>NC_136645.1:15043653-15481153 GCF_949748355.1 Melanostigma gelatinosum
CCATTAAAACACATCACAACTATTTTTAGAAAATGATTTTCTTCACTCTAATTGTTCAACAATTAATTTAAAACATTGACTCTCAGTTCATGGTTTTTAAAACATCAATCACAATTGGCCAGTTGTTTTCCAAATGGTGTAAAATGTCCCAGGAAGAGCATTTGAGAGAGCTTGAGCGTGTTGATGGATTCATAGGTTTTTACTCCTCATGAGTGATTTTGACATTCTACATCCTGAAAGAGCTTTTCGTCTTTTCACTCAATTAGAACGCTAATTTGGCCATGAAAGCCTGCTGTCCTCATCATTGTTAATAAATTCCACATCGTCTCCAATGAAGCAGATGTTACACGACCATCTCATAGCAGATGAGATAACATTGATTCAATCAATCAACCAATCAATATGCCACCAACCTGCCTCTTGTGACGTCTATTCTCCTTCCTCTCCTGTGTTTTCTTTACTTCCTTGAGCAGATTGAGGAAGCCAATTTCTCGCTCAATCACCCCAACCAGTACTTTATAGAGAGTCAGAAAGCTTTGGGAGGAGGCAAGGACGTCAAGCGAGAGACAGACACTCCTCATAAGTCGCAGGAAAATCCTTCCGCCAAAGGATCCGGTGCCACCGGAGAGTCGGCAGCAAACACCTCGCAGGGTTTGGCTGAGATGACGGAGGAACTGGACTCCTACTTCCAAGATGCCTGATTTTCTTTTTGTGTTTTTATCTGGTTTTTTCCTATAAGGACTGGAGGTTAGGTGTGGTACATAATCTAACTTTAGCTGTACATGACATGTTAAGAATTCAAGTTGCATATCGCTCATTTCTCCATATTCTCCACATAGCAGACTTTAAGTTGACCTCGACTGGACCTAATAAAACTTCAACATCAGACCAAAGCAGAGCTTTCTTTCTTCCGTTTATTCCGTTATGTCGGTGACATGGCGTCATTAATGTTTCTGTTGAAGCTCACTGTTAAAAGTTATCTCTGTATTGCCTTCTTTTTTCCCACACTGGGCTGAACTCGGATGGCTTCTATCCAGTCTCAGTGCGCAGTGTTTTGGCAGGAATGTGGTTGTCGGGGGGGGTTGATGACGAGAACAATGTCATTGTATTTGCTGGCAGGAGGATGGATGAATTGTGGCAGGAGGATGGATGCAAATAAACTATTTCCACATTTGTATTATGCCGCCTTGGAATGTTGCCTCATAGTGCACAATGCAGTTTATTCAAAGCATACATGGTCCGCAGATATTTCCTCCTCGAACTTCTGTTTGCAATCATTTGTGAACATTTTTGCACCAGTGTGGCAACATGGGCTGCTCTTTAGGAGGTCTCCACTCTTACTATCTGTTATCTTTAGATCCAATTAGATGCACTGAACATGCAGCCCTGAATTACATGAATACAAATGTGTGAATGAAAACCTTTCTGTAATTTAATGATTGTGCATTTTAAATCAAATTTTTATGTCTGAGGGTTTTGGAGGTAAAAAAAAAGAGAAAAATTGCAGCACTTACGCACATTTGTTCTGCAGGCTTTTGTTAGACTTCATCACGCTTGTAACGGCGGAGCACTAGAGCTGCACACATAAAATGCAGGCATGGAGCTCGACACAGAGGATTTATCCAGTATAATAAGGCAACTCGATAACTGCGCAGTCAGGCTGCTGTCAGCAAGACGTCCATGTTTAATATTCGGTTGTGCATGACTACGTTTGACAAAGCTGGGCGCGTTCTTAGATTGTGGGCAGGCAGTTGACTGGGACAGTGTTTATCTCCTCTGAATGGATTTACAATCATCAGTCATCAACTTGCTCTCTCTTGTAGTGCGATTTGTTTTCTTCCAGGGCTCATTACATGGGCGAGAGGTGTGCTGGGGGGTGGTGCATTAACAGAAAGGGCAAGGTGCGACATTTGTTCCATCAGCCTGGTATGGAAGCTGACATGCAGGGAGCATCTGTATGCAGAGGCGGGCCCTGTAGCTGGAGTGAAGCTTCGTGAATGTGTTGCAATCTGAAGCTGGTAAATCCTGCAAAACATACCACGCTCAAGTAAAATCTATTCAAATATAAACGAGAAAGCAGAACTTCAGGTCTAATATAGGAACGTACCAACAGGAAGTGTGCATTTGTGATTGCTGCGAACATTCACACACACACACACACACACACACACACACACAATGTCACAAACATTTGATCTCTTTAGTAAAATGAATATACTTTGCTTGGACCCACAGCAAACGGGAATAAAAGTGGTGGGGCTAACGGACATTTCATGACATGACCATAGCACCACTGCTGTCTTTTTGACAGCACAGGCCTCAGGCCAATGCCTTCAGGATGGGTTCAGTCCGGTTCATCCTCAAGATGGATGCAGGTGCAGACACGGCCTGTCTGCACCTGGAAGGTTGAGTTTAGGCTGTTGGATGCTGGAGGAAGGCAGACAATTACTCCTCCATGCAAATGAATACAGACAGCTGGAATCAACTCAAACTACATCCAGACATTGGAGTAGCCATTAGAACTCTAGCACACTGAGTTTGTGTTGTGGAGACTTTGTTTAACTAGCGTTAGTTGCTTGGTGTTTGAATTGTGTTTGTTTGCACCGCTCCTGTTTAAATGAGTAAACGATGGCTCTAATTACTTGATTAGAAACCATTTCAAATGAGCGAGGCTTCACTCTGACCGGTTTGTTTGGGAGGTGTCCTGCATGTGATGGTTTAGCTATCCTCCACTCGGCCCTCTTTAATTGCTGCAAAACCTTTCTGACTTCTGTTTCCTTCTTTAGGCAATGTTAATCTTTTGAATCAAATATTCAGGTCTCACTTTTTATTGTCACATCCCACGGCACAGCATATAAAAGGCAGGTTTATGTTTGACGTTGGTCTTGAATCGGGCTCAATCATACTAATCTTTATCCGAAAGTTTGGCACGCTTCTCCTCACACAGCGTTGCCAACAGCAGCGTGAAAAATACATCAAAACGTGCGGCCCGATCGGGAATAGTGTGCTGTCTATCGCAGTAGAAGTTTAGATTATTAGAACATCTGTTAACTTCTACTATCACAGTAGAAGTTAACAGATGTCCTAATAATAATAACATTAACAGATGTTCAAATAATAATACAACTTCTACTGTGATAGAAGTTGTATTATTATTAGGACATCTGTTGAGCAAAACAACTTAGTTACATTGCAAAAGTTTGGAAAATGTGGATGAAACATTTAAACCATGAACAAATTTAAAGTTAGTGAAATCAATAGGAGAATGCTTTGGTCACCTGGGAATGTTAAAAAGAAAAGCAAACAACCACAGTAAACCAGTGGGACACATACTCCATGTTGAGGTACTTGTGCATTGCTTGTTTTCACATTTGATCTACTTCATACCTCTGCACCGCTGCAGTACACATGCAGTTATTCACCTAATAGGCCGACACATTTACAAGCATACGTGGGTCTCTGCAGCAATGAGCAAATGTGTTTCTATATTTTTTACTTTACTCATATCAACCTTATAACTGAGCATTGAATGAGTATGTTATAGATAGTTTTATTTACTTCATTGTAATCTCAGCAATACCTTACAGCAGGGGTCACCAACCTTTTTGAAGCCGAGAGCTACTTTAAGGGCACTGAGCAGTACGAATGGCTACTTGTTTGATACAAACTTCCTGAATAACAAAATTGCACAGATCACCTTTTAATAATAATATATGTGAAGCGACTGTCTGATCACGTTTATGTTAATTATTCCTCACAATAATTAACAATTATTTCCACAACAATGATGGTAGGAAACAGATATATTTAAACATGCAACATTTATTTGTTAATCTCTTTCAACATTTGAAAGTCAGAGGACTAACATTTTTTAACAAATTGTGAACTCTGTCCCATGTTTATACAAATGATCAGTTATGTAAGATAAAAAAAATCAACTCTCACTTTTTTAAATGAATCCTATCACATTAGTACTACGGTAAATGGTCAAAATGACCTGCAGCCAATAGTAAGGTCAGGGTCAAACGGCCGCTGTTATTGGAACACCACTAGAATAAAAGTGAGGTTACATTTTTGTTTGAGCTAAGGGCACAGGAAAGTATGATATGGTCAACCACGAGAGTTGATGAAGCTCAACCTAATCCAGGTCTTTTATTGCCGACATGACACATACAGGTCCAACACAACCGAGAAGAGAAGTTGACAGAGATTCAGGCCATCAGACTCTTTGCCTGTTGGCGAGCAACATATAGCACACATGCCTGCCGCTGTCCTGATACATCTCTGTGTGGAGGCCAGGTAGCAACGTCACCGCGCCTGAAGAAAGACGCACCTGGATACATGGGTCCACGACGCGAGGAGAACCGAAGGAAACGCAGCCATATGTTAGCGGCTGTCTGTTAGCAGCACTTTACCATTGCGTAGCGTGAGCTGCCTCTACCGTTACACCCAAAGCATGGCCATTTGTAGAAGGTGTATCTTCTTCTTCCCACACTTTATGGAAATGTTCATTACCAAACACAGGAGCCATGCTGTTTCTCTCAGGAAAGGCCCAGTTAGCTCAGCTGCCCTTAAAAGAAGCTCTACAGAAGGTCCAACACAGACATTATTCAATGGTGAGTGAAGCTTCAGCATCTTTTTATTTGACAAGCACTTGCTTTTTTGTGTGCTTGTACAATAATGTATACACTGTCCTGCTTTCCTATGTTTTCTCACTTGAAGTCTCTGTCCATGGTATTTCAGTTGTGGAATGTGAATTGTCACCTTTCCTTATTATCAGGAACTATCGGATTAGTAGTTTGTCTCCATGTTTAATTATAAGGGAGAACCGTATCATGACATTTCTGAGTGTACTTTCCCTGCATTTGCAATTAGTTTGGACAACATGTCGTGTGTTTTCACATCTCTTTTAAAGAAAGATAAATATTTCGGCTAAAGAGCTGAGAAAAATGATCAGTATTTCGTGCTGTTATTCTGAGATTCAGTACGCTGCTTCCAGTTCTCAATCAATGCCTCCCTCCCTCCCTCCTTTCTGTAGCTCAGCATGGAGTACTTTCAAATATTTAACGCTTGTGAAACGGGGAATTAGTTTTTGTGTCACAGAGACTATACACTCACAGCCTTATGCTAAATATATCTGATGTAAAATATGCCGAGTGGGTTTTTCATTCATGTTTGTCGGACAGGGTGAATGGGTAATGTAGATAATACACCTGTTTTTGGAAGAACGTGGCCTGCACAAACCACTGAGTTAGTATATTGCTTAAGTGTTTAAATACTGCAGTGTCTGAATAAATACTTGGTTAGTAATCTGGTCTATTTAGACACTGTAGAATCATGATTTGCCTGTCTTCAATGCCTTTATTTAAATACAATTGTTCACAAGTTAGTGATTGTCCTCTGTTGATAATGCGGTGAAATGAGCCATGTTTGGCTGTCCTGTAGGAACGCGTGTCTCGCTTGTGGCTGTTATTGGTCGGTGAGAACGGCGTCGCGGCCACTTGGAAACAGCCTGTGGCCTCATTCTGGAAAACAATGCAGCGATATGGTGCACTGGAAAAAAAAAGAAGTAAAAACATCCCCCAATCTGGCAGTAAATTCTAAAACTTTTTTTAGATTGGAAAATTCTTTCAAATCCCAGTGAGGCAGCAACGAGATTCAAAGAAGACATTTTAAGCCAGCATGCAACTGGAAAGTCATTATATCTGACCATGGATCTTGGAGGCAGTGCAGAGGACAGGGAAAGGACAGTCCTTTCTTTTTATAAGAGGGCTAATGTTGAGTGGGCTTGCCCCTTGACATGCACACTCAAGGGTAAATTGGTTACACACACAAAACTAAAGATTCTTAGGACTGTTGCTGCTCGATTGTTGGTGGCGGCACTCAAGTACACGATTAAACGACTAAAGCCGTCAATACCACCATGCACAACAATACGCCATCTGAAAAAGTATGAGCACAGATGAATATCAGTACCACTGAAAGTCACTGCTTAACTGTAAACAAATCCAATAGAGAAAGTGTCACTTTCAAAATATAACTGACCTGTGCAGGGCTAGTCTATGCCGCTGGCGATCGGCATGCCCAGGCCTCCCGCCCGACCCACCGCCCGGTCTGCATAGCACCCGACCCCGATGCATGTCCCTGCGGGTGGTGGGTCCACAGGGTGGCTGCTCCATGGTGTTTATTCGGGCTGAGCCTGACCGGGCCCCATGGGCAAAGGCCCGGCCACCAGACGCTCGCCTACGAGCTCCCCTCCTGGGTCTGGCTCCAGGAGGGTGCCCTGGTTTCCCTGGTCCGGGCGATGTGGCTAAAGTCCGTGGGCTAACTATCATAGGGGTCGTTTTGAACCGCTCTTAGTCTGGGCTCTCCCCTGAAACCTGTTTGCTACCAGGGGCTAATGCCCCGGACAACATAGCTCCCAGGATCACTGAGCCACTCAAACTCCTCCACCACGATAAGGTGGCGATTCGCGGAGGAGATTTTTTTTATTTTTAATTTTCTTTTCTTTTATTTCTTTTTTTAATTTTTTTAAAATTTGCCTCAGAGGGTTTTACAATCTGTACACATACGACATCCTCTGTCCCAGAACCCTCGCATCGAAACAGGAAAAACTTCCCCAAAAGCCCCTTTAACGGGGAGAAAAGGGGAAGAAACCTGTGGCTTACTTGGCAAACAGTTAATATTTAGAACAGTTCATGTTTAGAATGAGCTGAAGAATAGACATCTACAAGGAAGTTGGACCTCTGTGAGGGGGAGTGATGCCCATATTAATTACAGGCTCGTCACTTGGTCCAGTTCAGATTTTTTTTTTTTTTAGTAGATTATTAGAACATCTGATAACTTCTACTATCACAGTAGTTATCAGATGTCCCAATAATAATAAAACTTCTACTATCACAGTAGAAGTTTTTAGATTATTAGAACATCTGTTAACTTCTACTATCACAGTAGAAGTTATCAGATGTCCTAATAATAATGCTACTATCACAGTAGACGTTTTTAGATTATTAGAACATCTGATAACTTCTACTATCACAGTAGAAGTTATCAGATGTCCTAATAATAATGCTACTATCACAGTAGAAGTTATCAGATGTCCTAATAATAATGCTACTATCACAGTAGACGTTTTTAGATTATTAGAACATCTGTTAACTTCTACTATCACAGTAGAAGTTAACAGATGTCCTAATAATAATAATATTAACTGTTTGCCAAGTAAGTCCTTACTTACAAAAGTAGAAGTACCCGTGCAGTAAAATGTATGCTGCATGTTTTTCAACCCCGGCATGAGAAGAGTTTGAACCATTTTTTCTTCTTCTTCTGCATGTTGCCGATCTGGCTCTGAAGCTCTTCGGTGGCCTGAAGGAGGTACTTCTCCTGCTGCCAAAGAAGACGCTCATTTTGGAACATATCTTCTGACTTTTTCCGGGCTACTTTGAGCCCGTTTGTCTCCGCTCTCTGCTCCTCCAGCTGGGCTTGGGACGCCCGGTTTCTTTTGGACATCTGTGTAGTTTCCTCTTCCAATGTTTGAAGAGTAGCTAGGTTCTTCAGCTGGGCATGATCGAGGTCCCTGCAGGTTTTTTGCAGGTGTGCATTGCGGGATGCCAGTTCCAGACAATTGAGATGCTCAGCTTCTAACTGATCTGCAGTCTTTTTCAGAACTGCCAAGATCTTGCTGGTCTCTGCTCTCTTTTCGTCCATCTGGGCTTTCTGGGCTTCCTGCAATCTCTGCAGTGTCTGCTTAGCCTCCCTCTCCATTCTTCCAGAATCAGCTGTGATCTTCACCTGTGTCTGATAAAGTTCAGAGGCTTTTTTATTCTGGTTTACGAAGGAAGACTTCTCCTTTTGCCACAGATTCTTCAGCTCATTCTCAGCCTTGATTAAAGCGGCCTTGAGCTTACTGTTCTCATCTAACTGTTGATTAATTGTCATCTGATAGCGGGTCTGAAATACCTTCATCTCCTCCTCAGTGGTAGTTTTAGGCTGAACGTGACGCGCAGTCTCCAGCAGGTCCTGTGTTTCTTTCAGAGCTGCTGCGATCCTGTTTGTCTCCGCTCTCTGTTCGTCCATCTGGGCTTGATAGGAAGACTGGGCTTTTTCCAGATTCTGCTTTGCCGCTTCCTGCTCATGTGCTCGATAGGAAGCTATGATATGCATCTGGGAGTGAGCGTATTGACTGCCTTTTATCTGGTGTGCTATGATGTTAACACGTTCATGTTGCCACAGGAGAAGAACGGTCTCCAGCTCCTTCTTGGCCTTGTCAAGATCCTCCTTGAGCTTACTGCTGACATCTAGCTGTTCATCAACTGTAGCCTGACAGAGGTTCTTGAATACCTCCATCTCCTCCTCAGTGATAGTTTTAGGCTGAACGTGACGAGCAGTCTCCAGCAGGTCCTGTGTTTCTTTCAGAGCTGCTGCGATCCTGTTCGTCTCTGCTCTCTGTTCGTCCATCTGGGCTTCATTGAGAGCCTTGGCTTTTTCCAGTGTCTGTTTTACTGCTTCCTGCTCTTGTGCTCGAATGGAAGCGATGACCTGCACCTGGGAGTAAAAGTGGTCACAGTTGTTTTGCTGGCGTGCTTTGAGGAAAGACTTCTCCTGTTGCCATTGTAAACGACCATTTTCCAGCTCCTGCTTGGCGTTATCAAGAGCCTCCTTGAGCTTACTGCTGACATTTAACTGTTCATCAACTGTAGCCTGACAGAGGTTCTTGAATACCTCCATCTCCTCCTCAGTGATAGTTTTAGGCTGAACGTGACGAGCAGTCTCCAGCAGGTCCTGTGTTTCTTTCAGAGCTGCTGCGATCCTGTTCGTCTCTGCTCTCTGTTCGTCCATCTGGGCTTCATTGAGAGCCTGGGCTTTTTCCAGTGTCTGTTTTACTGCTTCCTTCTCTTGTGCTCGAATGGAAGCGATGACCTGCACCTGGGAGTAAAAGTGGTCACAGTTGTTTTGCTGGCGTGCTTTGAGGAAAGACTTCTCCTGTTGCCATTGTAAACGACCATTTTCCAGCTCCTGCTTGGCGTTATCAAGAGCCTCCTTGAGCTTACTGCTGACATTTAACTGTTCATCAACTGTAGCCTGACAGAGGTTCTTGAATACCTCCATCTCCTCCTCGGTGGTTGTTTTATGCTGAACGTGGCGCGCAGTCTGCAGCAGGTCCTGTGTTTCTTTCAGAGCTGCTGCGATCCTGTTTGTCGCCGCGCTCTGTTCGTCCATCTGGGCTTGATAGGAAGACTTCTCCGCTTGCCATTGTCGATGACTATTTTTCAGCTTCATCGTGGAGTTAGCCTGAAAGAATATCTCAGATATCTTCATCTCCTCTTCTGTCTTTTCGTGGACAACATCGAGAAAATGTTGAAGACGGTCTTCATTAATTTCCAGGAGGATTCTGTTCTTAATTTTGGTTTTGGTGATCCTCGCCTCGCTGTCCAACAGTTCACATCTTACTTGTTCCTCCAGGGAACTGATGTAATAATTAGTTGGATGTTCAACCTCTTCAGAAATGACTTCCATTGTTGATTTGCTGTATCTCTGATATACGTTACTCTGTGAGTTCGCCATTGCAATTGTCAAGTGTTTATCAATCTTAATCAATTTGATGTCTGCTCTCAGATGTGAAATGTAGGAAATGTACAGGGACACAAAGCCAAGGGGTACATACATATCCACGGAATCCGTGAGGTCATCAGGACAACATTCTGGAATCCGTGACATCATCATGACAACATTCTGGAATCCGTGACATCATCAGGACACCATTCTGGAGTCCTTGATGGCATCGTTACTATGGATACCAGATTGAATGTTTATCTTTGAATGTATGAATGTAATGATTTCTGATGATACTTAAAATATGGCAAATAAATTAAACGATATGTAACTATATACATATATGTATGTGTATATGTATATGTATATATGTGTATATATATATATATATGTGTATATGTGTATATATATATATGTGTGTATATATATATATATGTGTGTATATATATATATATATATATATATGTGTATATATATATATATGTGTATATATATATGTGTATATATATAATAATAATAATAATAACTTTAATTTATATAGCGCCTTTCAGGGAACCCAAGGCCGCTTTACAAGAGTAACAGTTAGACAAAAACAGTTTAGACAAACAGTCAGAAAAACAGAACAAGTGAACTAGGGGCCGAAAGCCTTGGCGAACAGATGGGACTTGAGGGCCCTTTTGAAGGCGTCCAGAGTGGAGATGTTGCGGATCACCGCAGGGAGAGAGTTCCAGAGGGTGGGGGCTGCCACACTGAAAGCTCTGTCCCCGAAGGTTCGCAGTTTGGTGCGGGTGGTGGCAAGCAGGCCAGAGTCTGAAGACTGCAGGTTCCGGGGAGGGGCATGTGGGCAGTGTTGAGAAAATTAGCTTATATACAGCTTTAATCAGCAATTAGCTTATATACAGCTTAATTAACAGCTAGTTTATATGCAGCTTTAAGTAGCAACTAGCTTATATACAGTTTAATTAACAGCTAGCTTATATACAGCTTTAAGTAGCAATTGACTTATATACAGTTTAATTAATCACTAGCATATTTGTAAGTTTTATTAACCATTAGCTTATGCAGCTCTATTAACCACTTATACAGTGCTCACAGCATACACAGGGCCAGAGAGAAGCAGGTGAAAGGTTACTTATTTAACTGCGACACAAGGAACAGGACGCCATCCTTAGAGAAGATAAGAAAGAGACAATGAGACAGTGAGACAACGCCCCCAGCTGAGCCCGGCTCTTCATACACACTCTTTCTCAGGACCTCTTGCATCATCTCACTCACACTGACGGAAACCAACGCCTACTGGGAGGGGCCAAGGTGAATGGACATTCACGGCTTCCAACCAGGTGTCATAACGTACAAACGTGCCACGCCTGCATCTTTGACTTTGGCCAATGTGTAGCAAGGGGTGGAACCCCTATATTAAGTTTCACGCTGATGTGTTGAAGCGTGTCTCATGGTGAATCTCTGCGAAGTTCATCCATTAGCACCCAAGCTTGTTTTTGATAGCTGGGCTGAATGACTCTGTTGATAAATAAATCTATTGCTTTGATTTAACTATACGCCTCTGAGAGCTTCTGTTTCATTCTTAAACCTGCTCTAAGTGTGAAAGACAACAACATCACATTTTTTCACAACAATTTGGTGACCCCGACGTGATAGATATGATACGGAGCTTCGGGTTGGAATGTTAACAGACCTCTCTTGTGATTCCAGATAACGGCACATCTCTCCCTGAGGCTGGGAACCGATAATTGCCATCGGAGCGAGCTTGCAGTTCGGGAGACAGTCTGATTGTGCCGGCACATCTCAAGGTGAGCAGACGCCTATTTAACTGAATTCTGCATATTGTATTATAGACATGAACTAAATTAGATCCGACTGTCCGAACTGTAAGTATTGCGTAGTCATAAAAGTATTGTAAAGAGTAATCACACAGCAGCAGGGTTGTTCAGCCCAGCATTTGGGGTTTTTGTACATATGTGTGAATGAGTCCAGCAGAAGACGTTAGATAAAAGGCGAAAGATGATGTTTTTTTTGTGGCAGCGTAGAGTGAAGTAGTGTGAGACGCGGTCGCGCGCCTCTTCTGTCGCTCAAATTCCTGCCACAAATAAAGCGTAATCTTTAACGTAATTATAAGACGTCTTGGACTACGAAGAAATTGTATAACATGACGGGGATATATGTATATGTTATTGATGTCATTGGTAAATTGTATTGAGAGAATTGACCGTGAAATATTCGTATCAAGACATCGAGTGTGTTACGTGTGGTGTAAAAACCAAGTTAACTCTGCTTAGAGTAACTCTTATAAAGTTTCTGCATGGGAGCACAAGTTTTAAGTTAGCCGATGTATCATTGATAGCGGACCAAGAGAAAATTACCTTATTGAGATCATCAAATCTCCGGATCTAGATTTGTGTGTGGCGCTTAGTGGAAAACCATGATATCTCTGCTTAGAGAATCCTCGACGGAGTTTCTGGGCGAGAGCACAAAATTTACGTTAATTGATGTGTCGTTGATAACGGACGTTGTGTAATAAAGTAACCTAAAGCGAAAAGGACCCGCAGAGTCCTAGGTTACTTAAAAGTGTATTAAATTGTGTTGTTTGATGTATTGCGTTGGTGGTGTGGTTGGTAGCACCGCGGACTTCCACGCGGAAGGGCCGTGATCGAGGCCCAGCCAAAGCAGATATAGTGCTGTTTTCTTTTGTGTGCAAGAGAGGGAAAGAATCCTTTATAATTTGACTGATTGTTTGCTGAAAGAGCAGTTTTTCATTTGTATCGTGGTCAAGAGGTCAGCGGTACACAGTCTGTTTGCTGAGTTTGAGTAAAAAGAAATTGCTGTTGGAATATAAAATAGTGTGTCTAAAAAAAAAAAAAGAGCTGTCCATCTCCTTAACGGACCGCGCTTGTGTTTATGATTTGACTTAAAGAGACAGAAGGGTATGTTCTAATTTGTGTTCATTGTTTCACTGCATTTGTAAAGATATTAATTTCCTTTTAGACCGTAATTGTGAATTGTGCGCATTTCAGATTTGGTTTTATTTTGTGTTTATCATTTGACTGTGTTTGTTTGCTGAGAAGCAGTTTGCTTAGTTTGAGAAAAAGAGCTGTACATCTCCCTACAGTTCCGTGCTTGTGACTGATTTATGCTTAAAGAGACGGCAGCGTGTGACTTTGATTATTTAGTATGAATGCGTGTGACTATTTGCTGAGCTGTACGTTTTCACTTTTGTTCATCATTTAACAGCGTTTGTAAAACTCTTCACTTCATTCTGAGACCGTGTTGTGACGGCAGAGTATTGATTCAAGTTTGTTTGAATGAGTGGAACTATTTGGCATACATGAGCGAGCTGACAGCTGAGCCGCTGAGCTGTACGTTTTAACTTTTGTTTATTTGTTTGACTGTATTTGTAAAGATATTCCTTTACCGTATTTGTGATCTGTGCGCATTTAAAAATGGCAGTGTGTTGCAATTTTGTTTGAATGAAAGTGAATGTTTGAAGCGTACATATGAGAGAGAAAGAGCTGAAAGCTACAGTCAAGTTGTTTCAGATGTCCGTGTGCTTATCACATCATATGCTGAGGTTTTGAGATGTGTGGCAACATGTTCGTGCGTTGTTTCAAAGTTTGGTGTCTAGAGCAGGAAAAACACACATTATACACGGGTGTTGCATTCACACACACACATAAATCACTAGAATATGCTGAGAGACAGCTGAGGGTTAATATAAGTGTCAGTTTTACTGGCGTAGTTAAATTTATTGGAAAATTGTGTTCCTTAGGGATCGTTAGCAAAGTCTAATGCGGAAACACAGCAGCCACTATATTCAGCCAGACAGATGCTAAAATTAGGGAGTCAGCAAATTTAAAAATGCTGTAACAAAGCATCCATTCATTTAGTCAGACAAACGCTGGTGGGAAAATAAGGGAGGAAAAAGCTTTCCTGATAAGAAAGAACAGTGCGGCCTTAGATTGTGTCCACTGCAAGGACAGAGCTGAAGAAAATTACAATGGGGGGGGGGTTATGGGCATATTTGTTGCCTTACTAATCTGAGAAATTCGAAACCACGTAACACACACACACCCGTACTAGACAAAGCACCCCCACCAACTTCTGATTCAGATGATAGATGATCTAAACCATAGAGTTACAGCCATTGATTGAGTAATTAAAAACATAGACGTTCACACCTAGCAGGGGTATATAGGGAGATTTGTAAATAACATATATTCATACACTGTTAAATAATATGCGTTATACTTGTAAAGCTATATTGCGGAGTTGTGAGGTCACTGTATGAAGGTTTAAAACGCCGAGAGGAGCACTCCGTCATCCTTTCGTACGACAGGAACAGATAACAGTAACCCTGAAAGTAACGCTTGCTTAAACCCATCAGATTAGGGCAGAAAACTGCCATCTTAACGCAGGAACAGAGTGTTCTGCTTATCTATCCACACAGAGACTTCGAAATATGTTTAGAACATTACTGTTTTCGTCTTCTTCACCCTAAGTGTTAATAATAAAATAGATCATCATTTCACACACACACATTCCAGAGAAAGCAAGGTTGTGAACGAGGGCCAGTGTGAATTCAGAGAGCAAACATGTCAATTGAAGGCATGAGAGGAGGTTTGGCTCCCTCTGCTGGCACTTCACGAACTGAAAAAAAAGGAAAAACATTTGACATGAGTTTTGGCTTTTCTGTGGCCACTCCAAGAACTGCAACAGGAACAGTGGATAGGAGCTTTGGCTCCATCATGTGGACATTTGGGAATACTGATTTCAGACTTTCTATTGATTATTGCAGAGAAGGACACGTCATGGCTGCGAAATACTCCTCTTGTCTGTGCAACTTGGAGAATGATGTCCAGGATCAGAGCAGGATGAATGGAAGAATCAAACATTGGCCGGTGGAACAACAAGCGTACAAAAGAATGATAAAGAGATGGAAAGATAAAGACATTTGGGATGGAGAACTGCTGAACTGTCCTCTCACTGAAGATAATCTGCAACAAATAAGCGAAGAACACACTTATGATGAATACAGAGCTGCTGTGGAAAGAACAGATATGGAGCTCGAAGCACTAAAAGTGTCAATACAGCTGGCAAAGCTTGACGTGGCTCCAAAGCCTGCTAAAAAGAAAAAGAAACAGCACGGACGAAATTTCTACTGCTACAACTGTGGAAAACCAGGACACTGCGCACGAGACTGCCCCACGCGTGGTCAACAACAACAATCAGGCTCACCACATGGAAGAAGAGGAAATTATCAGAGAGAGACAGGCAATCAGCATCCAAGAAGCCAGAATCAAGCTGAACAGCAATATCTTTCACATATCTGGCAACAACAGAGACACTGCTGCAACTATTAGCCACAATACCTGCGTCATATCCAGTTCCAGATCCACATATTCCCTTAACAACCCGCAGCCCACAGCCCACAGACAAAGCATCCTCCATCATGAAACACCTCAGCCCCTTTAGTTTGAACACAAGAAACAGAAGATGTGTTCACCATTCTCACGTAGACTCTGTCACCTGCATCGGCACTTCAAGAATTGACTATTCATTCCCTTTTCCACCTAGATGTTTCTGAACAAAAAGAGGGATGTTAATGCAGTTTTGTATCAGAAAAAAGGGGGAGAAAGAGACTCATCAAAAGAATCCTCCTAAGAAAAATTCACGTTTGGAGCTGCAAGAAAATCGAAAAGAGAAGGAGCTGCATCAAAGAATCCTCCTAAGCAAAGAAATTCACATTCGGAGCTGCAAGAAAATCGAAAATTCAAAAGAATGCACAAAAGCACATATTGTCTATGAAACAGGAAGAATGTTGCTACAAAGGAGATGAAGGAAACACAGCATCCTATGCTGTGGTGAGACAATTCGAAGATCTAAAACACACAACAGTAGCATCAGGTATCCTACCTCAACCAACATCTGCGCAGCTAGCAGAAGTCGAAGCGCTCATACAAGCCTTAATAATAGCAGAAGGAAAATCTGTAAACATCTTCACAGATTCTGCTTACGCACATGGAGCAGCTTACGTTGATGGGCCCATGTGGCGAAGAAGAGGATTCACGACATCAATGGACGCACCCATCAAACACAAGAAAGAAATCATGGCAATGGTGGAAGCTATGAGCCTACCAAACAGAGTGGCAATCATGAAATGCAAAGGACATGATGGCAAAGCAAGAACCAGAATAAGTATGGGAAACGACATGGCAGATGAAGCTGCTAAAGAAGAAGAGGATACAGACCAAAACAGATGGTTCTGAAAACAGCTATACAAGAGCCAGAAATCACTGAAGAAACACTGATTGACATACAGAAGAAGGCGGGACCATACGAATGGTCTGAATGGCAAAGAAGAGGAGCAACAAAAGGAGAAAGTGGACTTTGGAGATCCCATGACGGCAGAGTGGAAACACCGGCAGAATTGTGTGTCTCACTGATATCAGAGGCACATGGACCAACACATGAAAGGAAGAAAAGAACATTGCAAAGAATGCAAGGATTGTGGTGGCATCCACACATGGAAAGTATGGTGTCCCTCTTCTGCGACGAATGCACCACCTGTGGGGATCACAATGTGAAGAAACCGTACAAAACACCTATGGGCTCTTATCCTGTACCATCAGCCTGCTTCCAAGACATCAGCATGGACTTTACTCATCTTGGTAATGGTGGACAGATTCTCAAAGTGGGTGGAGGCAATCCCAACTAAAAAAAGAGAAGACGCACAGACAGTAATGAAGTGGCTGCAGACAGAGCTGATACTCCGATAATGGTTCACATTTCAGTAATAAGCATTTGCAGGAAGTAGTTATGGATCAGTGTATCATTCACAGTCACAAGGACTGGTAGAGAGGGCAAATCAGACGCTAAAATCGAAAATAGCGAAAACATGTGTAGCATCAAAGCTGACATGGGTTGAAATTTTACCATTAGCTCTAATGGCAGTGAGGAGCGCACAAGGAAATAAGACGCATCTTTCACCACATGAGTTAATGACAGGGAGGCAAATGCCTGGTCCTCCAAGAGACGGTAGTCATATACATAGATATACATAGATACATAGATGTACATATACTTAGATGTGCAGCAAGTTGAAATGAAGGCATATGTGACTGCATTAATCATTCTCACGGAGGCTCTCTCCAAACAGGTCCAGCGAACCAGTGCAGCTGACCAGGAAAAGGTAAAAATCTCATCCGAGAGGGTGACTGGGTCAGGGTCAAAGTTCATAAGAAAAGTGGACTGACCCCAGGTGGACAGGGCCGTACGAAGTGAAGGAGGTTACTTCACACTCGGTCCAAGTCATAGGTAAAGCAGGAGCACCTTGGCACCACCTGTCACACTGTGCCCCAGCACCTGAGCCGTCCAGACCTCTAGCAGAGGTCCGAGGTAATCTGACGCAAAATGCATAATTTGTTTTGTAATTTGTAATTTGACTTTTCAGCAACCACCAACAGGTGATCCAATTAGCTACAGGACATGGAAACGACAATGTTTGGTTAAATTGAATTGTTGATAATGCTATAAAAACAAAATGGGTGGCTGTATAGCTTGTGCTGCAGCTAGACCAGCTAGGTTCACCGAACCAGCACCACTATATCCTGAATCTGACCCAACAGGATACGCATGCATGACAAATATGACTAAAATGGCTACTCCATCAAATTGCATGACTCTGGCATCCATATTTCCACCAATTGATAACGCAACTGCAGTAGGATAGTTCAGTCTGGACAAAGGTCCAACCTACATAGATACAATCGGAGTGAACCAGAGGAGTGCCTAATCAATACAAATTGGTATATCAAATTGCAGCAGGTTTTGAGAGTATCGCAAGTATTATTCCATGGATAACTGTGAATAAAAATGTTGATCGTATCAATTATGTGCATTACAATGTTCTTCGTTTGGCTAATCATACTAGGGATGCAATAGAGGGTCTGGCTGAGCAGCTGGCCCCGACTTCTTTGATTTCTATGCAAAACAAAATGGCTTTGGAGCTTTTGCTCAATGTTTGGAGATCTGTGTTGCACTAACATCCCCAACAATACTGCGCCGGACGGTTCAGTCACAAAAGCACTGAATAGTCTGAAGGCACTGTCAAAAGAAATGCAGGAAGCATCAGGTGTGAATAATCCATTTGGAGATTGGATGGAAAACATGTTTGGAAAATGGAAGCACCTGATCTTGTCAATAGCAGTGTCAGTGGGTGTGTTCATTGCAAAACTGGTCTCATGTGGATGTTGTATAATACCCTGTATTCGTTCTTTGGTTGGCCGTCCTATCACCACTGCCCTCTCCAAGGAACCATTACCACCCCCTCCTTATGGAGCTTACCCAGTAGGGGAAGAGCAGAACAGCCTGGTAGGGTCAGGAGAGGCAGAGGAAGACACCAGCGTGAGAACAGGGCAGGAAGGTAAAGAAAGTGACGTCCTTCAGACGTCAAGAGAGGGATTTGTTGAGAAAATTAGCTTATATACAGCTTTAATCAGCAATTAGCTTATATACAGCTTAATTAACAGCTAGTTTATATGCAGCTTTAAGTAGCAACTAGCTTATATACAGTTTAATTAACAGCTAGCTTATATACAGCTTTAAGTAGCAATTGACTTATATACAGTTTAATTAATCACTAGCATATTTGTAAGTTTTATTAACCATTAGCTTATGCAGCTCTATTAACCACTTATACAGTGCTCACAGCATACACAGGGCCAGAGAGAAGCAGGTGAAAGGTTACTTATTTAACTGCGACACAAGGAACAGGACGCCATCCTTAGAGAAGATAAGAAAGAGACAATGAGACAGTGAGACAACGCCCCCAGCTGAGCCCGGCTCTTCATACACACTCTTTCTCAGGACCTCTTGCATCATCTCACTCACACTGACGGAAACCAACGCCTACTGGGAGGGGCCAAGGTGAATGGACATTCACGGCTTCCAACCAGGTGTCATAACGTACAAACGTGCCACGCCTGCATCTTTGACTTTGGCCAATGTGTAGCAAGGGGTGGAACCCCTATATTAAGTTTCACGCTGATGTGTTGAAGCGTGTCTCATGGTGAATCTCTGCGAAGTTCATCCATTAGCACCCAAGCTTGTTTTTGATAGCTGGGCTGAATGACTCTGTTGATAAATAAATCTATTGCTTTGATTTAACTATACGCCTCTGAGAGCTTCTGTTTCATTCTTAAACCTGCTCTAAGTGTGAAAGACAACAACATCACATTTTTTCACAACAGCAGAGGAGGTCCGATAGGTACTGGGGGGCATGGGCATGGAGGGACTTGTAGGTGAGGAGGAGGATCTTGTATGAGATGCGGGACTTGACCGGGAGCCAGTGGAGGTTGATGAGGGTGGGGGTGATGTGCTGCCAGGGCTTTGTGTGCGTGAGAACCCTGGCGGCAGAGTTTTGTACATACTGGAGCCTGTCCAGGGTTTTGTTGGGTACCCCGAACAGGACACCATTGCAGTAGTCCAAGCGGGAGGTGATAAACGCATGAACCAGGGTTTCAGCAACAGACTCCGAGAGTGACGGTCGGAGTCTGGCAATGTTCCGGAGATGGAAAAAGGCAGTTTTGGTGACGGACTTGATGTGGGACTTGAAGGAAAGGGTGGAGTCCAGGATGACACCCAGGTTGCGGACTTCAGGAGATGGGGAGATGGAGCAGCCGTCATATATGTGTATATATATATATATATGTATATATATATGTGTATATGTGTATATATATATATAGATCTATATAGATCTATATATATATATATATATATATATATAGTTCTATATATATATATATATACACAGCAAAATTGGTAGTGTTAATTGGTGTTCATTTTCCAGTGTCAAATATTTTGACAACCTGGGTTTTGTGTATCGGCCAATACCGAGTACCGATCTGATACCAGTGTTATTAATTAACTGTATGCTTCACTGTGTGGAAGTTCCTATGATCATTATTTTATGTCGAAGGCAAAATCAGGCTTGACTTAAACATTGCTTTCCTAACTTTAAAAAACAAAATTTGACGAATAAATACCTGGATAAAAATGTACTGAATTGTTATTTTTCAGTGTGGGTTTAGCACAAAGGCAGTAAAACTGCCTGTGCCAAAGCACACTGTATATAATCCAAAGTGTCTCCCTCTCACTCGTGCACAGTTGTGAGAGTGTGCTTCGGTGCGATAGCTCGATGTTTGGATTGCGTCCTCATATTTTCTTGTATGGATATTGTGTAACCCCACCAAAAGTTTCATCCCAAAATCGCCGCTGTTTGCCAGTATAGTATTGAGCACTCACCATTGACTCCATTGTACATTTCTTTTCACAGCATGATGTTTGTCTTTGTGCTCTTCCTAATATCATTTCACCCGGGGGACCACGGTTTGATTTGTTGTTCAAAGTGCCTCACCAGAAGCAGCTCTGGATAATTTGGGGATTTGTGCGCATTTTGTTTTCCTGCTTACATTTAGGGATCAGATAACATCCCACAACGCACACTTGTACATCTCGCCCCCCAGCTTTATACAAACGAGAGCAATTTATTTGATAAATGTCTCGTTCTTCATTTCAGATCTCATAAAACGTTGTGCAGTCATGGTGGAGTATTAACTTTTCAGCGGGAGGAAGAGCAGATTATTTCGGGTCTTTCGTGGATTCTTGTCAAATTAGCGCAGACAGACTTTATCCTCACTGCGGCGGAGTCCCTGGGACGGGGACACATTTTCTTTTCAATGTGCTAAAATTGTTGAGTAGATCTGCAGCACAGCCTCCTGATGGAGGTTAAACTAGTAACAATAGAAGTAACAACGGCTTGATGTTGTACTTGTTGCCTAGATTTTTGTGTGAAAGAAGTACATATAATTGGGTCTAAAGTGTCATCACTTGAAACAAAAGCTAATTTCAGGTGTAAATATGAAGGTGACCAAAGGCATCAAAGTGAAGATGTGAATGTTAGGCGTTTCATATTTAGAAAGTTAATCATCGTCATATATTTAAGTTTCCTCCTGGCGTTTTGAGGAATAAGCGTAAAAGTGCAAACAACCGAAACACTGACCAAACTTTAAACAACTATCCAGAATGAAAATGTTAACTACACTCCCAAGATTCAAGTCATTCTGTTTTATTTCTGTCAAAAGCGAGTGTATTTAAAGATAATGGCAGAGGGGCTGGCATTCAGCTCCTTTCTTCTCCAGATTCACACAAATGTCACCCACGAGTCCCATTGGGGTGCATTAAACACACTTGGATGTTTACTTTGCTGCCAAAGGAAGCAGGGCAGAAACTATTTACCGAGAAAAACAACAACAGCCTGGGGATTGTGTTTGGAATAGTTGTGTGAAAATGAACAATTTGGCTCCGTCTGATGCAGTACATGACCAATCAGATAAGTCTTTTTCACTTTTACTATTTCACTTTGCTGAGCACTCGTATGACTCACTAGAAATTGTGACATTTGTAAACCAAATTGGCAGATTACTGTGCAAAGGTGGAGCTGAGAGTGGAACAACGATATTGTTGCAAGACCAAAGTATAGTTTCTCTTTATTTCTCTTTCTTTCCACGATTAAGAACCGTGATTACCGTTTATATGTAATTTCCTCTTTATAATTACATGAAACCAAAGCAACATGATGGCATTTCATTTCGTCACGAACTCCTGAAGTCCATCACTTCAAAGCTTCTAGATGCATTAAGAAAGTGAACACGGTGGTTGGTGCTGCACTTACTTTCTTTCATTAATTATCTGACTAACACACCATAATTGTCCTCTAAATGCATGGCCTGTTGGTGTGTAAAATGTTAACTGTTGCACACGAGCTCTGTACGTAGAGAAGAAGTTCACTGTGAAGAGTGTGTCGCATGAGTCCCGATAGGAAGTCTGAAGGGAGTTCTGGTTTGGAACAACCTGGACAGACGATGGTGTGACGGTTTGCAGAGGTCTGGCACTTTAAAGTTTATGAATACACTTTACTCGTGTTTGCTTTTTGAGAGATCATGTAACTTTTTTTCCCAGCTATTAAATCAGTGACTCGCATAGTTTGACTGTAACCTAGTTAGTTGTCTCTCAACTAAAAGGTCAGGCCCCCTCCAATAATGCTGAGATGGGCAAAGAAGTGAGAACACAAACACCTGGAATGTGTTTCCATTTCTGTCTTTCTTTAGCCACATTGGATAATGTTGTCTTTGGGCCTGGGACAGTTAGTTTCATGAAATGGGAAATATTTTATAACGAGTAACTATAGCTGTCAAATAGATCCAGAGGAAGAACATGTTCAACACTTCCTTCTGGGATGCGTTTTAGTCGTATACGGTAGTTTCAAATGAAGATACTCTAATAAAATACCTTTTTTAAGTGAGGTAGGAGTAGATACTGCTACGGTGTATTTGGGAGCTCCTTTTCTATTGAAAACACACTGTTCATGTTGTATCAAAGTGCTCTGCAGGATAAGGGTCAAAAGCAATTAAAATGGAAAGAATATCCATAATTCAGCTATCTGGAGTGTGACGACACCTGTACAGCAGGTTCTCTCTAATCGTTCTATATTTCATTGAGGAAAACAGTCAGAAGTGACGTGATGTACGACCGTGTCTCTTTTCACCCCAACCTTGTGCCTCTCGCGCTCTCATCCCCACTAATGCCTCCTGTCTCCTTTCCTCGCTCTCTTCCTCTCTAGTTTGACAAAGCATATGCCTACACCGTGCGCCACATGTTTGGCAAAGAAGGCAAGCGAACAGACTACACCCCCTACAGTTGCATGAAGGTGATTTTATCAAACCCACCCAGCCAAGGCGACCATCATGGTGAGTTGATGACTGTCGGAAGACGCCATTACCCGTGTGATGAGCCACTCAGCCGCCATTATCAGGCTTTTTACTTCAAGTGCTTTGCCTGGAAACTGACACAACTGATAGTGGAGATTGCATGTGAGGCTCTAAATGCTGGTATTTTTAATGACGGACTATTTCAGCCCCCCCCCCCCCCCCCATCAGTGAAACAAGTAATGTGCCATGTTAACTGTGAATCTATGTGTTGATGCATTGTAATACATTTGAACTTTGTGTTTCTAGGCTGTCCTTTCCGTCACACTGACCCAGAACTGCTGAAGCAGAAGCTTCAGGCCTACAAAGTGTCTCCCAGTGGGATCAGTCAGGTGGGTGCCGTCCTGTCTAGGCTGGGCCTCAGACTAGCCTCCGCTATCTGCTTCTAACGGGGGACATTTCTCCTCTTATCGCATGGATGTTCATAAAATAATGTTTATCTTAAAGCATTTATTAGTTTCTGATAGATCTCCATACAGTAGAGGTTTATTTCTGCATGAGCTGCAATGTAAAGGCTGTTCTAGAATGATCTAGTGTGGATGTTCGGCATGCTGTTTCTCTAATCCCCTAAGAACCTTCCAGTCCAGGATAAACCCCGCTAATTGGACAGGAAGTGCTAAGTGAAGGGAGGTACCACACCAGTGAGTAAAAATATCACACTGGTGTGGTACTTTTATCCTTTTGCATGAGAGGAAAAATAACTCCAATCACAACACAGCTGGAGTTTACTCGTGTTTTGTGTGCATCTTTTGCTAAATGTTCCTGGAATTCCAGTGAACAAAATAATAAAAAACTGCATCATTTTGGCATAAAGTAAGAAGTGCTCATCACTGATCTAAAACCAGCCCCGGTGATGAGCGTGCTTGTAGCAGTATCACGCTGCAGGCAGCCTTCAGGGATATAGGGAATAATGAAAGAATGAAACAGCCAAAACCAGGTTCCACAGAGTCTCTCTCGCGCTCGCTCGCTCTCTCTTTTTTTTTTGCTGAGTGCTGGAGACCTTTGGATTGATATTTTAGCAGGTGAGTTACCCTGAATATGCCGTCGCCAACACTCCAGTGCTTTTAGTGTAGTACCAGATTGTGAGAGGTCTTATGTGAAGCAGCCACGGCCCGGGCTTCAACATATCTGCGCACATCATCTCTTTTCAGCTTTGCAGAGCTTAAGAAAACCAGAAAGTAAAAAAAATATGAATCAGGGCATTAATATTTAAAGTAGCCCAAATAAGCCTGTGATCTGTTTTCTCTGCGTTTGCAAAGATCTCGTGACATCATCGTGTGTAAATGTACTGTGTCGGTATCTACGGTTTAACAGTTTAGGGAAAGAACATAGTCCCATATAAGCCAGTTTCTTCATTCTTTCTACCGTCTACCTTTTTTTTGTCTCAGATCCTGGAGCTGGTTAAAGGGATGCACTTTCAGCTGGCGTGCCAGAAGTACTTTGAGCTGACGCACAACGTAAGTGCAGATTTAATTAGAAGCCGGGTGTAACTGGGGCTACCTTTTGTCAGAGACGGGGGTTTGGTCCTCAGGAGAGACCCAGAACTGTCATCACCTCCATCATCAGCTGGCTGTCATAGCCACTTAATTTTCACAGGTTTATTATAGCGTTCAGATCTTTTTAGGCCCCCATGGACACTTGTTTAATTTAATCTGTTTTAGTTTGGATGCTTGAGTCATCATCCCTTTCAGTCACACTCAAGCGCCTCATTTTTAGAGAAGCAGCGATTGAAAGAAGGAACCACGGTCTGAAACTCAAAGCATTCTTACTTGTGACTTTAAATGCAAGACATGTTTCAGATGTTGGGTCGTTTCCTATAAATTCACATTCAAACACACCCATTCACCTGGAACGCCATTGTGTAAACTACTGCGACTCTGCTGAACATTTTACAAGATCAACTTCAAAAACTACAAACTGTCTAATACACTATGATGGATGGATGTATGTATGTATGATATTTAAGTACAAGTTTATATGTGTATTGATCAACAACCCTTTAGGCCCAATGCAGATACATTATAATATTTTTCTAGGAAGTAGTAAAACTCCTCCATAATTGCCATTAAAACACATCACAACTATTTTTAGAAAATGATTTTCTTCACTCTAATTGTTCAACAATTAATTTAAAACATTGACTCTCAGTTCATGGTTTTTAAAACATCCATCACAATTGGCCAGTTGTTTTACAAATGGTGTAAAATGTCCCAGGAAGAGCATTTGAGAGAGCTTGAGCGTGTTGATGGATTCATAGGTTTTTACTCCTCATGAGTGATTTTGACATTCTACATCCTGAAAGGGCTTTTCATCTTTTCACTCAATTAGAACGCTAATTTGGCCATGAAAGCCTGCTGTCCTCATCATTGTTAATAAATTCCACATCGTCTCCAATGAAGCAGATGTTACACGACCATCTCATAGCAGATGAGATAACATTGATTCAACCAATCAATCAACCAATCAATATGCCACCAACCTGCCTCTTGTGACGTCTATTCTCCTTCCTCCCCTGTGTTTTCTTTACTTCCTTGAGCAGATTGAGGAAGCCAATTTCTCGCTCAATCACCCCAACCAGTACTTTATAGAGAGTCAGAAAGCTTTGGGAGGAGGCAAGGACGTCAAGCGAGAGACGGACACTCCTCATAAGTCGCAGGAAAATCCTTCCGCCAAAGGATCCGGTGCCACCGGAGAGTCGGCAGCAAACACCTCGCAGGGTTTGGCTGAGATGACGGAGGAACTGGACTCCTACTTCCAAGATGCCTGATTTTTCTTTTTGTGTTTTTATCTGTTTTTTTTCCTATAAGGACTGGAGGTTAGGTGTGGTACATAATCTAACTTTAGCTGTACATGACATGTTAAGAATTCAAGTTGCATATCGCTCATTGTCATTTCTCCATATTCTCAACATAGCAGACTTTAAGTTGACCTCGACTGGACCTAATAAAACTTCAACATCAGACCAAAGCAGAGCTTTCTTTCTTCCGTTTATTCCGTTATGTCGGTGACATGGCGTCATTAATGTTTCTGTTGAAGCTCACTGTTAAAAGTTATCTCTGTATTGCCTTCTTTTTTCCCACACTGGGCTGAACTCGGATGGCTTCTATCCAGTCTCAGTGCGCAGTGTTTTGGCAGGAATGTGGTTGTCGGGGGGGGTTGATGACGAGAACAATGTCATTGTATTTGCTGGCAGGAGGATGGATGAATTGTGGCAGGAGGATGGATGCAAATAAACTATTTCCACATTTGTATTATGCCGCCTTGGAATGTTGCCTCATAGTGCACAATGCAGTTTATTCAAAGCATACATGGTCCGCAGATATTTCCTCCTCGAACTTCTGTTTGCAATCATTTGTGAACATTTTTGCACCAGTGTGGCAACATGGGCTGCTCTTTAGGAGGTCTCCACTCTTACTATCTGTTATCTTTAGATCCAATTAGATGCACTGAACATGCAGCCCTGAATTACATGAATACAAATGTGTGAATGAAAACCTTTCTGTAATTTAATGATTGTGCATTTTAAATCAAATTTTTATGTCTGAGGGTTTTGGAGGTAAAAAAAAAGAGAAAAATTGCAGCACTTACGCACATTTGTTCTGCAGGCTTTTGTTAGACTTCATCACGCTTGTAACGGCGGAGCACTAGAGCTGCACACATAAAATGCAGGCATGGAGCTCGACACAGAGGATTTATCCAGTATAATAAGGCAACTCGATAACTGCGCAGTCAGGCTGCTGTCAGCAAGACGTCCATGTTTAATATTCGGTTGTGCATGACTACGTTTGACAAAGCTGGGCGCGTTCTTAGATTGTGGGCAGGCAGTTGACTGGGACAGTGTTTATCTCCTCTGAATGGATTTACAATCATCAGTCATCAACTTGCTCTCTCTTGTAGTGCGATTTGTTTTCTTCCAGGGCTCATTACATGGGCGAGAGGTGTGCTGGGGGGTGGTGCATTAACAGAAAGGGCAAGGTGCGACATTTGTTCCATCAGCCTGGTATGGAAGCTGACATGCAGGGAGCATCTGTATGCAGAGGCGGGCCCTGTAGCTGGAGTGAAGCTTCGTGAATGTGTTGCAATCTGAAGCTGGTAAATCGAAAGTTACGAACGTAACTACGGTTCTATGAATCCTGGATGACCGCCAGAGGCAGTGCTTAACACTGAATGTATTCCGTCGCGCGCATGCGCAGGTCGAATATTTATATCAACAAAGTCACGTGTGACCTCGGATGACCACCGTCATCTATAAGTTCCGGTGTCATCCTGAGCTCAGTCCTATGGAATCTTCTCGCGAGTTCACGGGATTCCGAGTGACCAAGAACTCTGGCGGTCATCCAGGATTCATAGAACCGTAGTTACGTTCGTAACTTTCGTTCTATTTCATCCTTACTGACCGCCAGAGGCAGTGCTTAACACTGGATGACTTATACCAAAAGAGTCACGAGGAAGCACAGTAACTACCCCTTATAGCTCCGGCAGAGAAAATTGGCCAAGAACCCTCCCCAGTGGGTGAGGGTCGGCAACGTTAACTCTGTAGTGTTTGGTGAATGTGCTCGGTGATGCCCATGAGGCCACCGCACATGTATCCCCCACAGGCACACCACTCAGGCTTGCCCTCGGTGTGGAGACACTCTTGGTAGTGACCCTTCACCCCGGATGGCCGAGCGCAGCCGCTCGCCTTGTATGTATCGGCAATGGCCTCCACTATCCAGTGGGACAGGTGCTGTTTTTCCTTTTTTTCTTAAAAAAGGAGCACAGCCCTTCTTAGGCTCACCATAACTGACTATGCAGGCGGTGGCTTCCATATAAGCTCTGAGGGCCCACACTGGGCACAGCAGCCTTGACCTCTCCTCTCCCGATGGGGGAGGGGGGGGTCAACTTTGCCAGCTGGATAGGCCGGTTTATATGTGAACGTATCCACCCCCTTGGGAGAAACACTGCCTTAGGCCAGAAAGTGACACCCAAGCCATCTGAGTTCCACCTCAGACATGATTCTTCCACTGATAGGGCATGCAGCTCGCCCCCACATTGAGCTGAATTGACAGCAAGGAGAAAACCGTCTTGCTGATAGCCATCTAGGCTCCGCCTGTGCCAGGGGTTCAAAAGGACAAGCATAAGCTGTCCAGTACCAAGGGTAGGTCCCATGCAGGGGAGACCGGCCCTTATCCAGGAGAGACTGTAGAAACTCAGTACAGCAGGCACGGGGCGCTGTACTGGGACCTTGTTCCGAGCCGCACACTAGTCGGAGAACAGCTTCCACCTGTTTCTTGTACTGCAGGCAGGTAGACCGCGCACTGGCATTCAGAATAGTCCGTCAGACTGGTTCTATGCAGCCACTCAGCATCCGGTCGGGCCCCCCCGTGACCCCTAATTGAAGGCGGCAGGGATTGGAATGCCAAATCCGACCCTCTAGTTGCGACAGGAGATCCCTCCTGTCGGGGAAGAACTCTGACAAGCTTATAGCAAAAGCAGAGGGACTGGTGGAAAGGCATAAAGAAGATCCTCTGGCCACGTGTGAGCCAGGGCATCTTGACCCAGAGGGCTGGTCCTCTCCGTCAGGGAGACCCAGTGGGGGCAGTGGGTCGACACGTCTGGATGCAGCCGCCACTCTCCTGGTGGAGGCTTGTAACAGAACAGGAAAACCACAACCTTGTTCCATTCCCCTGGTGGGTACATTGCCCACAGGCTGGTCAGGCGAGGGGCCTCCCAAGTCAGAAGGCCACGGTGATCCCCGTAGCAACTTCTGCAGATCTGGTGCCCCATCGATAGTTCATGGGAAATCACAGCAGAGGTGCTGTCCACCGGACAAGCACATGCTTTCCCTTCAACATGGAAGGAAGTGCTCGAGCGCTAGCTCTAGAACCTGGACCTGCGGTCTTTCAGCAGACAACTGCCCCCAGGCTGTCCCGTTCTGTCACCCTGCACCCGCCTTGAGAGGCAGGTACCTGTTGTGACAATCTCCTGGTGGAATGGAACCGAGCCCCTGGGGCTCGGTTCCTGGGACACTGTTCGCCAGATATGCACTCCCTCCATGGGGATAGTGAATAGATGAATAGACACTGTTTCGATAATATTATTGCCCTGTATCTGTGCCACTTGGCATCCAAGTGAAGGCTGTTCAGCCATCCGCACTGGGGCGACAGACAGGCCCTCATAGGGCCACCCTAATGAAGGTTATGCTCTGAGAAGGGCTCAGGTAGCTCCTCTCCATGTTCACCTTGAGGCCTACCGGGCCACGTGAGAGAAGGCGAGCAGTGTCCTGTGGCGCCTGAAGCCGGGACGGCACCTAGGTCAGCCAGTCGTCTAAGTACGGCAGTATGTTCACGCCCTGCGATTGCAGGGGGAAAGGACAGCAGTAACACACTGTGGACACCCATGGGGAGATGGGAGAGTCCGAATGGAAGCACCCAGGACTGAAAGTTGTGGTGACGCACCATGGGAACAGGCGTCGATAGACGTGAAGCACTCTCCCTTGGAAATCCGCTGATGGGAGAAAGAACCCTGACAGCCGGCCTGGAGACATCTCCTGGCACCCCTGCCGGGGGGGACGGGGACGTAAGTAGGGTTGTATAGGTAGCGGTCCGGCCTCTCAGCAGGACGCCGAGGCCTGTTGCGCTACTAGGGTAAGCTGGAGGCTGAGAAACGGCCTTGTGGGCCAAAAATGGGACCCCTAGGTCTGGGGGTGCAGGCATGTCCCTGCAAAGACCAGAGAACTGCTGCCAGGTCTGGCTAGCTCTAACAGTCCGCTGAAGCGCCTGTACAGCAGCTGACTCGAACAGCTCACCAGGCTCCACTGGGACAGTATGGAGGGTCCTCCTACATGTCTCAGATAGGGGTGACTGCGCCAGCCAAACCTGGCGGCGAGTCTGACCCAGGGTGGACATCATACATCCACGTTCCCTCGATATGAGCGCAAACGCCTGCAATGAAGCATCACTGAGCAGAAGCGTCGAAGTAGCCCGCTGCAGAGAATCTGCGAGGGAAAGCATGAGGTGGGAGAGGGAGTTGTCGATACGGTGCACAGCGCTGCTGTGTCCTAAGCCCTGGATAGCAGGTCATCTTTGACCCGACATTGGGTCGAGGGCACCTGGCATCGGGCCTCAGAGTCTCCTCAGGGGAAACTGATGGACGCCATAGTCGCCTAACTGGCTGGCATATGTGCAAGGCCAGATTTGCCACCTCCTGCATGGTCTGATGTAAGGCGGGAGAGAGCCCTGGTGTCTCCACCATGCACGCAACTCCCTCAGATATTCCTCGGAGGGAGGAAGAAAAGGTGGTGAGGGCGGGAAGGTGCCTGAAGAAGGCACTCACAGGTGGATGTTCCAGCTGCTGTGTATGCCCGGCGTGCAAGCGCCATACAAATGACCAGGGTAGGTTGGTCTGGATTCAGCTGCCCTGACAGGGGGAGGTAGCCCTCCCGCATCAGGTGTTCCACTTCGGCCAGCCTAGCAGACCTTACTGCTCAAGGCGTGATGCCGCAGGTCCTGCCTGGGTTCTCCCTGCCAGGGCAAGAGGTCAGGGCCGTCCTCCGGCTGAAGAGGAGCTATACAGGTCCTACAGCCGGGAGAGTTTAACATGGCCGCGATTCTGGTGGAACCCTTGTCCCACTAGTTTATGCGGAATTCCAAATCAGTCCGAGCGGGAGCGCTCTGCTGAATGTTAAGAGAACAGGCAGGGGGCAGTCAGTGGCGAGTGATCCTTCGGACACTCCTCCCTTAGCCAGCCGCTGCGGATATTGGTGACCCACCAGTTAGCCTGAGCGAGAGCACTCTGCAACTGTGGAAACAGGTCAGGCAAAGTCCTTATAGTGAGAGGGGCGAGGGCACTCTCTAAGCCCACTCTCTTCACTAAGATAGTTGCTGCAGATATTAGTGTCCCCCCAGTTAGCTTGAGCGAGAGCACTCTGTTACCGTAAAAAACGGACAAAACAGAACACAGTCCGTACAGTGAGAGGGGAGCGAGGCCACTCTTCACTAAGATAGTTGCTGCCGATATTGGTGTCCCACCAGTTAGCTTGAGCGAGAGCACTCTGCCACTGTGGAAACAGGTCAGGCAAAGTCCTTATAGTGAGAGGGGCGAGGACACTCTTCACTAAACTAATTGCTGCAGATATTGGTGTCCCACCAGTTAGCTTGAGCGAGAGCACTCTGCCACTGTGGAAACAGGCCAGGCAAGTCCTTATAGTGAGAGGGGAGCGAGGACACTCTTCACTAAGCTAGTTGCTGCAGATATTGGTGTCCCACCAGTTAGCTTGAGCGAGAGCACTCTGCCACTGTGGAAACAGGTCAGGCAAAGTCCTTATAGTGAGAGGGGCGAGGACACTCTTCACTAAACTAATTGCTGCAGATATTGGTGTCCCACCAGTTAGCTTGAGCGAGAGCACTCTGCCACTGTGGAAACAGGCCAGGCAAGTCCTTATAGTGAGAGGGGAGCGAGGACACTCTTCACTAAGCTAGTTGCTGCAGATATTGGTGTCCCACCAGTTAGCTTGAGCGAGAGCACTCTGCTACTGTGAAAAACTGACAAAAAGAACACAGTCCTTACAGTGAGAGGGGAGCGAGGACACTCTTCACTAAGACAGCTGCTGCAGATATTGGTGTCCCACCAGTTAGCTTGAGCGAGAGCACTCTGCCACTGTGGAACAGGTCAGGAAAACAGTCCTCATAGTGAGAGGGGAGCGAGGACACTCTTCACTCGGATAGTTGCTGCAGATATTGGTGCCCCACCAGTTAGCTTGAGCGAGAGCACTCTGCTACTGTGAAAACGGACAAAAAAAACCACAGTCCTTACAGTGCGAGGACACTCTCCACTTGGACAGGTGCTGTAACTCTTGGTGTGCTACCAGTTAGCCTGAGCGAGGGCACTCTGCTAACTGATATCCGCTACCGATATGTCCATAATGTTTACAACAATCAATGGACCCACCGAGTATTAGCTTAGTCTAGTTAGCCGGAGCGAACTCGACAGCCGTAATGCGTAAAAACCATCAATGGGCACAACCTCGACGTTGATTTAGTCTAACTAGCATTCACCGAGTTAGCCTGAGCGAGCACATTCCGCTAACTGTGATCGTTGTAATGCTACAAAGTTGATGGCCAATACAAAGTTGATGGACGCAGTCCCAGCATCAGCTTTTGTTTAGCTAGTTTCCCACTGAGTTAACCTGAGCGAGGACGCTCTGTTAACTGTGACAGCTGTAAGGATACAAAGTTGATGGCTACAGCCCCAGTATCAGCTTTGTTTAGCTAGTTTTCCACTGAGGTAACCTGAGCGGGGATGCTCTGTTAACTGTGACAGCTGTAAGGATACAAAGTTGATGGCTACAGCCCCAGTATCAGCTCTGTTTAGCTAGTTTCCCACTGAGTTAACCTGAGCGAGGACGCTCTGTTAACTGTGACAGCTCTGTTAACTGTGACAGCCGTAAGGATACAAAGTTGATGGACGCAGTCCCAGTATCAGCTTTTGTTTAGCTAGTTTCCCACTGAGTTAACCTGAGCGAGGACGCTCTGTTAACTGTGACAGCTGTAAGGATACAAAGTTGATGGCTACAGCCCCAGTATCAGCTTTGTTTAGCTAGTTTCCACTGAGTTCACCTGAGCGAGGACGCTCTGTTAACTGTGACAGCCGTAAGGATACAAAGTTGATGGACGCAGTCCCAGTATCAGCTTTGTTTAGCTAGTTTCCCACTGAGTTAACCTGAGCGAGGACGCTCTGTTAACTGTGACAGCTCTGTTAACTGTGACAGCCGTAAGGATACAAAGTTGATGGACGCAGTCCCAGTATCAGCTTTTGTTTAGCTAGTTTCCCACTGAGTTAACCTGAGCGAGGACGCTCTGTTAACTGTGACAGCTGTAAGGATACAAAGTTGATGGCTACAGCCCCAGTATCAGCTTTGTTTAGCTAGTTTTCCACTGAGTTAACCTGAGCGAGGACGCTCTGTTAACTGTGACAGCCGTAAGGTTTACAAAGTTGATGGACGCAGTCCCAGCTAGCATCCAAGTTAGCCTGAGTGAAGACACTGCTAACTGCGAATTACGTCAGATGTAAAGATTAAATCTCCATGTACACAACGCCAATGCGGACTAGTGTCTCACAACGTTTGCCTGAGCAGGAACACTCTGCTAACTGTGATAGCCGTAACACTGTGAAGGGCGGGCCGACAGCGTAATTCTACGCTCTCGTTAGCGCGCCACTCGATTACTAGAGCGGAAGCGCTCTGCCAACCGTGGAACAAACAACTGTTATAGAAAACAATGTTAATCGATCTTACCGATTGCTGTCATCACGACTTAGCTGCCCTTATCAGACTGGTGACGACCGATGATAGGAGCGTCCACCAGTCCGGGGCTTGATGTCCGCACGGCGAACACACCGTTCCCTCCGAAGAGGGACAGCTCGTCGCAGCCTTTGGAGGGCGAGAGAACCGCAACTCCGACCGGTAGTCACAAGGCTACAGCGACGAGCTCTAATATGTCTTGATCGTAGACACATCCTTGTTTAAGCTACCATGGTAGCTAACCTGCGACGCAAGAAGAAAAAAAGGACTGAGCTCAGGATGACACCGGAACTTATAGATGACGGTGGTCATCCGAGGTCACACGTGACTTTGTTGATATAAATATTCGACCTGCGCATGCGCGCGACGGAATACATTCAGTGTTAAGCACTGCCTCTGGCGGTCAGTAAGGATGAAATAGAACCTGCAAAACATACCACGCTCAAGTAAAATCTATTCAAATATAAAAGAGAAAGCTGAACTTCAGGTCTAATATAGGAACATAACAGGAATTTGTGATGGCTGCGAACATTCACACACACACAATGTCACAAACATTTGATCTCTTTAGTAAAATGAAGAATATACTTTGCTTGGACCCACAGCAAACGGGAATAAAAGTGGTGGGGCTAACGGACATTTCATGACATGACCATAGCACCACTGCTGTCTTTTTGACAGCACAGGCCTCGGGCCAATGCCTTCAGGATGGGTTCAGTCCGGTTCATCCTCAAGATGGAGACACGGCCTGTCTGCACCTGGAAGGTTGAGTTTAGGCTGTTGGATGCTGGAGGAAGGCAGACAATTACTCCTCCATGCAAATGAATACAGACAGCTGGAATCAACTCAAACTACATCCAGACATTGGAGTAGCCATTAGAACTCTAGCACACTGAGTTTGTGTTGTGGAGACTTTGTTTAACTAGCGTTAGTTGCTTGGTGTTTGAATTGTGTTTGTTTGCACCGCTCCTGTTTAAATGAGTAAACTATGGCTCTAATTACTTGATTAGAAACCATTTCAAATGAGCGAGGCTTCACTCTGACCGGTTTGTTTGGGAGGTGTCCTGCATGTGATGGTTTAGCTATCCTCCACTCGGCCCTCTTTAATTGCTGCAAAACCTTTCTGACTTCTGTTTCCTTCTTTAGGCAATGTTAATCTTTTGAATCAAATATTCAGGTCTCACTTTTTATTGTCACATCCCACGGCACAGCATATAAAAGGCAGGTTTATGTTTGACGTTGGTCTTGAAGACCATCGGGCTCAATCATACTAATCTTTATCCGAAAGTTTGGCACGCTTCTCCTCACACAGCGTTGCCAACAGCAGCGTGAAAAATACATCAAAACGTGCGGCCCGATCGGGAATAGTGTGCTGTCTATCGCAGTAGAAGTTTAGATTATTAGAACATCTGTTAACTTCTACTATCACAGTAGAAGTTAACAGATGTCCTAATAATAATAACATTAACAGATGTTCAAATAATAATAAAACTTCTACTGTGATAGAAGTTTTATTATTATTAGGACATCTGTTGAGCAAAACAACTTAGTTACATTGCAAAAGTTTGGAAAATGTGGATGAAACATTTAAACCATGAACAAATTTAAAGTTAGTGAAATCAATAGGAGAATGCTTTGGTCACCTGGGAATGTTAAAAAGAACCACAGTAAACCAGTGGGACACATACTCCATGTTGAGGTACTTGTACATTGCTTGTTTTCACATTTGATCTACTTTATACCTCTGCACCGCTGCAGTACACATGCAGTTATTCACCTAATAGGCCGACACATTTACAGCATACGTGGGTCTCTGCAGCAATGAGCAAATGTGTTTCTATCTTTTTTACTTTACTCATATCAACCTTATAACTGAGCATTGAATGAGTATGTTATAGATAGTTTTATTTACTTCATTGTAATCTCAGCAATACCTTACAGCAGGGGTCACCAACCTTTTTGAAGCCGAGAGCTACTTTAAGGGTACTGAGCAGTACGAATGGCTACTTGTTTGATACAAACTTCCTGAATAACAAAATTGCACAGATCACCTTTTAATAATAATAATATATGTGAAGCGACTGTCTGATCATGTTTATGTTAATTATTCCTCACAATAATTAACAATTATTTCCACAACAATGATGGTAGGAAACAGATATATTTAAACATGCAACATTTATTTGTTAATCTCTTTCAACATTTGAAAGTCAGAGGACTAACATTTTTTAACAAATTGTGAACTCTGTCCCATGTTTATACAAATGATCTTATGTAAGTTATGTAAGATAAAAAAAATCAACTCTCACTTTTTTAAATGAATCCTATCACATTAGTACTACGGTAAATGGTCAAAATGACCTGCAGCCAATAGTAAGGTCAGGGTCAAACGGCCGCTGTTATTGGAACACCACTAGAATAAAAGTGAGGTTACATTTTTGTTTGAGCTAAGGGCACAGGAAAGTATGATATGGTCAACCACGAGAGTTGATGAAGCTCAACCTAATCCAGGTCTTTTATTGCCGACATGACACATACAGGTCCAACACAACCGAGAAGAGAAGTTGACAGAGATTCAGGCCATCAGACTCTTTGCCTGTTGGCGAGCAACATATAGCACACATGCCTGCCGCTGTCCTGATACATCTCTGTGTGGAGGCCAGGTAGCAACGTCACCGCGCCTGAAGAAAGACGCACCTGGATACATGGGTCCACGACGCGAGGAGAACCGAAGGAAACGCAGCCATATGTTAGCGGCTGTCTGTTAGCAGCACTTTACCATTGCGTAGCGTGAGCTGCCTCTACCGTTACACCCAAAGCATGGCCATTTGTAGAAGGTGTATCTTCTTCTTCCCACACTTTATGGAAATGTTCATTACCAAACACAGGAGCCATGCTGTTTCTCTCAGGAAAGGCCCAGTTAGCTCAGCTGCCCTTAAAAGAAGCTCTACAGAAGGTCCAACACAGACATTATTCAATGGTGAGTGAAGCTTCAGCATCTTTTTATTTGACAAGCACTTGCTTTTTTGTGTGCTTGTACAATAATGTATACACTGTCCTGCTTTCCTATGTTTTCTCACTTGAAGTCTCTGTCCATGGTATTTCAGTTGTGGAATGTGAATTGTCACCTTTCCTTATTATCAGGAACTATCGGATTAGTAGTTTGTCTCCATGTTTAATTATAAGGGAGAACCGTATCATGACATTTCTGAGTGTACTTTCCCTGCATTTGCAATTAGTTTGGACAACATGTCGTGTGTTTTCACATCTCTTTTAAAGAAAGATAAATATTTCGGCTAAAGAGCTGAGAAAAATGATCAGTATTTCGTGCTGATATTCTGAGATTCAGTACGCTGCTTCCAGTTCTCAATCAATGCCTCCCTCCCTCCCTCCTTTCTGTAGCTCAGCATGGAGTACTTTCAAATATTTAACGCTTGTGAAACGGGGAAGTAGGTTTTTGTGTCACAGAGACTATACACTCACAGCCTTATGCTAAATATATCTGATGTAAAATATGCCGAGTGGGTTTTTCATTCATGTTTGTCGGACAGGGTGAATGGGTAATGTAGATAATACACCTGTTTTTGGAAGAACGTGGCCTGCACAAACCACTGAGTTAGTATATTGCTTAAGTGTTTAAATACTGCAGTGTCTGAATAAATACTTGGTTAGTAATCTGGTCTATTTAGACACTGTAGAATCATGATTTGCCTGTCTTCAATGCCTTTATTTAAATACAATTGTTCACAAGTTAGTGATTGTCCTCTGTTGATAATGCGGTGAAATGAGCCATGTTTGGCTGTCCTGTAGGAACGCGTGTCTCGCTTGTGGCTGTTATTGGTCGGTGAGAACGGCGTCGCGGCCACTTGGAAACAGCCTGTGGCCTCATTCTGGAAAACAATGCAGCGATATGGTGCACTGGAAAAAAAAAGAAGTAAAAACATCCCCCAATCTGGCAGTAAATTCTAAAACTTTTTTTAGATTGGAAAATTCTTTCAAATCCCAGTGAGGCAGCAACGAGATTCAAAGAAGACATTTTAAGCCAGCATGCAACTGGAAAGTCATTATATCTGACCATGGATCTTGGAGGCAGTGCAGAGGACAGGGAAAGGACAGTCCTTTCTTTTTATAAGAGGGCTAATGTTGAGTGGGCTTGCCCCTTGACATGCACACTCAAGGGTAAATTGGTTACACACACAAAACTAAAGATTCTTAGGACTGTTGCTGCTCGATTGTTGGTGGCGGCACTCAAGTACACGATTAAACGACTAAAGCCGTCAATACCACCATGCACAACAATACGCCATCTGAAAAAGTATGAGCACAGATGAATATCAGTACCACTGAAAGTCACTGCTTAACTGTAAACAAATCCAATAGAGAAAGTGTCACTTTCAAAATATAACTGACCTGTGCAGGGCTAGTCTATGCCGCTGGCGATCGGCATGCCCAGGCCTCCCGCCCGACCCACCGCCCGGTCTGCATAGCACCCGACCCCGATGCATGTCCCTGCGGGTGGTGGGTCCACAGGGTGGCTGCTCCATGGTGTTTATTCGGGCTGAGCCTGACCGGGCCCCATGGGCAAAGGCCCGGCCACCAGACGCTCGCCTACGAGCTCCCCTCCTGGGTCTGGCTCCAGGAGGGTGCCCCGGTTTCCCTGGTCCGGGCGATGTGGCTAAAGTCCGTGGGCTAACTATCATAGGGGTCGTTTTGAACCGCTCTTAGTCTGGGCTCTCCCCTGAAACCTGTTTGCTACCAGGGGCTAATGCCCCGGACAACATAGCTCCCAGGATCACTGAGCCACTCAAACTCCTCCACCACGATAAGGTGGCGATTCGCGGAGGAGATTTTTTTTATTTTTAATTTTCTTTTCTTTTATTTCTTTTTTTAATTTTTTTTAAATTTGCCTCAGAGGGTTTTACAATCTGTACACATACGACATCCTCTGTCCCAGAACCCTCGCATCGAAACAGGAAAAACTTCCCCAAAAGCCCCTTTAACGGGGAGAAAAGGGGAAGAAACCTGTGGCTTACTTGGCAAACAGTTAATATTTAGAACAGTTCATGTTTAGAATGAGCTGAAGAATAGACATCTACAAGGAAGTTGGACCTCTGTGAGGGGGAGTGATGCCCATATTAATTACAGGCTCGTCACTTGGTCCAGTTCAGATTTTTTTTTTTTTTAGTAGATTATTAGAACATCTGATAACTTCTACTATCACAGTAGTTATCAGATGTCCCAATAATAATAAAACTTCTACTATCACAGTAGAAGTTTTTAGATTATTAGAACATCTGTTAACTTCTACTATCACAGTAGAAGTTATCAGATGTCCTAATAATAATGCTACTATCACAGTAGACGTTTTTAGATTATTAGAACATCTGTTAACTTCTACTATCACAGTAGAAGTTATCAGATGTCCTAATAATAATGCTACTATCACAGTAGACGTTTTTAGATTATTAGAACATCTGTTAACTTCTACTATCACAGTAGAAGTTAACAGATGTCCTAATAATAATAATATTAACTGTTTGCCAAGTAAGTCCTTACTTACAAAAGTAGAAGTACCCGTGCAGTAAAATGTATGCTGCATGTTTTTCAACCCCGGCATGAGAAGAGTTTGAACCATTTTTTCTTCTTCTTCTGCATGTTGCTGATCTGGCTCTGAAGATCTTCGGTGGCCTGAAGGAGGTACTTCTCCTGCTGCCAAAGAAGACGCTCATTTTGGAACATATCTTCTGACTTTTTCCGGGCTACTTTGAGCCCGTTTGTCTCCGCTCTCTGCTCCTCCAGCTGGGCTTGGGACGCCCGGTTTCTTTTGGACATCTGTGTAGTTTCCTCTTCCAATGTTTGAAGAGTAGCTAGGTTCTTCAGCTGGGCATGATCGAGGTCCCTGCAGGTTTTTTCCAGGTGTGCATTGCGGGATGCCAGTTCCAGACAATTGAGATGCTCAGCTTCTAACTGATCTGCAGTCTTTTTCAGAACTGCCAAGATCTTGCTGGTCTCTGCTCTCTTTTCGTCCATCTGGGCTTTCTGGGCTTCCTGCAATCTCTGCAGTGTCTGCTTAGCCTCCCTCTCCATTCTTCCAGAATCAGCTGTGATCTTCACCTGTGTCTGATAAAGTTCAGAGGCTTTTTTATTCTGGTTTACGAAGGAAGACTTCTCCTTTTGCCACAGATTCTTCAGCTCATTCTCAGCCTTGATTAAAGCGGCCTTGAGCTTACTGTTCTCATCTAACTGTTGATTAATTGTCATCTGATAGCGGGTCTGAAATACCTTCATCTCCTCCTCAGTGGTAGTTTTAGGCTGAACGTGACGCGCAGTCTCCAGCAGGTCCTGTGTTTCTTTCAGAGCTGCTGCGATCCTGTTTGTCTCCGCTCTCTGTTCGTCCATCTGGGCTTGATAGGAAGACTGGGCTTTTTCCAGATTCTGCTTTGCCGCTTCCTGCTCATGTGCTCGATAGGAAGCTATGATATGCATCTGGGAGTGAGCGTATTGACTGCCTTTTATCTGGTGTGCTATGATGTTAACACGTTCATGTTGCCACAGGAGAAGAACGGTCTCCAGCTCCTTCTTGGCCTTGTCAAGATCCTCCTTGAGCTTACTGCTGACATCTAGCTGTTCATCAACTGTAGCCTGACAGACGTTCTTGAATACCTCCATCTCCTCCTCAGTGATAGTTTTAGGCTGAACGTGACGAGCAGTCTCCAGCAGGTCCTGTGTTTCTTTCAGAGCTGCTGCGATCCTGTTCGTCTCTGCTCTCTGTTCGTCCATCTGGGCTTCATTGAGAGCCTTGGCTTTTTCCAGTGTCTGTTTTACTGCTTCCTGCTCTTGTGCTCGAATGGAAGCGATGACCTGCACCTGGGAGTAAAAGTGGTCACAGTTGTTTTGCTGGCGTGCTTTGAGGAAAGACTTCTCCTGTTGCCATTGTAAACGACCATTTTCCAGCTCCTGCTTGGCGTTATCAAGAGCCTCCTTGAGCTTACTGCTGACATTTAACTGTTCATCAACTGTAGCCTGACAGAGGTTCTTGAATACCTCCATCTCCTCCTCGGTGGTTGTTTTATGCTGAACGTGGCGCGCAGTCTGCAGCAGGTCCTGTGTTTCTTTCAGAGCTGCTGCGATCCTGTTTGTCGCCGCGCTCTGTTCGTCCATCTGGGCTTGATAGGAAGACTTCTCCGCTTGCCATTGTCGATGACTATTTTTCAGCTTCATCGTGGAGTTAGCCTGAAAGAATATCTCAGATATCTTCATCTCCTCTTCTGTCTTTTCGTGGACAACATCGAGAAAATGTTGAAGACGGTCTTCATTAATTTCCAGGAGGATTCTGTTCTTAATTTTGGTTTTGGTGATCCTCGCCTCGCTGTCCAACAGTTCACATCTTACTTGTTCCTCCAGGGAACTGATGTAATAATTAGTTGGATGTTCAACCTCTTCAGAAATGACTTCCATTGTTGATTTGGTGTATCTCTGATATACGTTACTCTGTGAGTTCGCCATTGCAATTGTCAAGTGTTTATCAATCTTAATCAATTTGATGTCTGCTCTCAGATGTGAAATGTAGGAAATGTACAGGGACACAAAGCCAAGGGGTACATATAAATCCACGGAATCCATGAGGTCATCAGGACAACATTCTGGAATCCGTGACATCATCATGACAACATTCTGGAATCCGTGACATCATCAGGACACCATTCTGGAGTCCTTGATGGCATCGTTACTATGGATACCAGATTGAATGTTTATCTTTGAATGTATGAATGTAATGATTTCTGATGATACTTAAAATATGGCAAATAAATTAAACGATATGTAACTATATACATATATGTATGTGTATATGTATATGTATATATGTGTATATATATATATATATGTGTATATGTGTATATATATATATGTGTGTATATATATATATATGTGTGTATATATATATATATATATATGTGTATATATATATATGTGTATATATATATGTGTATATATATAATAATAATAATAATAACTTTAATTTATATAGCGCCTTTCAGGGAACCCAAGGCCGCTTTACAAGAGTAACAGTTAGACAAAAACAGTTTAGACAAACAGTCAGAAAAACAGAACAAGTGAACTAGGGGCCGAAAGCCTTGGCGAACAGATGGGACTTGAGGGCCCTTTTGAAGGCGTCCAGAGTGGAGATGTTGCGGATCACCGCAGGGAGAGAGTTCCAGAGGGTGGGGGCTGCCACACTGAAAGCTCTGTCCCCGAAGGTTCGCAGTTTGGTGCGGGTGGTGGCAAGCAGGCCAGAGTCTGAAGACCGCAGGTTCCGGGGAGGGGCATGTGGGCAGAGGAGGTCCGATAGGTACTGGGGGGCATGGGCATGGAGGGACTTGTAGGTGAGGAGGAGGATCTTGTATGAGATGCGGGACTTGACCGGGAGCCAGTGGAGGTTGATGAGGGTGGGGGTGATGTGCTGCCAGGGCTTTGTGTGCGTGAGAACCCTGGCGGCAGAGTTTTGTACATACTGGAGCCTGTCCAGGGTTTTGTTGGGTACCCCGAACAGGACACCATTGCAGTAGTCCAAGCGGGAGGTGATAAACGCATGAACCAGGGTTTCAGCAACAGACTCCGAGAGTGACGGTCGGAGTCTGGCAATGTTCCGGAGATGGAAAAAGGCAGTTTTGGTGACGGACTTGATGTGGGACTTGAAGGAAAGGGTGGAGTCCAGGATGACACCCAGGTTGCGGACTTCAGGAGATGGGGAGATGGAGCAGCCGTCATATATGTGTATATATATATATATATGTATATATATATATGTGTATATGTGTATATATATATATAGATCTATATAGATCTATATATATATATATATATATATATATATAGTTCTATATATATATATATATATACACAGCAAAATTGGTAGTGTTAATTGGTGTTCATTTTCCAGTGTCAAATATTTTGACAACCTGGGTTTTGTGTATCGGCCAATACCGAGTACCGATCTGATACCAGTGTTATTAATTAACTGTATGCTTCACTGTGTGGAAGTTCCTATGATCATTATTTTATGTCGAAGGCAAAATCAGGCTTGACTTAAACATTGCTTTCCTAACTTTAAAAAACAAAATTTGACGAATAAATACCTGGATAAAAATGTACTGAATTGTTATTTTTCAGTGTGGGTTTAGCACAAAGGCAGTAAAACTGCCTGTGCCAAAGCACACTGTATATAATCCAAAGTGTCTCCCTCTCACTCGTGCACAGTTGTGAGAGTGTGCTTCGGTGCGATAGCTCGATGTTTGGATTGCGTCCTCATATTTTCTTGTATGGATATTGTGTAACCCCACCAAAAGTTTCATCCCAAAATCGCCGCTGTTTGCCAGTATAGTATTGAGCACTCACCATTGACTCCATTGTACATTTCTTTTCACAGCATGATGTTTGTCTTTGTGCTCTTCCTAATATCATTTCACCCGGGGGACCACGGTTTGATTTGTTGTTCAAAGTGCCTCACCAGAAGCAGCTCTGGATAATTTGGGGATTTGTGCGCATTTTGTTTTCCTGCTTACATTTAGGGATCAGATAACATCCCACAACGCACACTTGTACATCTCGCCCCCCAGCTTTATACAAACGAGAGCAATTTATTTGATAAATGTCTCGTTCTTCATTTCAGATCTCATAAAACGTTGTGCAGTCATGGTGGAGTATTAACTTTTCAGCGGGAGGAAGAGCAGATTATTTCGGGTCTTTCGTGGATTCTTGTCAAATTAGCGCAGACAGACTTTATCCTCACTGCGGCGGAGTCCCTGGGACGGGGACACATTTTCTTTTCAATGTGCTAAAATTGTTGAGTAGATCTGCAGCACAGCCTCCTGATGGAGGTTAAACTAGTAACAATAGAAGTAACAACGGCTTGATGTTGTACTTGTTGCCTAGATTTTTGTGTGAAAGAAGTACATATAATTGGGTCTAAAGTGTCATCACTTGAAACAAAAGCTAATTTCAGGTGTAAATATGAAGGTGACCAAAGGCATCAAAGTGAAGATGTGAATGTTAGGCGTTTCATATTTAGAAAGTTAATCATCGTCATATATTTAAGTTTCCTCCTGGCGTTTTGAGGAATAAGCGTAAAAGTGCAAACAACCGAAACACTGACCAAACTTTAAACAACTATCCAGAATGAAAATGTTAACTACACTCCCAAGATTCAAGTCATTCTGTTTTATTTCTGTCAAAAGCGAGTGTATTTAAAGATAATGGCAGAGGGGCTGGCATTCAGCTCCTTTCTTCTCCAGATTCACACAAATGTCACCCACGAGTCCCATTGGGGTGCATTAAACACACTTGGATGTTTACTTTGCTGCCAAAGGAAGCAGGGCAGAAACTATTTACCGAGAAAAACAACAACAGCCTGGGGATTGTGTTTGGAATAGTTGTGTGAAAATTAACAATTTGGCTCCGTCTGATGCAGTACATGACCAATCAGATAAGTCTTTTTCACTTTTACTATTTCACTTTGCTGAGCACTCGTATGACTCACTAGATATTGTGACATTTGTAAACCAAATTGGCAGATTACTGTGCAAAGGTGGAGCTGAGAGTGGAACAACGATATTGTTGCAAGACCAAAGTATAGTTTCTCTTTATTTCTCTTTCTTTCCACGATTAAGATCCGTGATTACCGTTTATATGTAATTTCCTCTTTATAATTACATGAAACCAAAGCAACATGATGGCATTTCATTTCGTCACGAACACCTGAAGTCCATCACTTCAAAGCTTCTAGATGCATTAAGAAAGTGAACACGGTGGTTGGTGCTGCACTTACTTTCCTTCATTAATTATCTGACTAACACACCATAATTGTCCTCTAAATGCATGGCCTGTTGGTGTGTAAAATGAACCAAATGAAAAGTCATGCATTCAGAAAGTGATCATGCAAACTCTCCATGTGGCTGGGAAGTGATTTGTTGTTCTTGCTGGGAGGAGGCAACATTGATGCTGCTTTTAGCCTGAAATATAAATGTTACAGTCATTACAAGTACGTGTTTTCATAGCAACCGTCTGAGCCCGTGCCCCTTCCTAAAAGGGGTTTAATACAGTATGTGGAGGATGCACCTGTTGGCTTCATTCCATTGGTCTAAATCTGGAGATCCTCGAGTGTCCATTACTGTCTCCTGATGACGTTTGGTATTGATTGTAACAGCAGATGGAAGCACCGGTTGCACTCCCATCCGCGTTTTGTCTGATTTATGTGAAAGCTGGCAGTTTTTACGAGCGTGATGTCGGTCTCTTCGTGAGGAAAATAAACACTTTCCATGTTGTCGGACATTTATCACAAAGTCCTCTCTCCAAACACAAAGTTAGCCAGTAGATGTGACAACCCTGTTGGTTGTAAAAAACTAAATTGGAGGCGAACTTCCTGCAGCTGGATGTCAAGTCATCATTATTCTCCCGGGCGTTGTCTCATTAACCTGACAGATGTGTGAGCCGCTGCTCATGTGATTAACTTCGCTCACACACTGTATACTCTTTCTGAGCTTCACCTGCAGCCGGGCGGTTGCTCCGTACGTGTTACACTCTGTGTTGGACAAAAGCTGTGGAAGAGGAGAATTATAGTTGCTAAAAACAACCCTGCCTTGCTTTGGTAAACATGTTTTAATCACTGCGTTGTTTTTTTTACCCTTCTTCACATTGTTGTGGATCAATCTGCTTACTGAACACTGCTTTTCATCTTACTCTCTGCAGTTATTTTTACCCCCGAGTTATTTCAGCTTTGATGACAGAATTGAATGAGCGCACACCGTTTTATATCCACGTTTGACTTGAAAAAGAACTCATCTGGCTGTATTTATCCTCGTCTGTGCTTATATTACTGTAAACTGGTATTGTTTTAAGCGTGTGTGTGTGTGTGTAGGGGTGTGTGTGTGTGTGTTTGTGTGTGTGTGAGTGAGAGAGATCAAAATAAAGGTTGTGTACGAAGATGGGTGTGGTCCAGGCCTAGTTGGTCATCCCTGTTTGCAGTCTTTGTGCTAAATTAAGCTAACCGGCTACTGGCTGCAGTGTATATGTATGTATGTATGTATATATATATACACAGTATATATATACACAGTATATATACACTCACTACTCGTACACTAAGTAATTTGGATGCAACGTTGGCGTTGAACGGCTGCTCTAAAAGACAAAGTCTTCTCCCGTCCTCTCACTAGCAGTTGAGTGGATTCAGTCACACATATTAAAAACAAATGTGCGTCGGAGTGTGACACATCAAAGGGGAAGTGGGAAGCAAACCCCCTTGTTAATGGAGGGGATTGTGGAAGCAGGGACTGTGGGATGTTGGGGTGGGGGGGGCATAATGGCCCTGACAATCAGCCAGCCGACTGCCCGTCCTTTACCCCTGCAGGGAGTGTCGGCGGAGACGGAGCGCTGGAGCTTGTTGACGCTTCATGAGTTGACACGGAGTTAGGGTCGGTGTCAGCTCTGTACAGACGGGGGATAAGGATGGGAAAGATGGGAGTGTTGAGGGAACCAGAGTTAAGAGAAATCCCCTGGATTTCCTCTCTGACGTTGACGGATTGATGAGCCGGAGCTCACAGCAGTCCTCCAGATTGCCCCCTTGAGATTGATGGATAAAAAAGAAGTTGGTTTTTTTTCCATCTTATTTTCCCTCCCTAAAGAGGTACATCTTGATAAGTTCCAGATAAAAGCCAGCGACGGTGCATGATGTCTCACACCATAAGATAAATAACAAATCCCAATACCGTCTTTTATTAGAGCTCATAAGTTGCTATTACTCGAATCAGAGCGTGTAGCTGCTTCAATTTCATGTCGTCTCTGTAAACTGTTGCCAGCGATAACAAAGGAATGCAATGCTCCATCTTGCAGGTGTGACCATGAGACAGGCTGACAAAAAGGATGTGGTAAGAATGAAATGTCAATCTTTTGTTTAGAGGCATCATTCTGAAGTTCTCTGCCGTTGTGCCTTTAAAATCACTGGATTTATCGTGAGGACAAAACTTTCTTTGGGCACTTCAAGTTGACACAAATTATTTTCTCCATCACATGGAACATTTATTTGAAAATACGAAATCATTTTCGAAATGATCTGTTAGCGATGGAGGGAGGGGGAGAACAGGGAGCTCACCTCTCTCTCTCTCAGCTACGTTGGTTCATCTCTTTCTTGCGGTTCGTAGCATCAGCGCCGTCGGGGAGCTGGCTTTTTTTCACCACTGACATGATGCATTTTTCATCTTCACAAGGTCTCCAGCAGCACTCATTATAGACAACTGCAGTTTCCCCAAGCCCCATAATTGTCTGTAGTTTGATGTCTTAGCTGTGGAAGGCCGCACACATGTGCACTTTTGAGCCAGGACCGTCAGAGCGAGCTGCAAAGAGACCCTCAGGTTTACATCAGTGTGACCCCCATTGAGTCAACACCTCACAGGGCTTAGAAGGTGGACACGCTGACTGATGACTCATTATTTTCTCGTAATTGTGTTTCAGGGTTGCCCTCGCGCAACACAAATCTATTTTGGCCTCAGCCCTTATACGTATTTGAATGTTTGTACAAGACAATCAAATCAAGCAACAAGAGAGCTGCAAAAGTGTCATTTGAAAATAATAATCTGGTAATTATGTTGACATGAAAACATCGTTCCTTTTTTTAAAGGCCTATTCATATTCTCTTCCCATTCACACAACACGCCATTCTTGCATAGTTGCCATTCATTCGATCCTGAAAATGATGCAGAATACTTTAGACAAAGCGTTAATATAATAATACAGCCTCACGGGTCGCCACACCGACAAGGTGAGGTCAATGTAAGCTCGTAATCAACTCCAACAGCAGCAACACATCGAGCATTTTACCAAAGAAACTAAGACTGTCTGAACTTGGGCTGTTTATGATTCTGTCAAAATCATGATTGTGTTTTAATACCCCATGGTATGCAAACCTGTGTATCCCACCACCACGTGACACACTGTTAAGAGTTCTTGGCCATTGCATGTATTTCTGTGAGACCAGATTGAGCTAAAGCACTTCAGCCGGTAAACAAACACTTACAAAGATCGCAAGTGTTACTTCAAAGTGACATTATGAGAAATTAAATCTCACACGAATCAACTCTCTGGCTTCGTGGTGGTGACGTGAAGTTATGTGACCGTGGTGTAGTTCGTTTATAGCCCAACGATCGCTTTTTACCTCTGGCAATTGCATTTACGATAAATGAAATCATAAAAGTGTTGTTCGTTTGTGAATATTATATTGATGAACCAAACGTGTTAAGTATCATCATCAAAGGAAAAGTCCCATTGGCTTTCTGTTGAGGGAACTTTCTGCAGCACTCTCTCCACTGCTTGTAACACATTGTTGACCAATTACTGCTCTAATAAACCCATATGAATTAGGTAAATTGGGAATTTGGTGAGGTAATTGAAATTATATGGGGGGGGGGGGGGGGGGGATAAATGGTTGAATGTGTACCAAGAGCAAATGCATAGGAAAACATATCACTCAGATAAAATGAGCCTAAATTTTCTCAACTACTTGAACATTACTTTTTATTACCAATTGATTCGAGGTTAAATAAATATATAAATATTATTATAATATAAATAATATATATATTGTATTTCATATATTGTTGTTGTATTTGTTTTTTTTGATACTATATATGGAATCATGAGTGAAATAAAAGTTGATTATAAAGCTTTGATTATTTTTCCACTATCCCGTTATTATTTTAAATATTTTAACAACATCATTATTTACTGGCTTCATAGGTGAAAGCATCAGTTATGCATTATGTCGAAAGCACCGACCTGCATGAGCAATAAGTGAAGTGTAAAGTGCATGTTAGCTTCCTCCTGTCACGTTCAACGTGGTACAGTTGACACATTAACTCTCTTTTGAAAACAGCCGACGATTATGCGGCGTGCTGCATGCTGGGAGATAGTGTGTTAGAGTGCCTGTTAGTGGCTGACTGTCAGTCATTGTGAAGAACATTGAGTGTCCTTTGCAGCGATGTGACAGGTCTAAGTAGTTTCACTTGTTCTGCTGAAAAGAGCTCCCTATAGAAAGTGCAGCCTTTTGTCACCGACTCTTCATTAACGTACCCGGGGACAAAAAAAGACTCAAACATGACCTTGACTGACAATCGGCGGCTGAATCAATATCCCGCTGTTTTCCCCCGAGTGGGCCACACGGATCACCTTGCCCTCTGAGTAATGGCTGCCGTCTGTCTTTTTTGTCATCTAGATCGAAAAATTCAACAACTGTGTATCGTTTCCTCGGCTGCGAAAACAAATACAATCTAGGCAAAACAGAACGGCTTCATTGGGGACATCCGTGACTCTCAAATCTTGACAGCTACATCACAGTCTGGCCTGTCGGAGGCATTTATCCGGCAGAGCATCTTGCGCTGTAACTCACCGGGCTACGTACGGCAGAGACAGAGGGAAGATACACGCGGTTCCGACAATCTTAGATGTAGTTTTTAAAGCTGATTGGATTCCACGGTTGGAAAAGCTCACCTGAAGAAATTTGATTTACGTTGTTAAAACAGTACGAAAGAAGATCAATCGGTTGCACACTGAGGCTGGAACAAGCAGCAGTGAATGCAATTGAAAAGCTTACAGAATGTGAGAGGATCCATGTGACGGTGAACAACTGCTGGGCGTTAAAGTGGAGCTCATTCTCACTCTTGGCATGGTGCATAGTTGTGTTAATAAAGTAATGACAACTTGAAAGCCATGCGCAGATCAAATGAATGAATTACAGATCTCGCTTCTTTTACCCATACGTTTGCGTCTTTCGGCTTTTAAACCAGGGCCTTTGTGTTCTATGGAGTCGTTTAGAAATAAATGAAACTTCATCCATCAACGTACCAGAGATATTGCGCCAAAATAAACAGCTTTAAATAGACAAGTGGTAGTGAGTCACACGCTGTTCAAATGAAGGCTTTTTGAGTACGCTTGACTTAATATATTTTTGATGAATAAGGAGTTTAATAGAGAGAATCATTGAAACTAATAATTCAATTTTGTATACTGAGAGTGATTTCGATTTTAATCTATTTTAGAGACATATTTGGGCACATAAACAGACTATATATTGCACTGTACCGCACTAACACGTAGTATTCAATACACGTATATGTATCTGTTTAGATTTAGTGGAAAATATGCATAATCTATGGATTGTCTGCCAACATTAGCAACGATGTTGTTGCATACAAACACCTTATCCTGTTTACGTCTGTCTTTTGTCGTCTACAGAAGCTCACTTGCCAAGAAAACATTGTTTATTTATAAATATCCGTTTGTAATCTGAATATGGAGATGTATTCAGCAGCTTGTATATGCATTATGCACGGTAAACACTCTCAATGGGAAGAGACTCAGACTCCACTCTTTGAAGACATTATTCAGAGAGATATTGGTTTACATTGAGAGAGACTCATGCAAACTCACACCTTGAGCCCAAATGGTTATGATGATGGCTGTCAATTTCATGGGGAATATTGTACTTCTTGGGGGACATTTTCTTTTAAAATCGGCAATGTCATCTTGTTCCAAATGTTCCAAGGAAAGCTTTGCTTCCTGCAAAAAGTTTTGTCACAATGTTACGAACCAAAACAAATCTCGTGTGTCAAACCAGCTTTATTTCAGTGAAGGTGTTTTTGTGTACTCGACATCATCAGTAGAAAACCCAGTTCACTCGCTGCTTAGTTTATGCACAAAGCAACAAAACATGTCAAAAGTCATCTCCTCTCCAGAAATAGCTCTAATGAGCCGGAGGAGGCCGGCTTTCGTGCAAAAGATCAGATCGAGATGTGGTAATCTGTTGACGGTAGCATTCGACTTCCACAAACCTGCAGCTCGAGCTATACGTCCTCACCTTCTTTCACCTGGCTTAGATCCGAGCCTGCTGTCGCAAGGGGAACAACATGGAAATCATCACAACACGTCAAGGACTCTGACTCTGCACACCGTTCGTTACGAGTGCTACGCCGGTGGAGAGGGCCCTTTTAGATTCGGGTGATTATAAACCCTCATTTCCTATTCTGGCTCGTCGAGCAGCTGTCTAAACAGAGCTGAGTTTGCTCAGGTAGCCGTCCCTGGCTGGGGGGGGGGGGGGGGGGGGAATGCAGTGTTCGAGTTATGACCATGCATTGCTTTGCATGATTGAACATTTCCGGGGACTCGCCTGTAGCTCCTGACCCACTTTGGTGTCTTTTGTGTTTTTCAAATATTCCGATCAAGCGATATTGAGGAAGATAAACGCCGTGCCGTCTGACAGGCTGGTGTGGAGTGTAAGTCATGGAGCGAATGCCAGAATCCGGGGTGGATGTTCTGATGAAATGAGTGTTCCCATTTCCACCCAAAAAGATAAACAATGCATGATGTGCCGCATCAAATCGGACTCGTCAGAGATGTACCTGGGAACAAACGAGTTCAGAAAGGAGAGGTTCGTGAACATGTATTTGAACAGCAGGATCCTTGTGTTGCTTCTATCACTCTCAAGTGTGAATCACTGCGAGCCATCGAGCTGCAGTCGGCACCATCATCCATTATGACTGCCAGTCAGAAAATGCATGCAAGCTGCGTCTCTGGCTGCTGAACTTTATTCCGGAGGCACACTGACGGCGGGTTGGGCTCGTAAAGTCGCCGTGACAGTTGGCCAGAATGCCAGCAGTGCGGCTCGACTGGCGTAATGACCGAACATGTTCTCGTTGGCAACACGAAGTCAACCATTTATTAGTGAGCTGGGAACAGACACAGGGTACACTCAGTGGCGATGACAGCAGCCGCCAGATGACAACACCATTATAGAAAGTAGAGTGTTGTCTTGTGGAGGATATTTCCGATGTTAAGTGCTTTTACTTTAGGCCATAACATCGGCCAACATACAAACTATGGTTGTGATGAAAACCGAACAGAAGTGACGATCAGCTAAAAAATACATTTCCAACATCTCTGCAAGGTGTAGATTGTGGTTGAAATGAAAGTTTGTGAACCGAAAGACCTTTTTATATGTCAAAAAATGGAACACTTTGATTCTTAAGCACAAGTAAAACATGTTATTGTCCACCAGGAATGCGACTCATTGTGGTCTGCATAACACCCAATAACCTGAAACACACAAAAAAATAAATGACACAGTTTACTGAAAGGCAAAAAAGAGCAAAGAGAAAAATACATCCACATATTAACAGGAATAGTTTGATATTTAGAGGAAATTACAATGAGGAAATATTTATTTTTTGGTCAAGGATTAGATGAGAAGATTGATATCATGTATGCTAAATATCAAGCTAGATTCAGGAGACAGTTAACTTAGTTTAGGATAAAGACTGGACAGAGAGGGCAATTTATGTTCATTTTTAAATTTTATTTGATTCATTTTTTAACCAGGCAATATTGTTTCAGGTTAGTTTTAGTCTTTCTTAAAGGGTCGTTTCTTTTATTTCGTTTGAGTTGATCATAATAGCCTCGCAGTAGCTTCCTCTTTAAAGGTCAGATATGAGAGCGGTATCAGTCTGCTCATCTAACTCTTATAGCAAGAAAGCTAATGAGCCAAACTGTTCATTCAGTCTATATAATAATCCGTAGAACTATTCATCTGCCGTAATTGATTCTGAGGATGTGTGACAAATGACAGTCTGTCCTTGGTGTGCAGTAGTTTGCATATGCAGCGAGCCTTTGAGCCCCTGACATCCTGGCTGGGTGTGCATCAAATGCGGTGCAGCAATTCCCTCGGACCCATCGGCTGTCTCTTTATGAATCCCCAAGTTATAATCTGTCAACACGCATCTGACATCCAGGGTGGCGGTCTGTATGTAGATGCAGCTTTCAGCCAGAGACAATCAGCTTGTCCTTGTGAATGCGACGGGAGAAGATGGACCTCCTCGCTCTCACCGCAACCTTTTCAAATGAGCTGTTATTGTCCTGTTGAGAACAAATCGGTGCAATTATTTGCGAAAATACGGCAAGAAGCATGAGAGTTAGCAGCCATCATTTATTTGTCCACACGAGCACAGTGTCTCTCTGTCTCTATCTGTGTCTCTGTCTCTCTCTGTCTCTGTCTCTCTCTCTCTCTCTCTGTGTCTCTGTCTCTATTGCTCTCTCTCCCTCTCTCTCTCTGTGTCTCTGTCTCTCTGTCTCTCGCTCTCTGTTTCTCTGTCTCTCTCTCTCTCTCTCTCTGAGTGGAAGGAGCGTGGAGTTGGCGGAGCGTGATTGAGAGCGTTAAAATAGTGATTTTCCGATCTTTTTCTTCACTGGGTAATGTTGGGTATGATAGTGTAGTGGGTGGTGGTGACAGGAGGTGAGAGTGGAGGAGATGGGTGGGGTACAGGAGGTGAGAGTGGAGGAGACGGGTGGGGCTCAGGAGGTGAGGGTGGAGGAGACGGGTGGGGTACAGGAGGTGAGAGAAGAGAGGACAAGGGGGGGGGACAAGAGGTGAGGAAGGATGGGGCAAGTGAGGTCCAGCAGGTGAGGGAGAGTACTGGAGGACAGGTGGAGGCAGGTAGGGAGGTGGACATGGAAGCAGACGAGGAGCAGCTCAAGGCCCCTCAGCTGAAGAGGAAACAGAGAGGAGACAGAGGAAGCTCACAGGCGAAGAAAGTGGCAACTACAGAAAGTGGAGGAGCAGCCGGGTGTGAGTCCAGTCAGGAGGAGGACCCTGAGTCCAGTCAGGAGGAGGGCACTGCTGTAAACAGTGAGCCCTCTAAACACGGTGCTGGCAGCTGTAGGGGCTCTGGAGGCTACAGTGTGGAGGAGATAAAGGAGTTTCTGAAGAGGAGTAAGAACGTGAGAGGAGCCAGAGTGGAGGACTACCTCTCTGACAAGGAGCAGCTCTCCAGCTCTGCCAGATCTCACATGAGGAGCAAGGACAGAGGAGGTCTCACGAAGCAGGAAGGCTTCAGATTCAAGAAAATAGTTCACAAAGTGAACAAAGAACTGGACAAAGATGGCGCAAAGTGAGAGTCAGATCTCAGCCTACAGACAATTAAAGACACGTTTATGTTTGTTGGACCTTATTTGTTTAACCGTTTTAAATGATAAAGTATCGTGTTGTTCAGAAAAGAATTCGGTTTGTTTTGAGAAACAGTAAAACTCTGTAAATGGAACTTAACACAAACAAATAAAGATATATTTAAACCTCTCTGTCTCTCTCTCTGTGTCTCTGTCTCTATCGCTCTCTCTGTCTCTCTCTCTCTCTGTGTCTCTGTCTCTATCGCTCTCTCTGTCTCTCTCTCTGTGTCTGTCTCTCTCTCTCTCTGTGTCTGTCTCTCTCTCTCTGTCTGTCTCTCTCTGTCTCTGTTTTTATGTCTCTCTCTCTCTGTGTCTGTCTCTGTTTCTCTCTCTCTCTTCTGTCTCTCTCTCTCTGTGTCTCTGTCTCTCTCTCTCCATCTGTGTGTCTCTCTCTCTTCTGTCTCTCTGTCTCTGTCTCTCTGTCTCTTCTGTCTCTCTGTCTCTTCTGTCTCTCGCTCTCTGTCTCTCTCTCCCGCTTCATTGAATTTGTTTCAACAAGCCAACATCTTACACACTCTGCCTGTCTGTAGTGCATTCATTAACACTACAGCTTTGTCATGGCAGTAAATTAATATTGTCTTAAATAACTTCTGTGACGAACATTTTTTGTTTCTTCTGACCCTGAAAAATAACTGAAACTCTGTCGTGAACAAAGTGTTTGCACATTATCCTTACAATTCACATTTTTTTAATTCCATACAGTATGTCCTTAAAAATAAGATCAATATTCTTCACAGTAATAAGAGTGACCTTTTTAAGGAGTAAGTGAGGCTGACTCAGGCAGATCATACAAGTGTTCTCTATGTGTTCCTCTGCGCCATCTTGAAAGGCTTCAGGGCCCTTCACTGGAGCACGTATACTCATGGGGTATACTCATCCAGTTGCTCTCCCAGCGCACTCTTCGATGGTAGTAGTAGTTGTGTGGGCCGACTTATGGGAGGACTGCTGCCCCTGCATAAGCAGAAACCCACAATCTCTTGGTCTCCTGTGCGTCAGAGTCCACAATGCTCAAAAGTGCCGCGAGCCATTAGAATCGTTAACTCAGCCACGCTGGTAAGTGTTGTGGCCGACATTTCTTCGGCCTCCAGTTGCCCTTTTAGCTTCTCCCCTCTGAGGTATTGCCCTCTGATGCCACCCAAGCCCTGATTAACCTGGTGGAAGTCATTGTGGGTCCTTGTGCAGTCCGGAGGCCTGCAGAGTGCACAGGACTCATTTGATCCCACCGACACAAAAGGGCACTCACTCTGTCTGTGTGTGTTCTCTCAACGTGAATTTCTGCAACACCCTGACAAATTCTTTTTGGAAGTGACTTGTCAGAAGCCCACCTACTGGTTGCACAGCACCTTTGATGGCGGCATACTGTTGACACGCTCCTGGAGTAACTTTTAAAGACGTCTTTGAGTTTTTCCATCGATGGTGTGAAGTGTGGAGCATCATCAAGTTTGTCTCGTGTCGCCCGTAGAAGGTGCCTGAGAGGGCAAGGCTGGCCCCAAGACACACTGCCACCTGTAATCTTCACAGGAAGTCCATCCATCCCCTCTGAGTGTCCCGTCACTGCCGGCCTGTCGGAGAAAAGAAATCTCTCAAGCTGCTCTCCAATGGAAATCATGGATTGAGGGGGGAATGGTGTCCACGTCACATGATGTAGGTGCGTACTTGTGTGTGTGTGTGTATATATAGCATAAGCCTACTGTGTTTAAGGTCATAAATAAACAATTAACAACGTTACTTTTCAACAAGATTGTAAGTATTACATGTCAAATTTCAGAAGAGTAGAGTCAATTTAGAAGGCAGAGTGTGAGCTGGGATGAGATGAACAACAGCTGTTATGTGTTGTTGTGGTATACATATTGATACGTTGTACTGCTTCCATGGCGCTGACACTATTTTCTCCAAGTAGATGTTGCGTTTTAGTCTCGTCAGAGAGTGCATTCAAATCGAGGAGATTAGCTGACAGAGCCCGTCTGGTCGGCCTGTGTCGGCCAGTCTCTATGGCCAGGCTGCGATCACACAGTCAATGTCTTTCTCAGTTTTGGATCACACGTGGCGGTCAGATAGTTTGCCACTGCATATTGTCTGTTGAGAGCCAAATAGCGTTGAAATTTGATTTCGAGTTTTTGTGGCGTCGTTTTCTTTTTCTTAAAGGGACAGGGTGTAACGTTTAGTGGCATCTGGTGGTTTGGGGCAGGTTGAAATCTCCAAAACAAGCAAAAATGTTGTTCTTGTTTCGGTGGACATGTGGACATTTACACCACAGCACCAAACTGCTGTGGTGTAAATCCAATCTGACTGTTGCTCAGGACATGGTGTTCACTGAGGAGGTCTTTGCAGTCGGCTGTTTGCTGCAGAATAATGTCCCCAGGCCGCTGCTGACACACATGCATCGGTAATTGTTTAGGTCAAATTTATTTCCATTTTTAAAGATTGGTGTGATCATTTATTTGCCCCAGATGTCAGGGAGATGTCCAATGCTCAGAACAAGGTTTAATCATTTTAAAATGACTTAGTTGAATTACGACTGCTAAATTCCAACGTTTCATTTAACATACAATCAGGACCGTGTGTGATTTGCAGAAAGTGACATTTTTATCCCACTTTGCTCCCTTTTCTTCTCTATAATTTTAGTGTCTCCAAATGAACGGCGCTCCTGATCGTCAGGTTGTCTGTGGTCTGAGTGGTTTTCTCAGACGTCTGTGTCAAACCACTTTTCATTGTAGACTTTTTCGGATTGGATAAATCTGCCACATTCTCAAATATGTTGTTTACATCCCGTACAGCCTGATCCAGGCCATCAGCACTGTGGTGGTGTGTAAGAAAATGGTCTAATTGAGATTGCTACTGTTTGTCCATCAATAAGGTTGTTAACTGGGTTCTGGTACATAAGGGTCTGTTACTGTCTTTCTAATGGAGAGTGTAATTTCACGATAATCAGATTCGGTTGTTTGGGGGCTGACTGTGAATGCTCTCTACCAGGTCTACTAGATCAGTAACGCTATAATCTACTGTGCTATTGCCAAGAAGAGAGGTGTGTGCAATGACCAAGGGAGTCCTCTCGAAGCCGACCACTAACGATGTACAGGCTGTCGGACAAAGTTCTCCATGTGGGGATGTGAGGCAGGGCAATGCTGATTTGGGCAGGTGTACGTTTGTCTCCCTGTGGGTTCATATAATCTGCTTCTATACCTGTTCTGGTCCCTGCAGATAAGTACGCTTTCCTGGGCCTGGTAGTGATTGATCTCATCTTAGACTGGAGAAACTATTTTCCATTTTAATAATGGGATTTTGATGGGGGGTGAAATACGCTGTATATGCATCTCTATCTGTGGCAACAACCTCTCTCCTTATTTTGAGCCAAATAAAAATTGAATGTACACGGTTTCCCTTTAAATTAGCATTCCTTCTGAATCCCTGCCCTGGGTTACCTTTTTCAGTTTGGTGGATGGGAACACAATCTCTCTGTAGACAAAGGGACAACCAGTGGAAATGTCTCCTCTACGCCAGGTCTTCTGCAAAAACAAACACATCTGCATCTCCTAACTCTTTTGTTAAGTATTGGGTCTTGCTTCAAAGGCCAAAAGCAGCGGATGTCAGGCCCTGGACATTCCAACATAAAAAATAACACATAATTATATTTCATTTAGCTTATTTATCAGGCGAAAAGTGGAGCGAATGCAAAATTGAGACTCAATTGAGGTCAAGGAAATAGTATCTATAATTGGATTAAGCAATCCAACTTGAACCCAACTGTCAAACCCAGTTTTTTTGAGGACCAATGGCACAATTGCCATGTGTTACATCAAAAGATCCACGAGGTAAAGATTGTTTTTCACATTGCAGAACTATGTTTAGGTGCAACCTGTGCGAAACAGAAAAGATTCAGGCTGCTTTCATGTCAAATACAGAGCAAATCAAATCAGCAGACAAAGATGAATGCATGTTATTCTAATAGAAGACAGTAACAGCTGATACACACAACCGCCTCCTTACCTGTGAGTCATTTGTCTCCACCATCATGTTTCATGCTCCATCACCTTTCCTCTCATCTGTGTGTGCAACACATGCGAGTTTGATACAAACAGAACTTATCTTTATTTCTTGCACAGGAACAGATGCATAAGCACAAGTATTCACTAAATAGACGAATATGAATCCTATAATGAGTGCTGTGGCTGCATAAACAATGGAAGCAAATGTGATAAACTTGGCAAACCAATGAAAAACCAACAGCTGCCAGTTCTTTTTATTGCGCCCGAGGCTGCAGACTAATGGACAAGAATCACCGTGGATCCATGTGTGGACTAATGGCAAAGAGATGTGAACACAGCTGTAAAGTCTTTAAGCACCTTAGTCTCCATTCTTTGTGCAAAACAAGAACATGTACAATGAGTAACGGATATTTTTCTTTTGTTTATCCTTTTTGTAATCTGAATGTGAGAGTTTTATCAGTTCAGTGGCATTCACTTCAAGAAAAGCACCAACATCCGTAGCAGGCTTTGGGATTTCGGCTCTTGGCTGGTGTGGCGCTGGCGGCGGTCTTGTTATGAAAATGGATCTGACAGCGCTTCTGGCAAAGGCTGCATGAACATCACTGGCATACAAAGAGTTTCCATGCAACACTGTTAACTTCCAACTCAAAGGCACAAATAAGCACGAGAGTTGGTTTTAAGGAAGGACGGAGAATAGTGATATTTACAACTATTCATTGTTCAATTATTTGATCATCATCATTTTTATTCTTGTCAGTTTCACAACAAAAGTGGGTTTTTTTTGCGTCTTTTTGCGTAAAGTCGACACAGCAATTCTTCATGTAACCTCAACAACCAATCGTTTTTAACTCAGGACCAAGGAATAATCATTTATCGTCAGGTACTTTATGGAGAACGGCTTGGAATACGTACCCGGCTACTCTCCTGACTGATGACACGTCTGATGGCTGAGTGCAATCTTCGGTCCTCTGGGAGCAGATGCCCGTGCCTTCTGCTCTGGAAAGAAGCAGTACAAGTAGAAAATGCTATTTTGCAGAGTCGTGTTACAGTACTGCAGAGAAAGACCGTCTAGTACAACACAACTTCAACAACAGCAGCACTTCAGCACAGTACGATTTCAGCTTCATTGTGGAGAAAAACTTGATTAAACTCTTATATTTTGTTCCCAATGTTCAGGCAACTGGCACATCATCATACAATAATATACAGTACATACAATAAAGACTGTTGGATATGAATGGAAGCTGCTGTGCTTTTATCCCACTTTAAATGCTATATTGTTTTTATAAAGTTTTGAGGAAATTTCTTTCATTAAATCTACAGTTTTGTTGATTCAGACACAAGCAGATTGTTGCCTCTGACTTTGTTAATTTAATACAATGATTTAGCAGGAAGTAGTCTTTTGTTTCCCCCAGCTCAGAATAACAACAAAGCACACACACTTCCTCTTGTGACACTCGAGACTGTGTAATGTTGACGTCTGCAACTAACTATTGACTGACTCTTTGTTCTTGATTCAGTATTAACGACAGTAAAGCCTGCTGCAACAAGAAAACAGAAGTCCTAAGCTCTACTTGTGTATTCATTTATCCATTCATTTATAATAATGCTATTATGATGACTTTAGTTTTGAAAGTTGTGTTGCCTTGCAGTCATGACTACAGCCCATTAAGAGGGATGACAATGTGGTGGGTGTTTTGGTAAAAATCAACAAATTTGCTACATTACAGCAATCAAAACAAAAATCTATATATATATAATTTGAGGACAAATCACAGCATATTTGTACACGTAATAAAAGGGAAGCCATGACTTATTGCAGCCTTACAGGAGGATTGTATCTTCTAACTCTTGAGCACCGATCTGAACAGCTATTGGTGCTGTGTCTTGCTCTTCTGGCTCAGCTTTGTTCATAAATCTTGTTCTGCATTAACAGCACAAGTGTGCAATTAAGGTGTTATGCCATGAATACATTTTCAAAAGGAATTGCACCTTTGGAAAAATGTCAGAAGAAGAGCATGAATAATGAATCGGCCAGCAGGCATCTGTCCACGGGGATTAAGTAAGGCTGCATTTGCACAGCTGTATAACACATACCGGTAAATAGGATTTATTGCAGAAAGAAGAAATAAAAAAAAAAAGAACATTTGTTTGACAGAAAAGAAGGTATGAAATAATAGGTACAGTGAATGCCATTTATATTTAATAAATGAGTCCTACAGTTAGGTTTTCATCATGTATGTATAATTAATCTACCCAGCCATATTACACATACTTCTCCTCAAGCCAGCCTCGTGTAGTCACCACTCTGCCGTTCCACCAATCAGATGATTAATTACTTCTAATCGCACTGCAGTTTTAGTTCGATTTCATTTCCTTTATTCCTTTTGTTTCCATTATTTGAATTGCATATCTGTGCTTCATTGTGTTTTTAATGAGATGTCAGAGTTGTAAAAGCTGCAGTACTGTAGCACTTGTAGTTGATGTAAATGAGCTTTAATGGTGGCTTCACGAGAATGTGCAGCGAGGTGGAGATTGTATTTCAATCCTTTGAGAGTGCGCACACAGTGAGACACAAGGAAACAATACTCTTAATCACCAAGCATAAATGGACAAGTTCAGTTGTAAAGTATGATGAAGTATGAAAATTAATTATTACTCGTTAAACACTGGAAAATAAAATCAATCAAGGAGGCCTAATGAGCTGAAGCTGCTGGTTTTCTGTGAGATATGTCTCATTTAAAAGCTAGAAATAAATTATCTCAACAAAAGTGACCACAACTACCGTAATTTACACCGTGGCAACGCTCCCGGTGAATATTTCCACTCACCTGTTACATTCGCCTCAAATCACACACAAGTGTGTTTCTTTAACTGTAGAGAAAAACAAAACAATGTGTTCAGGAATATGTCTCTTCTATGCGTCATCAACAAAAAACAAGTACAGACTGACAGACTGCATGCAACGTAATATGCAATCGATACGATACATAGCACAGAGCAGTCATTGCATTCCATCACTGTGAAAAAAGTAAACCAATTCAAGGTGTTATAAATAACATTTTATAGAAGTTTCTTTTAGCAAATTGCTGGAATTGATCTCTATCACTGAGGTGATGTTTAGTTTGCCGGACATTATTTTAGTTTATTTTATTATTTCCTTTATCACAGTTTAGCTGAATTCCCGATGAACTATTTAGTTAGCGATATGAGTTATTTTTTTAATTTGGGGTTAAAAAGGGCAGGTTTACTTTTTTTTAAGTGGAAGTTAGCATTTTTCCGATTAAACTAGTGTTATTATTATTAGGGTTACCTTCTTAGGGTTTAGTCTTCCTTTCAGTCCTGTGATCTACACTCTTAATGAGAGCCAGGCTTCACACGGACTAATCACAAAACAGAATTAAAATCGCGATAATGGACTTTTACAGTTACAGTGCATGTACAGCTTCTTCAGGTTGAATGACAGAAATGCAAAAAAGAGGTTAGCAGAGACATCGATGAGTCGGAAAGATACGAGACACAGCACGCCGAGTGCATCCTATCAGAGGGTGAATACCAAGATCTACATCCTGTATGGCCCATTGTGCTCTTCACGAGCCAGCCTCAAACGCTGAGCGTATCGTCGCAATATGAGGACGTCTTACCTCTTTTAACTCCATATCATATCAAACAGTCAATCAGTGTCTGTTTAATGATGTACAACGTCACAGAATGGATTAAGGAGAGACATTTATTAGCTTCCAAATAAGAAAGTGATCAAAGAGTCAAGGACAATTGAGCAGGAATATAAATTATTTAGCAAATTAATCATTTGGGACAGGTTTGTGGGCTTTCTTTATGAAACGAGTTAGCTGTTACCTGAAAGCAGATGTTCATGTTAACAAACAATTTATAGCTCCATCGCCTCCTATTTAGAGAGTCTTACACACTGCGTTGAGGTTTATGTTATTTTTATTAAATGCTTTATGTACAAATACAGATTACACACAGGACAAAGCACGCATTAGAAATGACACACTGTACATTGCTGATTGCTTTCAAGCCAAAGAAAAGAATGTGTTTTGCACGTTAACGATCTCACATCTCATATCATTTAAAGTCACAGTATAACTTAGGCTAACTTTAGTCTGTGGTATCAACTCAGTTTTACCGTGAAGTCACCAGAGGTTCATGAAGCAGGCAGTTATGGGGAAACTTGAGGTTCGATTTAGATTTCTGAACATTAAACATTTTTATAGGAATTGTTCAGGTCATTTAGTCACTTTGCATTCATGTCTTCATTTCTGGAAAAGGTTCGGTTTCCATCTGTTGTGTTCAGAGCAGTGTGGTTCTTATAATGATTTTTCTTTTTTTTTTTTTGCAAATCCTGCAACAAATTAAAGCCACGGCTGGAATCAAACAGGAAGAGAAACTTCTGCAAACCAACAATGATCTGCAGACGCTTGAAAATACCAAAAAGGTTATGTTTACACTGTCAGGTATTAGTCTGGACAAGATCCACTTAAACCAGGCTGAGCCCACCACAGCCAGACCAATCCGTGAGCTGCGGAGAAAAGTGATGGAGGTTGAAAAAAATCATTTTAAATTTGAAGTTACATTTGCTCTGCAGCTCTGGCTGGTTAACGATAAGACAATAAGCTGAGCTGGGTTTGTGCGCTGTTTTCTTTTAGGCTTCTAATTTTGAAAAAACTGTCAATACGGGTGCAATCAAGAGTATTTGTCGAACTGCAGGGGCAACTAAAATGTGAAAAATGTGACTTGTTGTTGTTGTCGGCCATGAGATGTCTCACAATGTCGCGACAAAAATACAAGCCTGTTAGGATCACAGTCTGACAACTATGACTCCGTGTTGTGTGTTGCAAAATTAGGACTCTGAGATCTCTAATCTGAGCACCTCGAATGGCAAAAATATTGTACAGGTGTTGGCTAATAAACCTTGATAATCACTGCATTAAAGGCAATGAAATTAAAGTAATTGGTCAACATCCGAGTCATAACTTAGAAGAGAAAATCTGCAGTTTAATGTCAAAAAAAAGAAAAAAAACTGCCGTAATTCTTTGGTGGAATGAAGGACATTTAAACAGCCAATTCTAAGAAAAATCTTCCTGTGCATGGATGAATATGGATGAAAGTTTATTTTCTTTCCCTTTCTAGATTTTAAATGAAGGACTCTGTCCTCAATGAATAAATAATTGGTTAAGTTTGTAGATTTATGGGGTTCATTTTTATTTCAATTTCTAAAGGAGACAAACAAACAAAAAAAGCAGATGTTACAACATTTTATGAGGAATTAAAAAAAATATATATCAAAAGTTTAAAATTGGAGGTCACATATCTGGAGCACCTTCAGTATCTACCATAGGGATGCTTTCTGTAGCCCCCTCTTGTCAGCCGTAAAACTGGGGCTTTGAGGCTGGGACGGGCAGTCGCCCACTCCTCCTCTGCAAAGACAGTTAAACACACATTGTAGGAAGCTGCTGCATCCACCGTGCTGCCACAAAGTCAAACTGTGAGCTGGGGTATCGTATACTTTCCTCTCACAACCCATTTAACCAGAGACAAGAAAATTCAAGCGAGTAAATTCTGTCCCAGGTACTTTCGAGGCTTCTATCCACGGAAAATGAATTTCATAAGCACTTTGCCCTCTGTTGGACCAATACCGAGATCTGACTGTCAGCAGCGCCTTCCTCGGAGCCAAATTACATAAACACGGCCACCTCTGCTGCACGGCACATTGCACTGCTTCCAAATAAGAAAGTGTTTATGGAGCAGAAAATCAAATCATTGCCCCCTTGGTTTTTGGTTTGGTCCGACCTCAACACCCTGGTGCACAATTCATTGTGCTGGAAATGAATGAGCCTGCAAACCCGCTGTGGCAACCGGCTTATTGCCGCTGTCATGTGACAACCTTGTAACTCCACAACATTTTTAGTTGCAATGGAAGCTTTTAATAACCATTTGAGGACATTTACATACTCTTTTGCTTCTCTGACAGCAGTGTTGCGTGCACAGCAGAGGTTACTAAGCCAATAGTAACAGCTTTCCTGGAGGAAGCCCGTGAGGGCACATATCCAAAAGGCAAAACGCTTCTTTTTTTTTACAGCGGGCATCGGCGAGCCCCCTGAGCTTCCACTGGCACATTTACTGTTCGAGTCAAATGCAGCTCGTAGCCAGGAAGGTAGGAGGGGTGATGCATGCAGGAGCGGCCCCCTCGGTGACAATGCTTTGAAGTGGGCTGGAACCACAAGGCGTTTTCCTTTGTCTCTCTGCTTCACAACATCTTTTAAATATCAGCCCTGCAGCAGCAGCAGTGCGGATTGTGTGGCAGAGACTTGGCATGAATTGAAATAAGGTCCAAGGATGTTTCTTTAAAAGTCTGTTTTTTTAAATCATACATTGTGTCTACAGATGTGACTAATTACATTGAACAATAGACTCAAATGACAGTTGCTTTTGTGAAATATTACCGGCTTAATGTCGGGGATTGCACTGGAAAATGTTTTAGCTGACGAGTTGTTATCACACACTGAATGCGTTGCAGATATTGCTTTAGTGACTACACTGATGCGAATAGATATTGTACGACCTAATACTGGACTCTGCTGACAGTCATGATCAAATAACCTACCAATTCATTATTTTTTCGATTATCTGACTAATTGTTTGGTCAGAAAATCATGAAAAATCACAATCACAATTTACTAAAGCACATGGTGACAAATTGCTTTTTTGTCTGACCAACAGTCCAAAACCCAAAGATGTTCAATTAACGATGATGTAAAACTCATCAAATAACCAACTAACTGTTTGAGCTCTAATTGTGTGATGATGACCGTCTTCCTTTTGCTACGTTAGAAGTAGAGAACGAGAAGGGGCGACGACTCGTGGAAAAGAGTGCGACGCGTATTTGGATCGACGTTCAACTCACAAAAACAAAGTTCTGCTTCGTACAGAATAAGCAGTACTTACCATAGTTGTTGTAGGATTCATCACTGGTTCCATGTCTATATTCATAATATTCTGAAATGCTGAATAGACAGAATAACATCAGTCAAAATCCATTTTTGTAAAATGAGGAAAGATGGAGAAATGTTTTGTTTCGGTAAATAGCATTTAAAGTACACATAAGGTTGGCATTATTCTATAATTTCCTTATCATCTACAAATACCGTCTTTAAAAACAGCTCACGAATCTATATTTTTTTAAATATATATATAAGGCGACGTTATTTCCTGAAACAGCTGGGCGGGCGCCTTAGGTTTTAGCAAACATTCCTCAAACGGGTGTAAATCGTGCATTTGTTGGGGACCATGTTCCGCTGTGGATTAATACACATTTGGTGCTCCAGTGACTCTTTACATCAGCAGGACAGTGTAAGTGGGATTAACTACAGTGCTAATGTTGCTCGCTGATGTGTTTTTAATAGTTTTTGGACGACAGTGGAGCTCTCTTAGAGCTATCTTAGCAGAGGACTAAGGTACATCAGATTTCGGTTGTTTTTGTCTCATTGGCTTTGTTCTTCCTGAGTTGTTGACAATAAGAAACCTAAATATCACCAGGCTTATCCTTTATCAAATTATATGTACAAAAGGTACTAATTTATGGTTCAGATTTAATGTTCTGTGTAAACAAAGTAAGTCAAGTGGAGGTCTTAATGTCCTATTAATGAACATATGTCATGCTGAAACGTACAGCTGGTCACAGTGGCCCTTTCACAGGCTGTATTGTAAGTAAACATAGACAGATGGTGATTGGAAAAAACGTGCTTTGTTGTTTATCCACGGTGTGTGTGTGTGTGTGTGTGTGTGGAAACGTTACCTCTTTGACGGATTGCTGTAGTTATCCTCATAGGTTTCGTAACTCTCGTCGTCATATTCCCCACCGTACCCATCATCGTAGCCCTGTGAGAAAACACGCAGTTAGCATTAAAGTCTCCTCATCTCTATCCAGTCTGACTGGTCAGAGGTGAATATAAAACCAATCAATACCTAGCTCCTCAGGCAAAGTCCATTACTTTCTGTCCATAATAAGAGAGGAAACAGGGGGAAAGAAAATCATGTCTAACAGAGAATATTGATTAAGGCTTGCAGGAGAGCATCTCTCACTAGTGGAGCCTAATAGACACCTTCTGAGTCTTAAACCGCAATATGGATCTCGACTGTTGATAAGTAGCCACTCGAGAAACAAACACAAAAAGCCAGCGAGTAACTGCAGTCGTGTTCAATAACGGCAAACAGCATGCAGCAAACACTTTCAAAGACTTTCTGAATGTGTGTATAAATGCTTTGCAGAATGTCTCTCCTCCAACATTGCCTCCTCTTGGCATTGGTTACCACATCTGTGCAGCTGTGGAACAGGTAAAACAGCTATACAGCATATTACACTTGTTTGTATATCTCGAACAAAACACATAGCACTGTTCTTCCCTCCACACACAGACGAAAGATCCTCTGTTGTGTTCGATGGGGAAACTGAGACATTATTAGTATTGCAAACTAATGTAAGTAAGTAAGTGGCAATAAGCTGTCAACATGTCGGTTTATTTTTGTCTGCAGTGTAAATCCTGTTGCAAATATCGGTGTTGAGCCTCAGACTGTTTTTCTCCGCCCCAGTAATCCGGTTCATGAGTTGCATCTGCAGAGGATTCAACAAAGTTATGCAAGTAACCTGGTTTTGGAACAATATCAAGGAAACATTGATAATTGTGGCACGTTCGATCGATTCAGGATCAGCGGCTCTTTCCTATTTATTAGACGCTGAAGTTGCTGCTCCTTTTCATATTTTTTTTATTACTGGTGGACTTGATGGTATAAAAACCACTGGGGACAGCTTGGACATGTTCCTCTCACTTTTCGAAATCCCATTTTGGTCCATGTCACTTTTACAGTTTGAGTTGATTTACTCCTCAAGTCTCTTTTAATAAACAGGCCGATATCGTTTCACTGTCCTGCTGCCAAAACCCAGATCAGGAGAGGAGTTGATATGCTTTCAATTATGACTGTGCACAGCGATTAAGTTTTATGAGCAGGAGCAAGTGCTTTTGGGCGTTAATGCCCTGGCTGGAGTTTTTTAATATACTAAAGAAATAATTGATCCTATGTTTGTTTATTTATAGTTCGTACACTCCTAAAAGTATTCTGGAATTAAGCATAAATCAAAGATACGGCACTAAAGGACACATGCCCCTGATACAGAAAGAGCATTATTCACCATAAACTATTCATCAGGACTCTACCAAGGAAACTACTTTGTTATTGGTCAGTACAGTAATAAAGCAGCAATTTACATTACATTACTAATTTATATCCAATTTTCATACGGCACCCAGCACAATAACCACTTTGATAAGAATGTGTTATTTGCTAGATTTAGGTCAGTAGATGTGTGGAAAACAGCCGGAAAAGACCTCTGAGTTCATTCGGTCCGCACCACTTCTTAAACCAAAGCTACGCTCTTTTGTGGACTGATCTGTCTGAAAAAAAGTGCTCCTTATAATATTCCGATAAATAGTTTATTCATGACAGCAGGGATAGCCGATCTCAGCGGACCAACGGTGCTCGTAAACAGCTTCACCTGAATAACTCCTGAACTTGAGCAGGGCCAAAGTGCAGCTGCAGTCTGCTCTTGTAATTGTTGGATCTTGCTCATTGAAAGACATTTAGTGGGATTTGAAGTGCGTACGTTTCTTTTTCATCATGATCTCATCTCTTCTAATCCTTTCCGAGCTTGCAATTTAAAATCAAGCGCCACCGTGATGCATGCAAGTGCTCACTTTCTCTTAGCGATCGACTACATTTAAAATCGGCAGAATGAAATTTGTTGAAACTGGATTATGCCAGACGTGGTTTCAACAGCGTATTATTTCTGTCTGCCTGTAACAATAGAGTAACACCCTTTTGCTGTTGATGTGGCTGCTTTCGGTCATGTTTGTAACACCAGAGCAGACACATCGGACACAAAGCAAATTACATTCAAGGCACTTGAACACACTCTCCCTCTCCCTTCGGGTAATGCTGAATCCAACAGCTCTGGTTCCTGTGTGGCTTTATTTGTGCGAACATGAATTTGACTAAATTAAAGTTGGGGATTATGTCAGGGATTAAGTTGTTCAGGGAATCCAATACTTCTCATTTCCTTCTCTACAAAGAAAGAGTCAGAAACCTGCGTATCTCAGTAATTGACTGTTTTGTTAGCAATCCCATATGACAAATTGCTCCACACTGGACTGTAAATGTAAAGCGATGGGTGGATTCATTCCAGTCAAATGACTTCTAAAAATAAACCTTCAGTCATGGTAAAGAATTACAGAACTAAAAAGTAATATAAAACTTGAGTTCTTTATAGTATATATTTTTTTACCAATGACCTGTAATAATGCACATGCTTCCTTTAGACGTATAAGAAAAGTCTTCTGGTGTTCTTAGTACATTAGATATGAAAATAAGTGACCCCCCCCTGTCCTGTCACGTGATCCGGCCAAAATCACAACATGGCTTCTCAACAAGCAAGCGGCCGTATACTGTAGAGAGGCGCTGTGATGATCCCGACTCATGATGTAGCAGCGTAGTGCCCAGGTTTACCAAGAGAAAGAAACAATACAAATACCTTTTTTAAGTAGTTTTGATGCAGTTTGTTCGCTGAGTTATTAATAGGTGATGTACGGACTATCCAGGAGGTATACAGCAAGTTGTATTTTCAACTCTATTTTTACATTTTGCAATATATTGCAATATATATGTATCGTATCGTGATATATTGTACGTATCGTATCGTGATATATTGTACGTATCGTATCGTGATATATTGTACGTATCGTAATATATTGTACGTATCGTATCGTGATATATTGTAAGTATCGTGATATATTGTACGTACCGTGATATATTGTACGTATCGTATCGTGATATATTGTACGTATCGTGATATATTGTACGTATCGTATCGTGATATATTGTACGTATCGTGATATATTGTACGTATCGCATCGTGATATATTGTACGTATCGTGATATATTGTACGTATCGTGATATATTGTACGTATCATACCGTGATATATTGTATGTATCGTATCGTGATATATTGTACGTATCGTATCGTGATATATTGTACGTATCGTATCGCGGTATATTGTACGTATCGTATCGTGATATATTGTACGTATCGTATCGTGATATATTGTACGTATCATATCGTGATATATTGTACGTATCGTATTGTGATATATTGTACGTATCGTATCGTGATATATTGTACGTATCGTATCGTGATATATTGTACGCATCGTATCGTGATATATTGTATGTATCGTATCGTGATATATTGTACGTATCGTATTGTGATATATTGTACGTATCGTATCGTGATATATTGTACGTATCGTGATATATTGTACGTATCGTACCGTGCTATATTGTGCGTATTGTATCGTGATATATTGTACGTATCGTGATATATTGTACGTATCGTATGGTGATATATTGTACGTATCGTATGGTGATATATTGTACGTATCGTATGGTGATATATTGTACGTATCGTATGGTGATATATTGTACGTATCGTATCGTGATACATTGTACGTATCGTATCGTGAGGTGCTTGCCAATTCACAGCCCTAATAAATAGTGCATGACTTTTGTAGCAGCACTTTTGGTTTTGCATCTTTTTCTTGGTTTATTTTTGGAAAATTATAATTCAAATGAACTATTATGTAGATGTGTAGGAATGTGTGACGACAAATTAGAGTTGTGGAATTTCCCCATGCCAACCAAACATCTATGTGCAGAGGAAGACAATGAAACTGAAGTACATGCGTGACTGGTTCTAGACGACAGGATTGATATAAACAACACAATGTGTAAATACAAGCTGTGACTATTTGCTGTTTTATTTACTGGTTGAATCGTCTAACAGGGAGAGTACAGATAAGCAATGTTAGGGAGAAGCAAAGCAGTGCAACACATGTTCTGTACAATGAAACCTTAATTCAGCATCAGTTCAAACACGTTCATCACACTCTGACTTATCTCTCTGCTGACCTCAGTATGAGTTTGACCAACAGCACAGACAACAAGGTGCTGTGGTGTAAATAGTCCGGCTACCAATTAATGAGGCTGAAGTCCTCGAGTTTGACTCTCATCTGTAAAAACAATTAACACCGGTCCTTTTTCAACAAGGCAGAGGAAATAAATCAAATGTTAACATAAGGGTGGAGAGTCCTCGCTCAGTGTAATTAGGACAGCGAGAACCTAAAGGCCCTTAGCACTGTGCTTCATTATCAATTGACAACCTGTATGTCCCCTGACAGTGACTGATCTTCTTAGGGAGCTGCCTGTGAATGCCTCTGCACACAGCAGAATGGGGAGGAAAATGAGATTTGCAGCCTTTTGTCTCAGTGAATAGATGCTGCTCTTCACTGCTTACCTGAAAATTCAATCAGCGCGAGCCTTCTGTTGTCGGCTACACGCATACGAGTTTACTTTTGAAGATATTTTCTCAACTCGTGTCATGTTTACATTTGAGAAAAGGCCACGGGTAATAGTATTTCAAGAATAGTGAATTAAACAAAATAATATTTGTCACAGTGGCTCAACAGAGGCTCAAGAACAGACAAGCACTTCTCGGTCTTCAGATGTCATATATTGTAGTTCTTGGTGGGCTTCAGTCCCTGATGATGCGGCTGCCACTATGCATTCTACCGGAGTCTTTCTTCTGTTAAATAATCGAGTGGAAGTGTGTGTCACACATCTATTTTAATAAACAGGAGAGTTCTGCATGGACAATTTCCATAATTAATCTAACAAATGTGAACTCAGCAGTGTATCTGAACCCATTGTTGTAAAGCAATTACAGCAGATGTGCATAAAGGTGGCCTGAGAATCTGCTCTCATTCAAGATATATACAGAAATCTCACGCATCTTTTATGTTCACGAAATAGATGATATGGGGAGAATTTTTCCCCCATTTCAAAAGGGTGTCCTTTTGCTTTTTCCCACAGCAGATAGATTCGATTTTTTGCTTCAAAGCCTCCCAAAGCTCTGTGTTTAATCACATTATGGCATTTCCCGCACTGCCTCGGTATGGTTGCAGGGCTCATGTTTAAAAACCAAGCTATGCGTTTCAATTTTTACCAGCAATTTGTACAATTCATGGTCTTGCTGGCAGGGACAGAATCCTGCATCACGCTCCAGATTCCTCTCTTCTATCATCATACTCCGACATTAAAAGATAAGATTTGAGATGGGATTTGATCTTTGACATTAAACTGGGGCCATGGTCCCAGTCTATACAAAATGCCATCCATCACATCTTTAATCTCCTTCTGCTCTCCCTTTGCACTTTTCTCACTGAGGAACTTATACTGATTACAGTGAAATGTCTCACTGCGCTCAACGCTCAGAGGGGACCAGTTTGCACTCTGGGATGCTTTCACTTCCAGAAGACCAGTTGAACTGCCGTCATATAGAGTTTACATATAGTCCACAGAGCACCGCATTGTTGGGTCTCTGTCTGAAGTACTCCCACACTTTAGAGGATTCTGGGCGAGGTGTGTTAGCTGCAGCTCTGGGGGAATGCACGCCTTGAACTGATTTGTGTAATCAATGACATCGATTTTGTCGGCGAATCGGCCCTGCCCTTCTATGAAGCTCTGTGGCACGGAGGAATAAGATAAATCAGGCTTTGGCTACACAGACGATACTTTTCAGCATTCACTTATTGTTTGTTATGTTTTTTCAATGGGATTTGTTGACAACAACACACAGGTGAAATACCTCCAGCCTTATCCTTTATCATCCGTAATAAAAAAAAAGATCTCAGTCATTTTGTACTTGAATTCTTTCACAGCATTATGTCAAAACAACACCGGGGAGTGCAAATCTGTTTCTGCTTTTGGCGAGGCTGTTTGATATGGTTTCAGAAACTGTTCGACGAGTGAAGTATCGCAGCACTCTGTACACCTGAAAGGCAAAAACCTAACTTGAGTCGTTGCAGAAACAAACTTCACTCCAGGGTGAACATAGTGCTGATGTAGAGGATGTAGCAAGGTGAGATTTGTGTGAGAAAGACAACACCAGATGTTCATGAATTAAAGAGCAACTACAATTACCGCCTCACTGTTGTGTTCCTCCGCCAACCAGTCACATGTCGCCGCTTCATTATTTTAACCTGTTTGACGTTGGTGTGAAATTGTCACAATCTTGAGTTATGTGATTGTGAGTTCATCTCTTTCGTGCAAGTGGACGTGGTTTCTCTGTGTTTGTGTGCATGCATGTAAATGTAGACGGTGTATCGCTGCACATATTTATTCATTTATCGTCTCTGTTATTTCACTTATAACTGTTATGTTCATTTTAGACTAAATGTCTAAATTAAAAGAGAAAACAGGTATTAAGAAAGGTAGTCTTCATCATGTGGTTATCTCTTATATATTACTATATACTATTTATTTATTGAATGACCAGAAAACGAGCTATTTTGTGATGTATATCGTTATCGAGATAGGAATTATATATACTATCTTGCCCAACACTCCTCCAGACGTCTCTGATAGTCGTATCGTGTTAACGATAATGGACCAGACAGACAGACGGACAATCGGAAAACATAATGCCTCTGGCCACGGCTGTCATGGAGGCATAAAAAATGCTACACAATTACCACCAGCTTCCTCATTCTTCCCATTTAAGTTTTAAATCAATACCCCCCTCATTAGATATGATTATGGACGTTCTCACAGTATCACTTCTATGAAACGGACGGACGGTTTGACAGAGTCCATCAATCAAAGGTCTCTGGAGAAATCTACAGGTACACGATACCTTTTTTGTTTGTTTTCCCCCTTACAGACAAATACAGGATGTCGCAACAAAGGGAAATCTATTGCTGCTGATGTCTTATTGTGTTTCAGCAGATTGTACAGCTCATTGATTGAAAAAGGCAAACAAACCAGGACCTTCTGTATGAAGAGGTCGGGCTACATTCTGGAAACATTCTTGAAGATAATTGTGTAATGTAGGAGGAAAAGAAAAAGAAAAAACGAAGCAAAGTGAGATATGAGGGAAGAAAATGTTCAGGACAAACTCATCTTTCCATAATCCCCCAGTCGCTGCGCTCCCACCCTTCTTTCCAACCTCCAATTACAAAGAGAAGAAATGCCTCGCTTTTTACTCCTCAGAAATACACAGGCTCTACATCAGAACTCAATTTGGTTTGATAATGAGACTGCGCTTGTGCATTTCCCCATGCAGACGGCCCAATCTTCAATTGCCAGCACACACGGGGGCTTTGCTTAGCAGGAAGGCTCTGAGGAAATAGACTGGTAAAAGCGTTGCCTTCTTTCATTTGGATGAAACTTAGAGCTCACCGTGTGTAGTCTTTTCAAAATGACCTTGAGATATTCTCAAAATCTGAGGACAAGCACACTTTTAACTGGAGCCTTGAGTATTTCTTTGTGCGGATCCCCAGCACTATTTCAAGTGATGTGAACAAAGATTTCATAGACCACTGGTCAAGGTAATCCCTACTCCTCCTCAAAGAATATTCTCTTTGTTTGCATGTAAATGGATTCACAGTGCAGAGCTTCACGTGTCAGACACATGACTTTGTTTGTATGACACTCCACTTCAAGGTAACTTATAGTGATGTTGTAAAGCACATGTTTATGCTAAATATAGATATATCTTTTTTTATAGGTTTTAACCAACTATAAAAGCACATTTACTTTCCTGCAGTTGTCACTTTGTAGGCAGCCGTTTTATTTCACCACAGAATGAACAGCTACTGGCTGCGAGCAGGCGCTGATTTAATAGCTCATTCCAGGCACTGACATCTGCTGCTGTTACACTTTCAATGCACAAGTGACCAAATTCACATCGCGCCAAAACATGTTTGCTTTTCACTTGTCCTGTAGAGATGACTTCCTGACATCAGAATGTCAATGCTTTCTGGCATCAACCCTTTTGTTTTAGACTGTCGGTTCTTTTTTGTTTTACTGGACGTTTTACCACAGGTAAGGTGACATTTACATTAACTGCATTACATACATCTCTACGCCTCGCAGATACTGTGAATACTTTTTAAAAACAGCTCAAAACCCACCATTTTAGGCTGGCGTTTGAGTAAAAACCCATGTCCGAGATCTGCTCTTAAAATATGTTTTCAATTTTTCTTTTATTTAATTTTTTATTATTTTCTATTTTTATTTATTTTTTATTTTTCTCTGTGTATGTAATTTATTGACCATAGGGTCACATTGTGTTTTTTATGCTTTTAAACTTCTGCTCTGTTAAGCACTTTGTGATGTTATGTCTGTGAAAAGCGCTCTATAAATTAATTTCATTCATTCATTCATTCATTGTGTTTGCCAACATGAAACAAGATGAAATAAGCAACAGACATTGAAATCACCATATGCTATGAAATATGCAATGAGTTTGGAAAAATGAGTTTGCAACATTCCAGATGCACAGCAGTTAGAAATAGCAGCTACCAGAGCAAGTGATGGAGAGATTTGTCACAGTAAATACAGCCGAAAGCTGATACATCTCGCACATCTCGTACGTCCCAGCCCTCAATACAGTCTGACCTGAACTCAGATCTGTCTGTACAGTGAAAGATGCTTCGCTTACAGCTTGTTGAAGACAGGGAAAGCTAGCTGTGTTTGGGACTAAAGTGGCACAGGTAAAAAAGAAAGTTCTTGAGACAAAACACGCCTCTTTAAAGGCAGCAAAGATACTTCAAGGACTGAGAGAGTTAAATGAAAAAAGGGAATCATTGGATGATGCTGTGTGTGCATATTTTAAATCCTTGAAAGCCTGAGCTGACTTCAATTTTGAACAGAAATTGTGTCTCTTTACACAACTCCAATGGATTTTAAATGAAGCACTCAATATGTGGTTGAAATGTAGACTTTCAGCTTTAATTCAATGGAGAAAAAAAATCACAATAACCGTTTAGGAATTACAGCCATTTTTAATAGCCCCCCACATTTTCAGAGGCTCAAAAGTAATTGGACAAACTAACATAATTGTGAATATCATCATTATTTTTAATACTTGGAGGAAAATCATTTGCAGTCAATGACTGCCTGAAGCCTGGCACCCACAGACATCACCAAACGCAGAGTTTCCTCCTTTGAGATGCTTTGCCAGACCTTTTACCCTCAGCCTCCTTCAACTGATACCTGTTTGTGGGTCTGTCTGCCTTCAGTAAGTGAAAAGCATGCTCACTTGGGTTGAGATCAGGTGACTGACTTGGCCATTGAAGAATATTCCATTCCTTTGCCTTGAGAAGCTCTTGGGTTGTGTTCACAGTCTGTTTTAGGTTGTTATCCATCTGCACTGTGAAGCTCCATCCAATCAGTTTTGAAGCATTAGGCTGGATCTGAGCAGATAGTTTAGCCCTACACACCTCAGAACTCATCCTGCTGCTTCTATTAGCTGTGACAACACCAGTTCATTGGTGAGATGTGTTTGTTTCAGATCATGAGCCATTCCTTTCCCTCTCCACACTTTTTTCTTCCCATCATTCTGGTACAAGTTCATCTTGGTTTCATCTGTCCGAAGAATCTTTTTCCAAAACGGATCAGGCTTTTTTAGATGTTTTCTGGCAAAGTCTAATCGGGCTAATACCTGACTGTGTCTTTGGTTTAAAGAAGAAGAGAAAATGATCCCTACATTGTGATTTCTTTCCACCACAACATGCAACTACATTAGACTCCATACTAACTTACCAACAAATGATGAAGATAATATATTCTTATCACCGTTTAAAGGTACGGTGTGCAGGATTTGGCGGCATCTAGCGCTGTGGTAGAGGCCACGTTCATATTATATTACATTTTTTGCTAATAGATCCCCCAAAATGCTACACTGGCCCTTTAAATCAAGCAAGTTGATTAAAAGCCGATATAAATGGAAATCAAGGGTGGCTTGGATCCAAAATCATTATTAAAAAGTTTGGTATGCTTTTAATACTAATTAAATGAAATATATATTTCATTTAATAATTTTTCAAACACATGTCCCTGAACGCCCTACCTCTCCGTGTAAAGCAAGACTCCTCCAGATCACACGGAAGGGGTTCAAGTAAAATTATTATCAGCCATACTCTTCACTGTGTGCAAAGAGGATTGGACTCACATATTCGTCGTATGATTCATGTGTGACGGCTAACAGCGGGGGCCTGTATCCCGCGCTCCCCGCTGCCCCCCTGGCCCTCGGGGCTTGCACCTCCCTCGTTAAAACAGCCACGGGAAGTTTGCTGTGCGTCGCTGCCGCTGTCCCCCGAGGGGCGGCTGCACTCCTTCCTGTGCCTCTGTGGCCCCTGGTAAAGCAAACAAGCAGACAAACATGCCGTCAGTTCGCCTTACTAATCTCACTCCACACCACGTCTCGAGCTGCAGTGATTTCAGAGGAAAAAAGTGGAGTGAAGACATTAAGAAATCTGTTAAGTCCCGCTTATCGCTGCATATGAGCAGGCTGCCTCGGTCGCTGGTTGTCATACAGTGAAACACAAGATAAGCATGACCTCTGCTGGCACCGAGGTGGATCTTGTAATGATCAGAGGGCTCAAGAGTGTCACTTTGTGTCTTTGTCAGCTCTGCAAACATGCCTGTGGGACTGCACGCTGTGTGGTTCTTTCAACAACACGACGGAGCAGTGCCGAGCATGTGTTTGTCCAAAATTACACCTCCATCTGCCTGAAGCTGCAGAATACACTCAGGTTGTAGTAGAGAGACATTAAAGGCCGAAGGACACATGGACAGGCTTGAGGAATTTAAGGTGGATTGTTTCTTTTATGGAGGTGTGACTGTCCAGTAGCAGAACCACATGAACACCACAGGGTTTGAAGGGTGGATTTAGCATCGCAAAGCCGTCTATTGTCTGCTAACTTAGCATTTTAACAGCAGCATGATGTAGGTGGGCTAGGATACCCTTTCTTCCTCTGGCACATCCTTCACTAGGTAGCAGCCCATTGTGATCCAGAAACACAGACACTGAAAGGGGAATTACTGGTGCATATTTCTCATGGAGATTTACAATAATCGCTTGTAGTTGCACCACAAGGGGAAAATCTAGGTGGAGAAGTGGTGGTGGTGCCTTTAAATTGTGAGCGTCCCATGTTAGTTCAGGATTTAGCTCATCCATATGTGCTGCCTGAATTAGGCCAGGCATGCAGGCAAAACTGTGCCTGCATGGTTACTCCTGAGGGACCGCCACGTCTCAGGTAGATTACGGACAGTTTGCTCTAGAAACGGACTTAAAAGGAGTCTGTACGAGGCCCGCGTTTCACACGAGCAGCTGCATGCATGGCTAAGCCAATCAAACGCTCTAACAGTATACGTGTTTCTGTAGCTGGTCCTGCCTGCATCCTAAAATCCCCTTGAGCTACAGAACAGTACATGGAAATCAAGTAATATGTGAGTTATGAAGAAGACATAACTGGGGGGGGAAATTCATTGAAAGGGACATACTGTTTAAAACTACAACATGAGAAGGAAGAGAACGAATAACACGTTTATATGAATTATTCAGATGTTTGCCAGGGAACCAATTAATCTCAAATTCACCATTAGGTGGCTACATCCTTCTTTATTATTAAACCATGTATTCACAACACTGCACACCAAAATGTAGTTTTGAATGGATCACATTGCCGTGAATAACAAATGTGTGGGGTTGACTACTTTTGGATAGTTGCACAACTGATTTAAAGGAAAACTACTCAACCTGTGTATGATATCAACAGTCGTATGGTAAGTTCTATATTGCTCGAAAGAGAACTTCACCCCTTCTTCTCAACTTAAATTAGAGAAACAAATCACTCGCCTGCAGGGGGGATGTCTCTCAACATTTTGAAAAAAACCTGCATATCAGTCGTTTGATGTTTGAGTTTGTCAAAAAGAAATACAGGTTTTGAGCATTTTTAGACTTTTGGATATAGTATTTTGCCAATATTATAATTTGATTCATGACTCATTCTGTGTTATCCGTTATGAGTTATATTTTCCATAAAGATTCAGTGCCAAAAAGAGTACAGTGCCAAAATAAGAGTTTCTTGGTGGCATTTACAAAAACTGCCGTATGTACACAGATGTCATTCTTGTACTTCCAAAGAAAATGATTGTCAAGTCTGAGAAAAATAGCCTTGATGATAAATACCCCTTTACCTTGATACAAATGATTAGCCTTACCCTTTAGGACAAGTGTTTCACAAGTGTTTTGAGATGAAGACTGTTGTTGAACTAAATGTTGAACTTTAAGATGCCCTGATTATTGTGTTCACAAAATACTGGGAGCCCTTTTCTTTGACTCTGTGCTTTACCCCGTGGATGCTGCGGTTGCTGGTCGCACGCTCCTCCCCTGTGCGCTCCTCCCTCTGCCCGACTCGTCGGAGCCATTGAGCAAGGAGAGCTCTCGCAGTTGCTCCTGTCTGATCTCGTCATTGTAGTCCTGCGGGAAACAAAACACAGCAGGTACTGAGAAACAAGGACATTTGTCTCCCGACTGCAACAGATGCTCGCAACAGCAGCAAAATGTCACGTAATCTAAATGGTCTTCACGCACACGGGAACCACATGGCGTTGCTGAGCGTTGGATACTCCATGAGGAATGTTCTCTTTTGGTTTATGTTTGGACGCTTAATGCAGCAGAGTGATAAGTGAAAACAATAAATGTTCTTCAAATAAATATGTGGATCCATTGGTAGCGGAAGGTTTGTTTGATTTTTTAAAAAAAAGGGGAAAACATATTTTCTGTTCAGGGGTTGGCAGAACTAGTGTGAGTTTTTGACAAATTGCCTTCCGGATGACTGGAAAACAAAATAACCAACGTAATCTGATTTCCACATAATTTTCCAACCCCGTATGTTGAGAAGAACGAGGCCATGAAAGGGAAATTACATTTAAAAAAAACCTACTTGTCACTTTCAAGCAACAGAAAAATATAGTCGGCACACAGCCGGTAATTGACAGTTTCAACAACTTTGTGGGGAATCTTGTTATCTTGTGATTGTGAGCCCATTTTTCCTCAACCCGTTATCAAACATTACACGGCTCATTATGCAGCAGATAGGGGAGTGGACAAAGCAATATTCATTATCTTGTCATTGCTGACAGATAAACAGGCTTATTTCTCAGAAACACAGAAGCAAAGCCCACACGATTTGATACCTCGGGCAAAATGTTTTCTTTTTTATATTGACAACAAGCGACAGAGGCAGCAACCAACCAACCCTCAGTGTTTTTGACAGCCACATTTTGTGACTTTGTTGGGTCTTTCTGACTGTACGACTGGGTGTCAGGTGCTGGAATGAGACCAAGAAAGCCTAAAAACCTTCTGTCAGGTATTTGAAAATATATAAACAAAGTAGACTGTAGACAAAGTCGGACCGACGGCTTAGACCCAGTGTGCAAGAGTTTGTTTCCAGAAGTGTGAGACTGTTCAAGAGTTGAAAACAAATTCTCCTGGTCTACATGAATTTTTCCAACATGGAGTGAATGGCATCTTTGTGAGAGCGTTAATCCGACCAGCAAATGAGCTGCACATTAATTGACGAGGTGTTATTCTGTGTAGAGTGCGTTGATAAGTGAAGGACAGACCGTTAATGGGCGTGCAGGCTCTGTTCGAGGGAGATTACAGCTCACACATACACTATAATCCAGGCTTTCTGGTGAATTGTGTCACCCTTTACTTTCTTTCATATCTTCTATTCATGCTACTCTATGTATTTCCATTATATATCTATAAGCCCACCTACACCACACAAAGTCACGAGGATATCGCTGCAGAGTGTTTGCCCACTCACCGATTTGCATGTTTGTCACTGAATGTAATCAGATCTTTCACAAAAGCCGATTACTAGAATTAAATGATTATGTGTGACGGGCAAAAACAGTAAACTTGCATATTCATACATCTTGCACATGTCATACCAAACTTCAGCATCATTGTCACATTGTGCCAGCTGTCCTTCCACAGTAATAGGATGGGTGCCATGCAGGGACCATATGAGGAACAGATTTTGACTCACAAAAGAAGAAGGAGAAGAAAAAAATCCTCACGGCAGATTCCCAAAACACTTGACAGACTGCACACTGCTCCTCTTGTTCATGAACTAATGGGGCCTACAGCGTTGTGATGGTTTGAAGGAGACCGGCAGGGCTTTTAATTGGAAAGCTGGCAGCATATCCAAAGCACAACAAGTCTGCCAGAGCTTGTAAAAGTTGACTGTTGACAGAGTTAACATGAGTAGATAAACCCCATGCTGAGGCGTCTCGGGTCAGACTGTTTGCTCGCTGAGATTAACTCTCACCATGCATGACCTCGTACACACACAAGACGCCCTTCACAGAGCTAAAGTTAGACTTGAAGGGGTCGGGACAGGAAGCCCGGCGATACCAATCCCTCTTGTGCTACACGTCTCTGTTGCTGGCTGTGTTGACTGATTTCCCTTTCTCGACTTTACATCTCATTGATACGCGTCTGTTGGCTGCAGGACCGTTCATGAAAGAACTGCTCCTACGTCCTTGGGCATTTTTCTGACAAAAAATGTAAATGAATCTGAATGAATTTTTGGACAATCAATCTCAGTGGAAGAGACGTTGATCTCCTCTGAGACCTAAGGGCATCAAGTGATGTGATTGTACTGAGTCAATACATACCTCCATGGAAATATGAAAAAGTTAAACAAACAAAGACATCAAATCAATCCCAGTTTTTGAATCAGCCTTGTGTCACTCAAGTATGTTTGCACAAGGAATTGCAAGGAATTGGTGCATGACAATAAACACAGTGCAATAGCATGAGACGTAATTGAAAATAATGTGAAAATGTGCATAGAATATGATCAACAAACAATATGAGGGTATGTTAAAAATAAGTCTGTTATTATAGTCTCAAGTGTCTGTTTGAAGTGAAGTGTTAGATGTGTAAATGTATGTCTGAGTCAGTGGGGGTCCCAGGCTTAGTTGATGAGCCCAACTAATATGGTTGACTCAAGTAAGCTACAAGGACTATTTGATAATGAGATCAAATAGTCAAATATGTGAAGATGTCGGATGTATGTGTGCCAGGAGATGCCGTGGTTTCTTTGGATGACAGAGCTGAGAATTCACTGGTGATATACAGCGTGTTGATACATTCAGATTTATGGCGCTCAGCGATGTGAATGAACCAATTTCAATTTCCAGCAGCGACCAAAATGTGTGTTCAAATGTATCTCGTGTTAGATCAGCTGACTCTCACAGTGTCGTGTCTGCATTGCTGGACGGGCAGAATTTATAAGTGTGTAATACATCATGTTCTCTTTCACAGCCGGCACGCGGGTCAATTTACAGCATTTTTGCGTAGTTTTGCGCCGTTAGCTGCGAGCCGCGTCGCTATGTTAAGAGGCAAATGAAAGGCTTGCAATCTCGTATCTTGTACCTTTTAAACGCAAAAAGCAGTGGGGAAACAGACTTCAAGAAACACCAGTTCATGGTGAGTGGATTGTTTTTAGGTGGCGGTTTGCAATAAGACCATGGGTAAAATAAGATCTCAGAGACAATAAGATCTCAGAGACTACGTTAATTCCTACAGTGCACAGCGCATGCTGTGTATAAACACTAGAGAAGGTCTGAAAAACCCATCACAGTACATGCTGTCTTGCATAACAATCTACTGAAAGATGTTCTCATTCTCCCAAAGCCCATCAGGCCAGTTGAACCAGGGGAGCAGAAGCAGCTGCAGCAGCTGTTTATCTGCATCTTGATATGATGTTTTTGAAGTTTTCTACTGTATGAGCCGCTCATTTCAGTTCCTAACTGGCTGATCTGGACTTGAATTCTGTATTTGGTGATCCCAGAAGTTTACATTTATGAATCTTCATGATTTGGCCCTTTGCTTGTGCATTTCACTTCATTGTGCGGCTTCGTGACCATCGGTGGTGACTGAATACAGAGAAGAATCAGAGCTACTTTTGAGATCCTAAAGCATAAGTGAACCATAGTGTGATACCACTACTCCTGGGAACTGCATTTACCGATGTATAGTGCACGACCAGAACAAAATCTACAACCAATGCACAGTGGAAAATGTATTCTTACTCATGTCGAGCTCTATTAAAGTGAACTCAACTCAAATTGCACCCTCATTCATTCCACAGTAAAATTGGCCCTGCATTGTTAAGAACGCCGGCACAGTCTGGATCTTTGCTGAAGAGAATAATGCAGAGGACTGTGCATACGTGCTTGCCTCTGCAGCACCAGGCCAATCTTCAGAGTTGGTGCGTAGGCTCTTTCTTTGGGATCATATGGATTACATTAAATTCAAACACAAAACAGACAGCTTTAATGACATGTATATTTAGCTTTTGTCTTGAAAACAAATTAGTACCACGTATCTTGTTTAGTTTAGTTTAGTTTTATTTGTTCGAGAGGGACAATGTACATTGATGAACACTTTAAATTAAAATGTAAATGCACCCAATTACAGCCACAAGGCTGATTTCCATTGTCTGTCCCCCTGCCAGAATGTACAGGCTGAGTGTCCTAAAGGAAAAGGTCATGCCAAAGTGCAACAGTAATAAACTAAAATCAATTACAGTCTGTAGCTGACGATACACAATAGTTCGATAATAACGATAACAATGGATAAAAAAGGAATCGCAGATATATATATATATATATATATATATATATATATATATATATATATATATATATATATATATATATAAAAGAAACTAGAAAAAATATCACAGTGTAAGGAAGACATTTCATATTCATCATATTGCACACAGATATATTGCACATCAGGGCATTAATTAATTTGCACATTTAAAGTTTCATTCATTCATATAACATTAGTACATCACATATCCATGACACTAATACTGCCAACCCAGGTTAAACTATCTATGTGCACAAGTTTGGGTGGACAACAGCCATCCCTTCATGTGCTTTTTAAAAGTTTGGCCCAAGATGAAGGCCACAAGCTCATCCACCTGAGAGCAGAAGCTTCTGTCCTTCTCCAGCGCCTCTCGCTCTCCTCCTGTAAATACTGTATTCCACTGATTAGGTTCCTGTTTGCATGACTGTGAGCTGACAGCACTGACAGCATTACTGCAGTCAGATTTTGCTTCACGGCAGATCTGAGGGCTCCCGCTCAGACGAGCTTTCTCTCCTCAGTCGCCTTAACGACAGTCAGGCAAACTCTACTCCTGCCCGTGTGTTCGCTTTCTGCTCAGGACTCAATGAATAACACGCTAATGATGCATGTGAAATTGTATTTGTAAATGGTCACACAGCTTGTTCATGTGATTGTTATTTTGTAATAATTGTGAATTATATTACAAGGTTTTTCATATCCGAAGAAAAGAAAATTTATATTATTTTTTTCCTGTTTTGTAGATATGAGCTGAGTGGGACGCAGGTTTTAGTTCAGACATATTTGTTTTCAGACATCTTGGGGGGGGGGGCACATTAAAATGATTTTATCTTGGTAGAAGATGGAGCACATTTTTTTTGTTCAGCGATAGGTGAGAGGAGAGAATCGTAGAAATGAAGGGAAGCGCCACAAATCACTCACCTCCGCTCACATGCTGTGGTACAAACTTAGATTTTCAGCCGCAACCAGCAGTGTAAGTCGCTTAACGACACAAGTGGCATTGTGGGAGCTACACGTCTCTGTGATCGTGCCTGCTGCATCGCTTTGACCAGAGTTTGGTTTCTGAAGCATAATGTCACACCAGAAGGGGTAGATTGGAGCAGTGCTAGTTTCCCTGATGGCCCGGCAGTGAAAAGCAGTGGTGTTGCACACCAGCTGGCTCGAATCAGGCATGTTTTTAGCGGGGTCATAAATTCAGTCCATCTTTCCTCCTGGGCCAACTTGTGTTTGATGCATTCTACATTTCACATGCTTAGCTGGCAACAAATTGATGTCAAATACATTAAAAAACTATTCACACAATTTAGAATTGCTCTCCTCCAACATTGTGCAACCAGGAATAGACCGTTTAAAACAAAACAGATTAAACACATTTTTCCTCCTTGTCAGACCTGGTGCCAACATTACCCACAATGCAACACGACCACTGACAGTACGAGGAGTGTTATGCTTGTAGCGGCCTAATGTAGCCTCTAGCCTCAAGGGGAGATGAGCAGCTGGATAAAGGTCTCGTAAGCTCACAAACTCCCCACCTCCAGATCTGTTTTATTTTGAAACTTTTAGTCTTCGATCCCAACCAACCAACCACATAAATGAAGTCTGATACATTGCCTCAAGTGGTGTCACTTGAGGCCATTTAACAGACTTCACACGGCTTCCTCTGGGGCCACAAAAGGATTTACAGCTTATTTATTTGATATATTCAGTAGTACCCTCCAACACCAGCAAACAGTCTTTGATGTGTTAAATCTGTGGAGTTCCTCTTAAATGAATCAGATCGAATAAACAAATGTACATTATTTCTGCCTTTTGGAAATATAAGAATTACAAGTTGAATTAACAACAAGTTGGTAAATCCATGCAGATTATTCTCAACCAAACCAATCCCCAATAGCAATTCACTTGAAGTATCACTCTGACTTCACAGTAACCATCTCCGTCCTACACAGTGAAGCAATAACAACAAGAAACAGCAGGACGCACTTGCCACTCTCCACCAGAGGCATGAAACATCTGTCACTATGGATACTGACAGATGCCTGTTGTGCTGCATTATGTGCAGTTTATTTGCAAATCCATAAGATCCCTGAAGCAGCAAGCATGTGCTATGAAATAGATGGGATGGTCTTTATTTTTTACGTTTGTTGTTGACATGTGTGCTGAATTTAGGGACAAAGGGACTAACTTCACTCAATATTCTGGGGTCACGTCCACACTCACTGTGAAAAGACAATGATGGAAGCAAAATGTAACTTTGATGTATGTTTTTTTTCCCCTCAATATTCATTAACATTAATAATAATAATCAAGCAGCATTGGAGGTTTTAACAGTGCATTCTCATCCACAGTAATGATTTTAAGCCCCTTTGTCACTTTGTTAAATCTTCCTTTAGTCACCCTGCATAATTAGTTCTGCTGACATATTTTCACAAAAGAAACAGTTGTCTCGTCTTAAATGTCTGTGCTTATTGAATGTGTGCACCTATTACAAAAATGTATGTATTACAGCCAATTCTGTGTGTACACTAATTAGAAAGCCTTGCTGCACTCTTGTTAGAATAATTTAGAATACGCAGTACCCCATCTTTTCTCAAGTTACGACAATGAAGCGAGAGTTGGTACTGTGCCGCAATACCTTTATATTCTTGGAAAGACTGTATAGAAGTAAAGCATGCGCGTAAGAATATAGACTCGGTGTAGGTAGAAGCATGACATCCATAAAGTAGACTCATCCGGCACAATTCCTCGATTAGGCTTGTCACATTGGCAAAGCTTGATGAATATTTTCAGCTTGAACTCAGCAAGAGTACACAACATGCACATTAATTATTGCCATAATTCTCCGGGCTATAAGTTGCTGGAGTCTTGCAAGTTTTTCCATACTGCACTTTAATTGCTGAATACATTATTTCAAGTGTGCAATAATGACTGAAGTTCGTATATCACACAGGAATGAAAATTAGGAGGAAGTATTGAACTTACTGGAACTAGGAATTTTTTAATCTCCTCCAAGGCGTGACTCATGCGTGAATAGGCCTCTCCAGGTGGAGCAAAGACTTCAATTAAAACATGAAGATCATTACTCAGATGGACGTATTTGGCCTCCCCGCTTTTCCTTAATTCTTCTTCCTGTGAAAAAAAGAGAGCAAGTGAAGGATTTTAACTGTAATGTAAAATACATGGTGTTTAACAACATTATAATATTGGTGTTAATTGTAACAAATACCAAATTACAAACTTGTTTGGATTAACATAGTAACTTCACTGTGTCATCAGGTATTTTTGGAAGTCAATTTTCTTGATATTGTACTATATATATAATGGATAAAATATACATTTGTCATTTAATTAAATGGACATTTAATGTTTGATGAATGACTCGACAGTTTGGACAATGTTTTGATGCAACTGCTAATGCAAGTGGCTCTTTGTGACGATTATACTTGGGCACAGCAGTGAGGTGAGCTAAATGCTTATGTCAGCATGCTAACATGCTCTCAATGATAACATGTTAACATGCTTACATTTGATCTAAACACAAGTAGCTTTGCAGATTTGTACAACCAAAGTACTGGACAAATAGCAATTTTGAAGTCAGAGGATCACTTATGTCAGTAGTTGTTTTCACCCTCCGGGTACAACGAATGACTGCACACAATTTGATGACAATCCATCCAACAGTTGTTGAGATATTTCAGTCTGGACCAAAATGGTGGACTGCCCGACAAACAGACGGACATTGCCACCCCCAGAGCCATGCTGCTAGCTCGGTTAAACATCAACATTCAGCCAAAGAAAGTATTCCTGCTCAAAAATCATTTTGAAAATAAAGAGATTTTGCTCTGTCACAAAAGCAGACATTTTTTTCGTCCTTTCATCATAACCGCCTCCTAAAATAACAGGCCACAACCCACAGTAACATTTATCATTTAGTTTCAAGACAAGAGTAACTTGAGCAATCAGCACATTCATCACTAGGAAGACGCCTTTTCCTCACTTTGCGTCAGGAATAAGTTGACTTCTAGAGAATAATTACTGATCATCTCACAACTACAGGAAGACACGACAAGAATAACAGACTAGATAGTGGAGCTCGGACATAGAGTCTGGCATCGGGACGCTGTTCGGTATTTTCTTTGCCCCGATAGAAATTGGATTTTGTGATTTGTTGTGATGACCGCTCTGCAGACTCGACTTCAAAACAGCTCCCGGAAATGTTGAAATGGATTGACCTCTTGTGACTCAGACACATACAGTTCAAGTCATGAATTTGTGACCGCCTGTGCCAAATGGATTTGAGGAAGAATCAAGGAGGAAAAATGAGAGCAATAGTGCCCTTCAGACGGGAAAACAAGGGACAAACAAAAGATACTGATGCTGTATCAGAAATTGATATCACATACAGATTGAGGAGGACTTGTGTCAGAGCCGGCCAGAGGCATGAGCGAACGAAGCGGCTGCTTAGGGCCCCGTGGCAACCAAAGGCCCACAAGAACACCTGAAATTTCCCACAAGAGAGCTTGCAGCCTCTGTGTGGACCAGTCCTCATAGGCACACACCATTTTAAAACAAGACAATGATTATCTCGTCTCACAATACAGGTATAGTTACAACTCTGGATAAATGCAAGATGGAAAGCAGTTGAAATGTTGATGAGCTAGGCACACTGCAGGGTGATATGGATGCATGCACAACTCTCAGTAACTGATTCAGCCCTAGTATAAATAGTATAATGTATAAAAGGAAAGCTGGGGGAGCCAGTTTGAAATCAATCAAGTCAAATCAATCCTACACTGAACAAATAGTGTTGTGATGTCAGACCTGGAGTGGAGACATTTTTGCTCCATACTTCATGAATTATGACAAACCGTATTTCTTTGAACATGTTTTCAATAATCCTGCACTGCAACAATTGGGTGGCGAGTGCTTTGCTCAAGGACAGCATGATGGTGGCTGTTAAGGGAAGCGAGAGTTCCACTCTCCCAGCCAATTGGGTTCAAGCGTTTGTCCTTGCATCACAGTTCCCTATACCCTCCAGGAGAAATCAGCTTTAATTAAAAATCATTCCTAAAATTTCAGCAGGCTTCACATTCACTGTCAGAGAGTCACTGTGGATCAGATCAAAACGTGCATGCTGGCGGATGATCGTGTCTCTGAGTTCTTTCAATCGTTTGTCACTGAAATGTTTGGGAGTTTTACAGCAGGAGCAGCACACACAGAGCAGAATCAGTTACCATGACTGGAGTATGCCTGCTTTTAGTCAATCAATATAAAATGTTATAAGGACTTTAGGAACTCGGGTGATAATATTCTTTCTAAACCTTGCAGGCTTTTGTTTCCGGAGTGAGGAAGGTGGAATGAGGACTCTCTGCTTTAACTCGGCTAATATCCGTGTTCACGGTGTTATAGAGACCATATGGTGTGATATGTGTGGGTGGGCTGCTCTCATGCAAAATTCCAAACCTGAGAAATTACCTTTACGGCTCCACAAATGCACCCTACCGACCGACTGGATGAGATGAAATGTGCGCTCACAACTTGAGCTCGTAATGGGACTTTTGCCACGTTAGTACCACGCTGTCTTGTGACCAGCGGCCCGGAGAACGGCAGACAGACTTTCAGTCGTGACTTCTAGGTGTCAGTCTCATCACAGAGTCCGCCCAGACTTGCCCAGACTTTACAAATCAATCAATGCGGCACACAGAAAGCACTAAGCTGAATCAGATTGTAACGTAGCCGGCCTTTGGCAAGAAACAACTGTTAGGGATTAATTATTTTCCTTTGTGTTGCACACAGCAACATGAATCTCCCTCAGACTGAATCTTTAAGGGAAACAAACAACACACCATGTTAGTGATAGCGGCACTTAGTAAGTGATTTATTAAATAATACAAACTCACAATGCATGCTGTACTGTACAGTGCAATATCACAACCTAATCACTGCATGCATGTAAAAAACTGTTATCCAGCAAGTTAATGCAGCACATGAGTAAACTGAATGGATTTAGTGGCAGGAAGCCACAGTTTTAAATGAGCTCTTGCTCCAGCCAAGGCACATTTTAAAATGTGCTGGTAAAGGAATGTTTCACTCCTTCAGGCTTTGTCTGAGTACAGACTTTCAGCCTCACAATTAGGTCTGAATGGAAATTGACATTGCAAAAATGTATGACCAGTCATTTCTAATTATTAAGCCATACAGTTGTTGAAGAATGTGGGGCTTTATTAAGTTGTCATAGAAAAGCTTATTTGTCCAGAATATTACAAAATTGCACTTTAGACAGGCACTGCGATTGATTGCTGGAAAAGACATATAACTACATTATAAAGCAATTTCTTAAATCACTTATTATATACTTTCTTACTGCACCTGCTATACACGTCCATGCAAACTGGGCTACTCCATCTGCTCAGGAAAATCGTGTGATACGATGAAATGTTCCACAATAGCTACTGAATGGACCTCGTGGGGAAATAGTTTTTGTCATCTGCTGTTCCCAAGGTGAAGAATGAACTTTCCATCTCACTTATTCATTGAATAAAATTGTGTTTCTTACTTTTAAAAACGTTATATTTTGTTTTACAAAGCGTCAACGCTGGGAATAACTAAAATGCACATTCAGCTCCACTTGTGTAGCTCCTACAGTTAATTCCATCACAACTGGGCAAACTTCAGAGTAGCTAGTAAATGGGCACTGAGGTGAGATTGTTTTCTCAACTAAACTGCATTTAATATGTTCAAATGACCACTAGAACCACAATGGTATGTTTAAACCTGCAATAACTGATATTTTGGCCGCCTTAGGTCAGCTGAAACGAGTTGCGAACACAACATTGACATATCAACAGCAAAATGAGTGTTCATTTGGAGTTGGGGTTCTGCCACCTGATGCACATAGGTCCAATTTGATTGGTCTTTTAGCTCTGTTTTTGGTCTCTAACAACTCCTAAAGGAGGAATCAGTCAAGTTGCTGCTAATCAATGGACTGAAACTCGCTGTAAAGCTCGGTACAGCCAAGGGGAGCTGCAGATCTGTGTGTGAATTTCGCAGAAGAACTCTTTCACGTTGTCATTTGATACATTTTTATTCCAAAAATATTGTTATAGCCGCTTGAAAGTAGTTGTTACAACCTCTGCATTATGTTACCCTCAACAGTCTCTTGACTTCTTGAAATGCAGCTCCTGTTTCACCAAAGAGGTGGTAACACTGCAAGTCTTTTGTCATGTCTAGATGTCTGAATCTGAGGCTACAGTAATAACAGCAATGTAACTCTATAGCAGCACACTGAGACCTGTTAAGAGCGTGAACATCAGACCCAGCAGACTGTCTGTGGACATGCTCGGATAACTTTGGCTCCAGGGGAACCGCAAGCCAGCAGGATGAATGACTTTGGCAAAGAAATTCATTACTTTGAATTCATAATTGACTCTTACAGAATATGCTATTAAACAACGCACAGAAAAACATTACTGTTTTCTCCAACATATGTTTGTCAACTGAAAGCTATTCATTCTACTCAGGGTGTTATCTATCTCACTTACAGCTCAGATGTTGTTGGATAGAATATTCTTCTGCACTTTGCTGGAATTTCAAGCACTTCCCTTCTGTAAATATTTCCCTTTGATACATATCTTGGAACAGCCCAACGACTATATTTCAGCACAAATCAATATCTTACCTTGCCTTTATCCCTCATGGACCCTTTGCCGAGGATGGACATCTTTACTCCGGTCTCCTCTTGCAATCGTTTCATGGAATTTCCCCGTGGTCCCAGCAGCTTCCCGACAAAATTAAACTGTGACACAGGAGAGAAAAGGTTTGGAGAAAAGGTTAACCATTAGTGATGTTGGCCGGGCTTTGTATGCAATATGTAAAAGTTCCAATAATCTGCGTGTCCGTAAATGTTACCAAGGTCTGACTCAAAGAACTGGACTCAGTCGGTTCAGTCCTAGTTTACTTAACTTTTTACTTCTAAATGATAATTCAGTGCGCGAAAGTTACGAAATCTCAGAAACTCAGATAAGACTTCTACTTTTAGGTCTGACAGACGGCAAAAACGTCTTTAGCATTGAAGTGGAAGCCTTCCCATAAACTTCAGATTCCCCAATGGATTCTCTCAACATTAGATATCACATCTCTGGAACTCTATAGCTCGAACCAACAATGTGAAGGGAAATACAATTGACACCCTTGAGAAAGTTTAATGAAGTTAGATAACCCAGACTGTGAAATAGCGTCTGTGACTGTATACAAATGTTCATACCATCACCAATATATGGTCTACATTGTCTCCGCGTTGCAGTCTTTCCACATCTATAATAGAGTATTAAGTTTTAAAAATGTATATTCTTTACTTGTGCGTATATATACGTAGATATATTTTTTACATCATGTCAAATACATGACTGTATCCGTATACTTATGTCAAAAAGATTCAAGTCCATTGTTACAGATGATTTGCTGTATATTGAAAAATCTAAATTTGATGACCAATAAAAAAAAAAAAACAGAAGTCATCTATTATCAATACAATATCAGGTTCCATTCACCATTCATCATGTGAGAAAAAAGCTAAAATGTAGCCTGTGATGAATCAATAGAATTGTAGCACATTAAAAGTGATTGGGACTCTCATCTGCGGTCCAGCTTTATGTATCCATTCATTTGCCTGAACTGTGCCCTCACTAGTCATGTTTCTTATTGCCGTTTAAGGTCATCCATGTCCTGCTGAGAAAAAAAGAAAAGGGAACATGGGCTCAAACCAATAATGTTCTTGAGACTCTTCCAGAGGTCAGTGCTGAGATAAAGTCAGAAATAATGAGTTTCTTCCCAATGGGAAATTAATACCATCCAGATGACAAACTATCAGATTCAAGCCTCGGGGCTCTGACGATCATTTCCCGCTCACTGTGCACCAGCTAGTGTTCATATTGAGAGAAGAAGCTGTTGAAGGCACGACGCTGCTGAGATTACTGGTGATTAATCCGAGAGGTGAAACTCACAACTGTAGTCAGATGGCTCGTTTCTGAAGAAAACATGAGCAGAAGATCAATAAGAAAACAAGAGAAATGTTTACTTGAAACAAGCCCACAAAAGCTACTTGTACTATCTCAAACATTATTTTTTTAATTGTATTAAGTGGTTCAACCTTCAAATGTTTGCTGCTGGATGAGATGAAAAGAGACCACCTCCAGAGCTGAACAGGTGGTCAGCCGCCCACCACAACACGCTCTGGCCAACCCTAAAATGATATTAACCTTTTCACCAAGCAGCTTCTCCCACTGTGGCTGAGCGGATAATACCTTCAGTGCCAGCTGTGTGGCTGCTGCAACTCAACTCCGACAACTGCACACTCAGCGTATTTCATGAACATCATTAACATCACGAGTGAACGCCACATCTCAGGATAGAGTGGCGACAGGGGACGCAGAGCTGAGACATCTTTAAAAAAAAAAAAAAAAGAAGCATCCCTACTGCCCTTGCCTGTCCTCTGATCTGAATGATGAAGGCACCTTCGTGGATGCCTTTCTTCACAGGCGCTGCTTTGACAGGACTATCCTATAGCTGGCAGGGAGCTTGAGAGCAGATGGTCGTTTGCGGCTAAGTTGAGATAGCGCTCGCTGGGCGGTAGAAGAAGAGTGGCCTGTTTTCATTAAGCTAATGAATGTCTGGAGCCACTCTGCCGCTCCATGGCGAGCAATTTGGGCTTTAGAAAAGGGGCACGGTTCGGTGTTAAATGAGGTTTGAAATGATGCAATGTGCCCCCTGCAGTCTCAACATTGATAAATATGCAGATGGAAGGGTGTTGTGGATACAACAATTACGCACAAAGAGATGCTGAACAAATACAACGGGTGCACATATCTACTTATTTGTACTTCACAAAGTGCAATTTCTACAAGAAGGACAGACTTTTAATTTATTTTGTGCAGGATACATTTGAATGTCTCCATATTCATTCTGAGTTGTCGTTTTTTATGAAGTTCTGTGTTGCAAAGTCTACAAGGCTTAAAACAGGAGATACAATTGAGTCACGTCTCACTAAAGTGAATCTGCAAACCTACTAACGCAGCTGAGCAGAGCACTTTCCCCAACATCCCCATTAACTAAGGATCTGGTCCTTAGTTACTTTTGAACAACATGATTTAATAACAAATCTCCTCACAACTGAGAGCTCAACGCACTGCAACTTCAGAAAACATGTGCAATTAGACAACACACAAGCAAATTGAAAAAAACATCCACCAAATACTGTATATGCGACATGACGAAACACAAAGCAAAGGCGGAAAACGCAACAATATATAAAAAATGCAAACTTCACAGAGAAAGGCCCCAGACTGCCAGCAGGTTGAAACCCAGAGCCTATTTCTTGTCAAGCAACTACAATGTTATATGAGTACTATGCAAAATCGCTGGAGCAGTGCTGACTCCAGCCATAAATGCATGACAGATTTTAAATTACGCTTTAGATATTTATTACTTCGATTGTTTGAGATATTTCTTCAGGGCGTAATTCTCCACTCTAGCTCATTATTTTGCCGTTAGGTTTGGAAAATATGGGCTAAAAGTCTGCTGTCTTGGGAACAGCTGATTTGATTACATTGATTGATTACAGCAAGCTGACAAGTGGTATTCGTGTCATATATCTGACCATTCTTTTGTTTATTTCCCCCCACAAAGTTGTCTCTCAAATATACAACACTGGCACTATCTTTTTCCTGCTCCAAGCAATCTGCCTTTAGAAATCCACTGTCAGTCCACCTCGAATACGAATTCTCCTATTTTCAGTTGGTTATGCTGGTGTGTGGTTTCATGAATGAGACCAGTTCAGTGATCGACTTCTGCACTATATTTTTACATTTAAAATGACAACAGCACAAATATGTTGGCACGAAAGAAAGAAGTCTGGGAATAGAAGAAAGGGTTATTGTATCGTTCATTGTGGTTGTTCTCTGTATTCACTGGTGTTATCTGTGTCTTTTTGAAGCACACTGACTTTTTGAAACTTCTTTGCACCTGTAATGCACAACATCCCTGAGCGTGAAGTTGTTAATATTAAAAAAGGCTTTAGTGAGTGAAGTCTGACCACATATGGCACATATGGCTCATCTTATACATAATGTAAAACAATATACTGTCTAGTCGATGATTTATTTATTTGATGAAAGAAACAGTGCTTCTGCTGCAGGCTGTATAGCATTTTATCTTTATTTCATACCCCGTCACTACAATGCCCTACAAGACCCGAGATCTCTGTGAACACGCAGTAACATCCCAGCTGGATATCTGAGCAGAAGAAGAGAATATTTTTTCCCATTCACACATAATGATACTTGTAAATATTTTATACTCTCATGACCCTGATTATATAATGCTGCTAAATTTAAAGTGCCGTAGTAAAAGTGAAAGCATAAAAGCAAAGGACTCACTCACATAACAAAACAAATCGAAGCAAGTTCTGGATGATTTTAAGTACCCAACTAGTCCGTTTCCATGCTTTAGTATAAATTCAGTTCCATGGAAAGCACGTAAGTATTGAAACTTCAACTTCAGCACATAAACTTTGTGAAGGTAGGCCTACTATAGCACTGCAGAACTAATAACACAAAAACCTTTTTCGGCTTTTAAGTTGGAAAATGTGCACGGTGGCCGCCTTTTAATGCAGTTCACTGGGGCCAGGCAAGATTTGCAGATGTCCTGAGGCACTTACCGCTAGGTTAGCGAGCTATGCTATTGGGAAAGTCCAGGTCCTGCCTGATAGGAGGATTAAAGCCCCAGGTAGAGGTTTATGCTTTAATGACAGCTATGGATGACTGGGCTGTCAGAGGAGTGTGTCCTATCAACTCCACAGACATTAAAGGAAGCAGATGGGAGGAGATTTGCTGTTCACCTGGATCAGTGTATCACACATTAAGGTATGACTTTGCTTTACAGCTGTTGTCTTAGTTGAGGGTGTTGTCTCTGGTCAAGATAGTAATAAAACAACCTCAGCATTCTTAAATATTGGAGTGTGTGGTGCTTTATGTGTCATATATTGCAAATATTCCACCCCTTCCTGTATCCACTATGTAGTGTGCTAGTGAACACGCAAAAACATGCATTATGTTGGTCGATATGAAGTGTAGACCACTTCATGTAAATGTCGTAAATCGGATGCTGTTTGTCACATAATGCTGATTTCCTTTCGCCAGTAGGTGGCGCTTTGATTATGAGTGAGAATGGAGGAATGGCGTAAAATGTCCACCACGCTACGGATACGCCATTCCATCAAACGTAAAGCTTTTGATAACTTTTAATCAGAAAGGTCTTTAGATTGTAAAGACCAAATTTGAAGTTGATCTCATAAATTCCCGAGAGGGAGTTAGTTAAAGTATTGGGCCTATTAATGGGCAAAAATGAAGGGAAAATTCGTACAAAAATCAAAATGGCAGACTTCCTGTCAGCTATTGTGTAGAAGTACTTTGCAAAAATGTGTTTTTTGAAAAATAGTAAATGGCGCAAAATCAAAGTAGGTGGAGCTTAATGGTCTGAATTGGCTTTTTTGTCGAGCAGACAGAACTGGACATGTGTGTCGACGAATTTCAAGTCAATCGGACATAAGGGGTGAGGGGCGTGGCCTGTCAAGCAGCTAGGCAGCGCTAGCAAGTTATTTCGTCATACCCGAGCATGGGACCCATAAAATATCAAATTTGAAAAGCGTGCACAATTTGGTGAGTTTTTGAGCATGAAGCCCTCAAAAATACAATTACATGCGAAAACGAATAATAATTCTAGCGATTTCAGGAGGCCCTTCGAGAACCGACAGTTGGTCGGTGCTTGGGCCCAACAAACAGAAGCACAATGTTCCAATAAAAATGTAAGAATTCCCGTATGTAAACCCTGAACTATCTCCCAGATGGCATTCACACACAGAGAACACAGTGAACACAGCAAATACCGTGATCCTCGTGTATTTTAACAGATGACAAACAACTTGAGCCAAGATCAATAAAGACGAGCAGCCAACAACGCCGAAGTGATGCAACGCTACAAAAGGTGTTTAAGACCATGAAACTGTTCCAGACAAGCTGTGTTTTGCAGCAGGTACATAGCTTTACTGTTGGAGAGAAAAAAAAAATTTTTGCAAGTGTTTCACCAGCTACGGCCTTTAAATGACTAACAACAAACAAGTCTTTTTCACAACTTTTCCACTTTTTCAACGGATGGAGAGGCACAGCTGTACAAATCTTGCTCACAATGCAACAAAAGAGAGGTATACAGTCAACACCTGTTCCTGCATCTCAACTTCAATCTTTATTTTATAAAGTATACATTACAGTTTACACTAATTTTCATGTTATACTGTCTGGCTGTTAATATACAGGACATTAATGTATTTTTCCGTTTTGCTGTAACAAGAAGTGCTACCAGGCATATGTTGTCAGACGTCAATCAAACAGCGACTTTAAAAAACTACTAACTCACATTTGGAAACTTAAGCACAATCAGTTGTTGTTTTGGCAACTTTGGGGCAGCATGTTTGTGTCCATCTTAAAAATCAGAAGTTGTGGGCCATAAAGCATGACGCAATTGGGCCCAAAAATACTTTTTTTCCAGACATTGGAAAAGAGACGTCTGTAACTCAGGTAGCTAAATCAACTTCCCAGTAACACTTGAATAGCCCTAATTGAAATCATGTCCTAAAAATTGTGAAATGCACCAATACCCAATTCCAGTGCTGCCGTTCATGACGTGAATGAACCAGAGAAGGAGCGGCTGGGAGGCGGAGTTTAAAGGAAACGCTTGTGCGCTTGCTGTATTGTCTCTGTGAATGCGGAATTGCTGTAATATGTGTGTAATTTTATACTTGGAAGTCTGACTGTTTTTGCTCCATGCGCCACTGACTAACTTTCATACGAATGAATCGGGCACCGCCTGTATCCAGTTCCCTTGATACATCCTTTACATACATCCAATCTATGCTGCACGCTGACATTTAACTAGATATTGTCACATTTCCAGAATGAATGGACAATGTACTGAAAACCCTGCGAGTAATTAGTGTTTGATAGAGCTGGGTCATTGTATCGCTGGTGCGATCTCGAACATGGGGAGGCATTTATCTTTATTATATCTCGTGAGCAGCATTGTGGCAGACAAAGTCATCACGCGAACACTGACTCAGTGGATTCCCAGAGTGGAATTGTGACGCTATGGTACAAGTGCCGAATTTTAATTCACACTCTGTACTCAGCTGTTATCTAAGGAAAACACCTTTGCACATGATATGACTTTCTTTGGGACACTGACATCTCTCAGACAAAAAAATGAATTGCTCCTTGGGTAGAGCGCAGCTGCTGCACTATTTAAAGGTCACAATAACACAAGACCGATAAGCTCAAAATTGGGGTATCCACAAGGACAATATACAACAATTGAATGTGTTGTAGGCCATGTAAGGCAAGGCAAGGCAAGGCAAGTTTATTTGTATCGCACATTTCAACAACAAGGTAATTCAAAGTGCTTCACATGAAACCATTAAAAGCATAAAGGCAAAAGTAAAGGAGATTTAAAACATACATTGAAACAATAATCGATGTCGCCCTGAGACATTACGCTGCACGCAATCAACCATACACTGCCGCAATTCTGCAATTACTCACACACAAACCACGTCTGGAAAAGATCTCTGCCGATCTGAGTTTTATCGTGTACGCCTTGCACGAACTCGGTCCCGGAGGAAATGGCGACATATTGTGCACTTTCTAAATTTGAATCGATGTCTCCCTGAGACATTACGCTGCACGCAATCAACCACACACTGCCGCAATTCTGCAATTACTCGCACACAAACCATCTTGCCAAATAGATAGTTAATGCACAGTATTACCCCGCAGAGGTAATATTTTAAAAACAAGCAGCAGAATTATGTCCATTTTGTCTCTAACTAAATCAAAGTGATTTAAATTAAAAGGGCAGAAATCATTACACATTCTCATTAACACACACACACACACACACACACACACACACACACACAAATGCAGAGTAGTCCCAGCACTGGACTCAGACAAGCAGACAGTATCAGCCATTGAAAATCCATTTCATGCCCCAAGGTTATGGGATGCTAATCAAGCTGTCTCATTAAACAGCAGAGGATAAATTCTAGTTAAGCGATAATGAAAATGACCATGCAGCTTAATCATATTTTTGCTGAGTAAATAGTGATATCACCGTACAGGTTCGAGGCGTCCATAAGCGCGCTGAGTGTATCATTTGTTTACATGTCAAAACGGGACAAGTACAAATGTACCCCCTCTTCTCCCGTTAACCAAGATCGCCTGTTTTCAAGGTTTCATCCGTTTTTTCAGAAGAGATTAAAGAAAGCGATGGGAAGGTCACTGGAGCAATGCGCCAAGGCCAACTTTCTTAATCTTGACAGGCTGTAAAAAGACAACAAAGCTAATGTCGATTTTCCAGAGAGTGGTGCACAAAACACACAAGTTGTCCCTTGTGAATGATGCGCAGTACTAGTGCCGGTCTGTAACAAGATGCATCATCCCTCCAGGTTTTATCCAGCTGCTGCAGCTTTGCCAGGTCTGATATTTCATATGGTTTTAGTATCTAATCAACCAAATTAAAACAAAACATACTGTAAAAACGCCGTACTAAGCTAAACTCGTTAACTTTTGATGCAAAACTGTCGTAAAATACGGTTTTACTGGCAGGTTGGCTATAGGCATTAATCCTATTTTGAGTAAAATGTTCCTTTGTCAGCTCTCCAGCAAATAGCTAACAATGAAAGTCGAATGCATTATTCAGTGTGACATGTACAATATATTTACCGATGCATTGTAGTTGACATCATCAATAAAATTTCACCTAGGGGGCGACCGTGGCTCACTGGGTTAAGAGGGTCGTCTGGGAACCGGAAGGTCAACGGTTCGATCCCCGACTGGGACGTGTCACGTGTCGACGTGTACCTGAGCAATACACTGAACCCCCGGCTCCCCGGGCGCTGATCAATGGCAGCCCACTGCTCCCTATATACAGGGATGGGTCAAATGCAGAGATACATTTCGTGTATGTGTAAAAATATATATGACAATAAAAATGGTTTCTTCTTTCTTCTTCTAAAGCGTGGAACTACGTAATATGACAGAATAGACATTTTGACTTGTCATTACAGGAGCAGCACGTTAACTAATAACATTAACGAGACCTTACATTGAGGTGTGTCTGTAAGCCAACGTGCACAAAAACTAGCCAGTGAAATGCATCCGTAATCAATGTTATTAACAACACCTGTGCTTTTCCTGCTATGACATGTGTTCATTGAGAGGTCGGTGGACCATGAAGAGGGATTTCGTCAGGACTGGTTGTTTCCCTGTTAGACGACATTAATCTTCTATATGTCACTTCGTCAAATCCGAAACCAGGCGGAAGAATTCTCCCAAGTAATAATTGAATTACTTTGCATTTAATTACGGTGCAGCAAGATGGCAGATGTAAGCATGAATGAGCACTGTTAGACTGCTGAAATGTGAAGAACAGATTTATGACATTTCATACTTCGTCACCAGTGACGGAAAGTAAGACCGGACATTATTGAAATCGCTGTGACGCAAAGTGAGGTTCCAATGTGAAGTCAAATAAAACTGATTCGTTTGTGACTCTCAGTCGGGCCTGATATTGTCAGGGTAAAAAGTCAAATCTTTTTTTAAATATGTTTTTCATGTTGTTTTTCTCCGTTCTAGCCCGTTCTACATGTAGAAGTATTAAAGAAAAGTGATAAGTAGTCTGTGTTGTCTGATCTGTCGTGCTGTTGTTACACACCTTCTTGCAGGTGTAATGAATATGTTAACATGCAATCTTACACAGTATTATCACAAATTCAGGATAACTATATCCTCATATTTTTGTTTCTGATTGTGTCAAGTATTGTCAAAAATGTGTTCTGATTCAGAACACATTTTTGACAAAAGAAAGATGAGAAGAATGGAGCCTCACAATGTTCAGAACTTCTTGTTGTGAGGCTCCATTCTTCTCATCTTTCTTTTTTCTCATCCTCTATCAAAGTGTTGCTTCATGTCATTAGTAAATTATTAATTATCATGAAGTGAAAGTGCAGCGTTACCAAGATGTTTAAGATAGTGGCACTGCAGTGTCTTGTGGGGTGCTGACTGTGCAATTAGGTCACAGAGGTTGTTGTTGGACAACTGCTCCGTCCCTCTGGACTGCACTGCTTACTTTGCACAGCCGACCCTCCTATGTTCATTACACAGAACCAGGATATTGAGCCTGTGTATTTTGCCTGTGAAATGTTCTGGTTATGACCATAAGTACAGACTCCAAGCCACACTGTTTTTAATAACCAGGAGCCGACGCCAACTAGTCGACAAAAATAACGCTGGCATTGTGCGTTACAAAAATAAACATGAATATGTTTATTAATATGTTTCATATCAGCCTTGTATCCCATTTGCGAAAACGCACAATTTACATTTACAGAAGTGCACAGGGAAGTTAGCTAATAGAAGTTGAGATAGACGGAAGGGGAGGAGTTTCGAACGGATATGAGGGCGGGAGATAGAAAGTGTTTTTCTGCCTCTTTTAGCATGTGGTTGCCGTGGACGGCTGTGTCCTGGGACCAGAGGTAGTTTTTTCCAAAGTGGGTTAATATTGTAATATTTCTTAGGAGTAATTTACTCCATTGTGTAACTGTAATCGTACTTGCATCAGTGGGATTAAATTCCTTTTAATTGTAAACCAGTTTTGGTAGATTTCTTATTGCAGCGTGTCCACTGAACAGCAGCCGGACACGTGCTCTGGCCTCCTCGCTGTGGAACAGACTCAAACTTCCACAGTAACAAGTGTGAAGTCAACGTTTACTTTTGTTTTCACACAAACAGCGTCTTCCTGGGTGAAAGTCCTGTTTGTTTGACCCACCAACCCACAGTTCCGCTACCTTAGTAGTCACCTCTCCTGAAGGGCGACCATCGACAGCAAGATACATCATCAGCTGTGCCAGTGGGGCTGTTGCAAAGCTCCGTAGAAGAGTTTTTGAAAACTCTGACCTGCCGTCAACGACCAGGCTGCTGATCTACAAGACAGTTTTCTTGCCCACACTTTAGAAGGTGCAGAGACCTGAACCACCTACGGTAGGCGTATAAGTGTCCTGGACTGTCACCACCGGAGATGCCTGTGAAAAATCAGCTGGTATCAGCTGGAAGGAGAAGCACATGAACATCAGTGTTCTTAAGGAGGCAATCATCGACAGCATCGCCACCAGCATTAATTCAACACCATGATGAGATGGAACAGCCAGGTAATATGAATGCCTCCTTAAACAGGTCCTCTACTCTGAACTAAATGCTGGCCAACGAGCATCTTGAGGTCAGAAAAAGCATTCGAAGGACAACATCAGGATCAACCTCAAAAGATTCCACAAATAGAGCTCTACCTGGGAAGCTTGGAACAGTTTGGAGAAAAAAATTTCATGACGGAGCCACACTCCATGAATAACGATCTCCAACAGGCTGCCAATCAGTCAAGCAGCAGCAAAGAAAGGAGTGTGCCCAGCACAAAGACTCTCCCACATTCCACTTCCAGCACATCAATGCCCATACTGCAGCACAGTTTGTGTTTCCAGAGTTGGCCTCTTCTGCAGTTTGAAGACCCACAATAAGGAGCGTCATACTCGACTTCGAGTGAGCGCCGTTGATGATGATGATGACATGCTTCACATCTGTCCTAACCCAAGTGTGAACCATGCTTTACAAACATTGCGAGAAGTCTCTGGAAGATTGTAAGTTCAGGAAAAATTTGAAAATACTTGATGATGAAAAATGGTTTGTGCAGAAAATGCAGATTAAGAGGCAGAAAGACGAGGGCAGACAGATATCCCTGAGTCATTGTGGCCCTTCTTTTCCCAAGAAACTGTCTCAATTGGCATTTTTTTATAGATTAGAAATCTATGTAATTGAGTGAGGAGTTCCTGAACACTGCTTAATTACTTTCTCAACAATGATCCTGAGGAGGAAACGGCAAATTGATTTCTATGGAGTGTCCTGAGGGGCTCACTGGGTTTAAGCACCCCGCCTGTGCTCTTGAGGCGCAGTTAAATGTTGCTCTGCCCTTCTGACATTCTCGTTTCTCTAGTCGAGACCTGCTCTAATAAGGCAGACAAATCAGCTACTTTTAAAACACAAGGCTGAAAATAAGTAGCTGCGAGATCATGAATCAAGACGTTGGGGCAAGATATAACACACACAGAGGAACTTGACTTGAGAGGAGAAAGACTAAAAATGGAAACTGTCAGGGTTTTGTTGAGGACCTCATCCTCAGAACTCCTTTACTCTGCAATCAAACCTGCAGCGACAACAAGAGGAGAAGTGACCAGAAGGGATCCATTTCAAACAAATGCTTGGAGACAAAAAGGTGTCAGACAGTGTGGAAGCAGAGAGATGAGCAGCGGTCAACCATAAAAGTTTACGAATTTAGGAGAAGAGAGTTGATGATGATGATGATGATAGCAATATTGTTGCAAACTGACAGCACAGACCCTGCAGGTTTTATATGATGGCAGGCGCTGGCAAGGTCACACCAAAGCTTTAGCTTCAGATTTAGTGGACTTTTGAAATGATCAAAAATAAAAGTCAGTTTGCAACATTGTATAGTGGCTGGACACAGATATATATATATATATATATATATATATATATATATATATATATATATATATATATATGCAGTATATACCTTAGTAGCAGAGCAGGACAAAAATCAACATACTATATCGAAGTACGTTCTGTTACAAGCTGTGTTGCTACGCGGATGCTATTATTCTTGGCTGCCCGTTGCGTTGCCTGAATGTATGAATGCAAACTCAGGGGAGAAGGTTTCCTTGATTACAGCGGCAGTGAAGCCTTTTGGTTCTCCACATGCAGCTGCGTGTTGTCGCTAAGCGGCCCGATGGAGCAGCCTCATTAGGCTACATTTCAAACTTTGTCACTACTGAGTCAGAATAAAGCGTATCGTGTCACACAGTGATTTATGGACAGTGTTTCTCACTGTACCATCAAGTGCTTTAGTGCTACATCAGTGACAACATCAGAATATGCGGCACTCTCTGGTGAGTTTCTATTAGCCTGTTTGAGGCTTAGGGGGATTTTCAGTGGCAAAAGCTTTTGTGGAAAGAGGTGAAGCCACAGTGCGCAGACTACACCACCGATTGACAACTCAAATGAACGATTAATTAATGTAACGCGCACACACAAAAGTTCAGTGTTTTTCAAATTAAGCCCTTGCATCTTGCCTCACACTTTGACTGTTCTGGTCAGTTTCTTTCCACAGACGATAAAGAACAGGACCATAAATAGATGCAGTGTGGTTTTTATGGCCAAGATGTCGATGTTGTGTCTCTTACCTTTGGGTACTGTTGGATTGGAATGAGAACTCTTTCAGACAGCTTGATATTTTTATTGCTGATTATATCTAGGTATTTGTTCGTGTCACCATCTTTTCTCAATTCATCTCCTTCATTCTTTTCAATCTCTGCAGAAAAACAAAATAGAAAAAACAAACGGATAAGATGATTAGTTCATGTAACTGAAAGGGCCTCAGTCAACATCAACTGCTGCATGACAAACAAAACAGGCTGGGGACAGTTTGGGAGACATTTGGGAGACATTTAACATTTCAATGAATATTTTTTGCTGATTATTTTGTCCCTGTAAATATGCCCACATTGCAAACTCTAATGATATGAGATTATCCCGCTGACTCCCGATACGTCCTCTTATATCCCCCCCGTAATCTCATTATCCAGTGATTCCCATAAAAACACAACAGAGGCAAACAAGCAGCTCGGTGTGCCTCACTTCGCCGCAAACTGAGCTCTTGATGGATGTTAGCAGTCTCTGATCCCCACACAGCACGAGTCTTGCGCAGATGGCGGATTAAACATTTACAAAAACTCTATGTTATCGGTAAAAGTCTATTGGGGTGGTTGAGATTGGATCTGTGAAGTCTCGTATCAAGATCATATTTGCAAATCATTGGTCCCAATCAAACTGCACTGTTCCTTCTATTGATTTTCAAAATCTTGTGCAAATTGGCCCAATCGTGCTCTTGTGTGTCGCTAGCCTTCATGCATTAAGATGAGAGATGAGAGTTGAATGTTAATCTACGGTTCAGCTTTAACAGGAAAACACTGAACAGTGTTATTTCTTGATTGATTCATTTCACAGCACTTGAGCTGAACCACTCGCAATACATTAAGTGCTCCAGAAATGAAGCTATCTGTTGTCCACCACGCAGGAATCCTCCTCTGTTGCTAATTAATACCGGGTGGAGAATTATCAGGCTGCAACACAAGATGTTCCCGAGCAACGAGTCACTGACCGCTCCTGAGCTGCTATATTGGAACTCAAGAGTTAATTTAGTCTGGAGCACTTCCCCCTTATCTGAGCTGCCAGCAGCCAGCGGACAAAGCTTTGAGGTTAAAAACAGCCCTCCACGTTTGGACGTTTCATTACGGAGCAGACGTTTCAACAAATAAATTGCTGAAGTCTTGTATCTGTGAGCAACGTATTACATTTGAGTTGATGCATTTCTCTCTTTTTCTAGGAAGGAGGTTGATAAAGGACAGAAATACACTTCAAAAGTGACCGAATCTACCTTAAAATCCATGTTACACATCTAGAATTTGTTCATGTGGAAATGATATTGCCTTTGTGGGAAAAGTGTTCCCAGCTTAATGATCCAGCTCAGCACCCCCCCCCCCCCCCCCGCCCCCACACAGTGGTTTCATTGTTACTCGATACATTAAAGTTAATTTGTTTGATTTTGCCATTGTCTGTGAAATCACCACGCCTAAACTCCAGCAGCTTAAAACGCGATGATTTCTTGCAGCGTGACACAATCGCTCTGATTGTGCCTGATTGTCAGAGGAAGATCATTTCAATTGGAAGATGCTGTCTTCACTATGTAGCAGTTTCTCTGTCAGACGACTGAAACTAAAGCCACACAACTTCCTAAAACATTGAGCGAATAAGAAGGGGAGAGTAAGAATGAATATTTAAAAATGTTATCAAGTAGAAGTAATCGCCAGATGGTAGAGCCTTAATAACTAACTGGTATTTACTGAGCTTTGCACTACTTTTCAGGCGAGTTTTCTGGAGCCACTTAAATGAGACTCTATAATATTGTCAAATCACTCAGGCTTCTGTCAAAGATATACTAATATATGTCCATGTGAGGCTGTAATGGACTGTAAAGGACTGTATCAGGGGAACTCTGTGAACTCACACCACCATCGCCTGCCTCTGCGTATAGACTGTATCTAAAATATCTCGCCTGAAACACAGATAAACAGACTGAAAGACCCCTAAAACCTTTCATTCCCATCCATGCGGCAGACTCATATCTGCTTATGTCACAATACAGGTGTCCCAGGATAGCAGGAGCTTACAAAATGTGCTTTTTAAAAATGGCATTTATGTAGTCTTGCCTGAGGAGACAAATCAAACTCAACCTGTGTGCAAACACATGTGTATCTTGAACTACCTCTGCTGTTTATACAGTCACCAGGGTCCTGTATGGTGACAAGCTAAAACTGCAGTATACATAAGGAGGAGAATGTGTATTTAGCCATGCTAGTGTTAAGGCATTCATCAACATTCATGGTCCCCAGTGGATGAATTGTACCTTTCCTCGAGCGCCATAATATGTTGGTTTGTGAGTAAATACCTCCACAACTATTGACTGTCTTATTAACATCAGCTGTACTTTGTGTTCAGTGCTAATTAGCAGATAATCGTGGGCGTGTTAGCACGATGACATTAGTGTTTAGCTCAAAGCATGACTGTGTTTCAATACAGCATCATAGAGTCGCTAGCGAGGGCTGTAGACAAGACTGTCCACTCAGGAAGGACAAGAAAAAGCATGTTTTGTTCTTAAATTGCGAGGACTTGTTGCTTGTAATAGTTTTGGTAATTTGAGTACATCATCATGTGTGTTTGTTAGTCATGCCATCAAATGAAGCTGATTTGGATTTTAACCGGTTGTAGTGCTGGTGGTTAAGGAGTTCCAGTTCTGGGTTTCATCAAGCATTGATATCCTCAATGATTCGTTCTGGTCTTCAGCGTGTTGGAGAGAATTTGTTTTTGGCTCTGTTTCCATTGTGACTTTCAAACAGGCATAATGTTTGACATCATTTGAATAAAGTAATGATGTTTTTCCAGCCCGTGAAGATGATTATACTCTGGAAGAGTGCATAATGGGAAACACCTTTTATTTTGGTCTGCAGCCTGCTATTGAACTCAGATGAAGATTTGTGTGTGAGAGAATGAGAGACAGGCGAAAGGGAGAGAAAAAGAGGAAAATTTGCTTACAATGTACGTATACATCTGGGGAAACGTTCACACCAGTATCATCAGTGTCACATATAAGGCAGGGAGCGACGGAAGCCTAAAGATCAGAGGAGGGAGAATGCGCTTTGAAGGTCAGTGGTTTCATTCCTCACACAAGATGAAAGAAATCTCTTTGGGTGAAGTGACTCTCGGCGACTATTCTGGTACTCTTGATCCCCTCTGTTGCGCTGCCCAAACTGCTTCAGTGGAGTTGCTCAGCAGCCAAGAATGAAAAAAAAAAACCTGTGGTTTAACTGGGCAGCTACCAGACAAATGTGTGCAACTGTACGTGTTTTTCATAAAAATACAAAAATGTGCTCAGTCAGCCTGCTACGGCTTAAGATTGACTTAATCTGCGTTGGTCTGCAGCAACACAGAGCATCAGCACTGACTGTTGAACCGTTTGAAGTTCAGTTATCCCGGACAATTGGAAAATGTTCATTTATGTACGCAAAAATGTATTCAGAATTATAGTAAATTAGTCTCTTAGAAATTGAAACATCAGATTTTGTATAATTTTCTTTATTTTTTACTGTAGGCCCCTTCTTTCAGCAGCTAGTTGCTCTCAATACACATTTAGACACTAAACAGGACGTTCTTGCTGAGCAACAGAAAATACACCATTGAGATTTTGCCATGAATACACTTTGTGACGGACTGCGTTGCACTGAACCTTCCCAGACGAAAATTCACTCGAAGCTTTAATATAGTTTGCTAGAATATAAAACATAAATGTCCTACAATGTTTGAGCCACTGCCAGCACACAATGCAGTTCAATGAAATCAGAAGACGGAGGAATGAGAGCTGCACACCATTTGTTGGAGATAATATGTTTACTGCTCAGCTGAAAAATCACACACGAAAATACAGTCGCACGGTGATTAAACAAGTCGCTGTAATGAATCCAATCAAAATGAATTCTTCCAACATAGGTGAGATTAATCCTCACGTTGCACTGAAATGCCACGGAGGGATTTGATGAGATACAACAGAGCATGCAGATGAACCTCATCACACTCAGGATGTCCCGATAGCTGACATGTACTCAATGTAGACAAATAATGCACACAGTAAGCATCATTTCCATTTTCACCCGGCTCACCTTTTATTTTGCAAAGCTGGCGGAAAGACTGGAAACCTTGAATAACCTGCAAACTGATGGAGGAGCTTTAAAGAAACACTGCTGATATCAAACAGCTAGAAAAACACATTTTAACTCCGCACTTCTATCTGATTTAGTTGCGGTGTGTTTATGTACGTGGCTTGGTACGTTACAGCTGAACTCCACTTGTTTTGTTTTTGGCTTTCAATAAAGTGAACCCCTAAAAATGTTAAAACAGTTCATTACTGTACGTTTAGAGAGTCACTATATTGTTGGTTGATATTACAATAATCATCCAAGATTGATTAACACAGTGCCACCAGTCAATAAAGAATTGAATAGTTTATATGCTTTATTGTACTGTAGGCAGTTCCACCAACTGCAATAAGAGGTCAACCAAAGGCTTTGTCGAGTGCTGCCATTAGCCTCGAGACAGCTAAATTATTCACTGATTTATTTTACCTGCTGAATGGTATAATGGTATAATGAATATCTATTATGACTCCACAATGCGAGCAAAAATGAATCAATCTGATTACTCTCCAATACCTAATTGTTTGTTCACATCAAACACAGAAAGAGGTAGTAATACAGCCCGCTTAGCAGAGTGGACCTGGTGTGGCGAATGGACCAGATGTGCAATTAGCTTTGTCGTTTTCCACTTTGGACTCATGAATGTAACCACATGCGGTTGGTAATACGCCCAACTGTTTGGCCACGTGCTGTTTATGTGTTTTTAACTGAGCTGCACTGAGGCAAATTGCATTCAGCCGTTGACACAGTGATAAAGTATAAAATCTTCAATCTAATTAAAACACCATCTCCAAATTCTTTGCTGAATGTGCGATGGCCGGTGAAGTGAAAAAGTAATAACAAGCAAATTATACACATTTTAATCGCCATCTATTTACAACTACTTCCAAGCCAGACGAGATGGAAAACTTTGGTAGACAACATGGTCATGATCCTATATAACAATGAACTAAATACTTTAATATGTACATATAATATCTGTTTCTCTTTATTATGTACATGTGTATTATAGGATATTTGTATCTTTTATATATATATATAGATACAATGCAATGTTATAACATTTTATGTGTGACCTAAATATAAAATAAACCTGTCATTTGTTTTCTTGACTTCTGGTCCACTTTTAAGCCTATGGGCATGATGCAGTACCACAACTACTTCTACTTTCTGTTATTTGACAAACTGGCTGATGTGTTCCTTCAACATATCATCTTACTGTTTAATTAATTTGGAAAGCAGGGGGGAGGTATGGCTTTGATAATTAGAGAAATGGACATCAGGTGGAGGACAAAGGCAATATATTTTGCATGGCTGAACACTTGGTGCTGTTGAATTTTCAATCAAAAATATTCAGAAAGAAAGGCAGCACGGAGCCTCTTGATTACTGGTCGCTGCATTCTCTTCAGTCCTATTGATGTTAGTTGCCAATTTTCAGCAAAGCCCCAATGATGAGATGTATCTGCAAATATTTCCTCTAGATTATTTGAAAAGTGTTTTGTATGTTGTTGGATTTATTTTGGTTGTTTGTTATGTAATGCTATTCGTTTGTGTTGTTCAATTAAATTCCCATATTTTTCATATATTTAATTAGCAACACATATTATTTTCTTGCAGTTGTAGATTGTAAAATATGTACAGCCACGATTGACCGATTTATTCTTTGATTGATTCATTGATTCATTTGTTCCTTCATGATCAGTACGCGTCTCTTTTTTTCAGTCCTAATTGTGTTTATCTGGCATCCTGCTCCCTGTAGCACTTTATTTCCTTGTCTGATGGGACAATCTGTGTAAATGTAATTACTGGTATGTTGGACGAAACAGCACATTAGCCTCCATCAGCATGTAGTGGTTTAATCACTTCAAGTCTGTCATTTACAAGTGAATTGAAAGGGATTCATCAACCACATTCAAATGTAACCACAGTATCTGACAATACAGTAATTTACCTTCCTTCCTAATTACCATATGCCACTGTTTCACCTGCACTTTCCTCTGTTTTATCTGGTTTTTACATTCAAAAATCCCACTTCTATTTCTTTATTTGACCTGTCCAGTATGTGACCATTGAAGAGGCACAGCAACACAATCTGATATCTTATAAATTGTCTGAGTGCTGCTGTTTTGGCTTGTCCTCTCATTTCAGTTGCTTGGAATGCTCACAACCTTGGAGTCTAATCTTATTCGACCTATACGCTCATTGTAAGTCACTTTTGATAAGACCGTCTGCTAAATGCTGAGAATGTAATGCAATGTATCACTTTCCTGAAATGTAATTTGTGTGTCCTTTTGATAGGTCACACCACATGGGTTGTTTTATCTGTCGCCGTATGAGCTGGGTCACTGCTGGATACTGAGCCGGGCCATAATGGAAACACGGAGTGTGTGAGCAACAATTGATGAATAGGAGCGGGGTAGATTAAATGCAATCCATTCTTAGAGGGAGAATTGCACTCTGTGGTGAAACATCGTCCAAATCAATCGTAAGAATGTAAGACGTTTTAATAGAACCTTCCTGACTAAGCATCAATGTGTTGACGAACGCCTCCTGTTATATGTATTTGTACATTGATTGTATGATGCACCATGCAGAAAGCAGCAACTCTTAAAGCCTCATATACTCCGAGTATAGAGTAAGATTCTTACCTCCTTAATAGTCACTCATTGAAGCGTACCATCTCAATATCTAATTATCGCTCTTCATTATTGGCTGACTGAAACTGAGGCTAAAACAGTTGCAGCACTGGTTCATGCATTGTCTGATTATCTACTTTAAATTAAAGTTAAAGGGTCATTACCCAACATGTGGTGTGAGCTTGTTTTCGATAGAGCTGTGACTGAGCATTTTCATCAGCCTTGAGTATGTGGCACAGAATTGACATGTACAATGCATGCAAGCAGAAACTGACCAGTACTGTAATTAACTGATGGTTGTTCCCCCCCCCCCCCCTTTCTAAGAATATTCCAGCTCAGCTCAGTACTTGAGGGAAAACTTATGCCTCCAAAATGGCTAAACGTGATGAGTACAAACTCATGTGTTTGGTGAATTGAAGAGAGTTGTGAGCTCAGACAATGTCGGGTTTCAAGACAAAGGCAGTTCAAGCTCTAAATGTTTACCTTAATGGACATTAAACGAGCAAAATTATGAAGTTGCGCTTGTGAAAACACCGTCAACTTGAATCTCATGCAGATTTGTTTGTATTATCACTGCACTTAGCAGCACATGTGAGGGCATTTAAGATATTACATACCCTGCCAAAATGTTTAGTGATAATATAAAAATAGTGATTGCAAAAGAAATGTTGAGAAATTCCCCCTAAAATTGGAAACATAGCACACATCTGGTTATTTGTTCTCAACAAGCTATTATCTCACATCTGCTTCCATGTCTGCTTTGCTTTTCACCTTATTAGTTTGATTGCAGGGCTACATGGCATGTAGGAAAACCACTGGGATCCATTAAAGGCTTCCTTTTATTGACTCTCTCTTCAACCCACTTTTAAAATAACTGCACTGTTATTTAGTCAAAGGTAAATTGAGGTGCAACACATGAAGGAATTTACTTTATTGACAATCTGAGCAATCATTAGGCTAATGCTTCATTGAAATAAGTTGTCATTGTGTCCAAAAAGGAGCCGTTTTTGGGAGAAAATGGGAAGACTGGTTAACAGCTAATACAGTTTCATACATTTTGGATTCAAATAATCTTTTTTTTTTTATATAATTACTCCAACTATCAAAGGAAAAGAGAAGCTGTGAAGGAGAATGATCCTCACCCACCCCCTGAAAGAGCTTTGTCCCAAACAGCTTTAAATCTGCTCAAGGAAAGACAAATGATTTTTAGAGGCAACACCATCTAAACACATACCGGTATTCACTTCTTGAATATGGAGCTGTTAACTGAGACCATGGCAATTCCATGCCATGCTGTTTATCGTCCATGATGTGAAAAATGCAGGATTTAATGCTCTGCTACTCACCGATAAAATATCTGTGAATGTATAAATCCATAAACGGCAGTTTATCTTGCTGTCCACTGATATGAGTCTGCATTATCCACGAGCATAGACTGACACAAATGATAACTGTGGGAAAGTGGTTGAAATCACAAACAGGGTATTTCACATGCTGCCCGCAGATGATTAAGTTGAACATTTTCCTAGTTGACAATACGAGATGGTCTGAACTGACAGTTTATTATAACGATTGTCCACTATTGTGTGTGATGCACGCTGTTTCTATTGCAATACATTGCCATGTATGACAGTATTGTACTGTATTGTGGAAGACCTTGCTCATTATGGGGGAACTGCACTGTTATTAATTCACAAATGAATGCTTTAACTGAATGAAATAAACATGAAAACATGCTAGTTGCTGTTCAATGTGGATATGACAAACAATTTTAAAAAAAAGTTTGTATCCTCGCTATGTGAGTCAGCCTCCTGTAAATTTGGCCAAGTGAACTGTGTGACGGATGATCCCATCTGCATCGCAGTTTGCGGCAAGAGCGCGACTGTCAGGTGTCTCATCAACACATTTCAGCAGGAACGCTCAAGGGGCAGAAAACACCAGAGCACAAACACCCTGTCCAATCGGAGCATATTAATCTAACACATATTTTGACATGACCTCTTTTAATCAACATGTCAGAAACTGTTAGTATATATAGAATAGATAGATGACAAGAAATGGGTGTTTCACAGCTGAGAATTTGTTGATGATTTACAGCCAACGTGTGAAAGCGTTCTCTGGTAAATGTGGTCATTTGTTATCTATGTTTACAAGCGACAGTACCAAGTGCTTTCCTGTGCGTTTTCTAGTGGCCTGTACGCCCACGTGAGCGAGGCCCCTTTGGATTTATGACACTATAGAATAAAAAGTTTATCCACTCATCCGTTCACCAAAAAAAAAGCACATCACTCAAACCTTCAGAGCACACAGTCGGGACTTGCGCTGGAGAAATGCAAAAGTTACATCTGTGAGACCGAATGAGCTGAGCTGAGTTCTTGCGTTTGCTTTTCGAAAGTGACACATTCTCAGCATGATGACACCAAGGCTACCTGATGTATGCAGAACTGGGCTTTATGCTGCAGGTTGAAGCTGCCTTGTTCGATATACTGTAACATTAAATCTAAAGACTGTAGAACATCGGTCACAATGGCATTAAGTCTTCTCTGTGACCTTGATGACAGTTACTATAAGTGGTGATATAAAAGAGAATGTGAATGCCACGCTAAATTGCATTTACCTAAATTGTGTATTAAAAGTAGAGTTCTAAGAAATATGATATTTGGTCAGTGGGCTTAATTTTGAATCCAGAAAACTCAAGGCGCATGTCAAGTTTGCTGAACACAAGTCCTTTCTGACAACTTGTTTTGGTCCGATAAAGATGTTACAATTCTAATCTTATATGCCGAGTAATTATGGCAATAATACACTGTACATATCCTTAGGTTAACAGCACTATTCAAATCCAGTAAATCGTAGGGAATTAGTCCTTTCACCATTTTGATCCTGGAGAACTGCTCTGTGAACAGTTTAAGTTCATTTTCTGAATGTAGTGTGCAGAGGTTGAACTTGGAGGGCAGTGAGGTGACCACGCTTTGACTTCACACACACTTTACTTTCTCTGCTCACTGCATTTCTTCCCCTCGATGGTAGAACACCTCAGAAAAGTTCTGCACTGGAGCCAAAGAGCAGCTGCCTCCATCAAACACACAGCACAGTGAATTCACTGCCATCAAGCATTATTAAGAGTCAAGGGCAATGTGTTGAAATTAGCTCACATTAGGACACTACACTTCCCTGAAATGCAATGCAATGGTGTTTTCAGTTGCAGGTAACCGGGTGAATGGCTTTGTTAAATAATTGTGCAAAGCTCAGAGTAGATCGGACTTGAAAAATACCTGACTTACCTTCTGCAAGTAGACGCACCGCATGCACAAGGGAGGGGTCCAAGCTGTTTTTCTCGGCCACCAGTTCAGGTAAGTACTTATCTGGATGCATTATTACCACCGCGGACCTCTTCGCCGGCCGTGCAAGTGAGGCGACAGTGCTGAGCGTCGGAACGCAACTAGAAACCTTCCTGCTCCTGCAGCTTCAGTCGAGAAATCTCTGAGCGCCACAAGCAAAAAAACCCTCAAAAAAAAGAACACTAGTCGTCCCACGTCTCCGAGATGCGTGACTGGAGGTTGAGATGTAATTCAGAGGTGTGAGCGACTGGAGGTTGACTTGTGATTCAGAGGTGTGAGCCCATCTCCGCCGCCGCTGCCTGCTGCCTCTCCTCGGCACCCCGCCAGACTCTCACACTCACTGGGTCTGCGGCTCGCGCTGCTCCCCGCCCCTCAGCATCATTATTGGCCATACTCCGGGACAGGAGCTGCTGGCAAACAAAGGCGATCCCCGCTGAGTGCATACCAATTGGGCGATGTGCTCATAGGGAGTGGATACAATTATTTTTTTTAAAGTTAAGATTGCACTTGGTTGGGGCTGACATTGGTCCATGCAAAAATCTCACTCCAAAATGTGAGATTCGATTGTTTTATTGAAAGTTGTATGCATGTTGTGTTTCAAATAATCCCTTTTTTCATTATATTATGCTACATTTGAGAATATGCACCACCACTACAAATGTTGTGGCTGCAATCAGTTAGAACAGAATAGGCTTATATGTATTCTACACCACAATAGGTCACTGTAAATGTAGTAGTGCTAGTTTCATTGTCTGTAGCTCCTTATAGTCATTGTAGCTTGAATTATGGCTGATATGATAACTTTCATTATTGCTGAAGCAGTAATGCCATACTAGCAAGAACATTTCTTATCCAATTAGTTTGATTCAGCCGAAGCAAAATGTACGGTGGCCTATGAGTTCCCAAAGGTCACTAGAATAGCTTGTACCAAAGAAACATGTATGTGTGCAAGCAGGGTAACCCGAGGAACTACAACTCAATCTTAGTTTCTGTGTCGCTGTCCATGGTGCTAAACACTGCCTGAATGACTGAGATTACTTTGGATGGTTTTGCACATGTGGAAAATGATAATTTCATTGCTGATACTCTAAATGAAAACGTGATAAGTTATTCATGTTTGCAGTAGTGCTCCATAATAGTCATTGTGTACCTTCTTTCCAAATGGTTTAATCCTACTATTCTTGTGTCTTAGAGGCTTTTAGAGAAGAACATTTTGCACCCACACAGGTTAAAAAGACCTGATCTTCTCCCACATGTCACAATCCAAAAATAAATTTGCTCTGCAAAATCATGTGCAGCTAGTTCTTCTTTGAATGGCGTTGTATGGCTCATGGGAAGAGAGCAACATCAATGCTCATTGCAAGCTTCCTTTTTGCTGTGTGGATTCATTTTGGTAAGTGGATAACACGTTTGAGATGATCCCTCCCCTGATTTCTCACTCTGGTGCTTGATGAATTTGTAATCCCATGCCAGTGTAATTTTGTTCAAATCTCAATAAAAGCATGGTCAAGTATTTAAAATGTTGTCGATATGCTTTAGGTGTCCAGTAAAGCATATACAGTGCAATGCCTATCGGTGTAATAAGATGCTCAGTAGACTACTGTGTGTTAGCTGGGTTTCAATCCCAGCATAACAGAATAATCTAAATGCCAACCTCATGTCCTATTAGGACTCAAGGAGTCAGGAAGAACGTTTTCAGCTTGCGAAGTGAATTCTATGACACGAGGAGTTTCAATGTCAAGTGAATGCTTCATTAGGTCTTTATGAAGCAACGTCAGTGGCGTCAGCAGTGTAAGCATGCATCTCGTATGAACCGCCTCTCTTGTCTTGTAGCTCTAATATTGACTTGAATCCTAAAGTCGTCTTCAGCACACGGGCTGCTTTACGCACTCTTTATTCAATATGAGTGGAATAGGCTGGTTAATGACCAATTGTAGCTCCACTTTACCTTTTAGAGTTGACTGGCTGCACTGATCAGAATCATAAAGACTGTGGGGAGACGACAGACACTGGTGTTAGGTGAATCAGAGTCAATTTTAATGTTCTTGTCAATGTGCAATAATGAGACACTGCATTTGCCAGTAAAATCTAACAATGTTCTACCACATTGGTAGAGACTGAACATATTCATAAAAAATATATAATTTCAGCGGTGGATGTGTACAGACCTTTGTTCTACATAGCTATAGCTACAGTGGTTGCATGTTGTCATTAATCCTTACTTAAAGTTACTTGAACTATTTATTTAATTTCACCTTGAATCTTGGATCTAAACAAAGGGTCTGATGTTACTCTAGTTTGTTGGTTTGCGATACTAATACAATGTCATGTGCATGGCTTTGGTTTTATTAACCAACTACCCTTTTTTTCTCTATACTTCTAGATATTTAGATATTCTATCATATTTGGTATTACAGCTCTTGCTAATTGCTTTTTCTGCACATTTCTGAAATGACAAGCAGGCATAGAAGGAGCCAATATAGAGCATAACTTGCATGTCCTCTTTTTATGATTAACAATTAATGTCTGTCTGAAATAAGACACAGTTTTAATTATTCTGGTTAATAGCCTTAAATAAGTGACTGGGCCCATGTCGGCCAGTACTGTCTATGCACTTCATGCTTGCTGAACCTTAACTGATTTCATTTTATCAAATGAAACGACGAGCATGACAATCCTGCCGCTGTTATTACTGGCTACGAAAAGCAATGATGACTGTGACTGTAAATGAGGTTTAATCTTGTAATCCTATGGTATGGTTGTGCATTTAGACTAAAGCAGGCAGTCTGAAATAATAAAAGAAAACAGACAAACACACTCAATGTGGTCCTTCACCGCAACATTAAAGGAATGAGAAGAAGTATTGATTGGGAAAATAGCTGGTACAGTGATATTTATCACTGCAGAGAGAAGAGGACTTTGATCAGACTGCCGCATGTCACTTTGGACAAAGAGGACTGTGACTGACACTCTTTTTTTTTTACTTAGACTCTCTCTTTATCAATACTGAAATTATTTATTATTTCAACTTGGATTTGATGGATTTTTACTGCACTCTAGTGGTCAAAGGGAAACATTGCATATTTTACTGTACGTAATGCAGATCAGCCTTTCAAGGTTTTAAGTTGTTTTTCATTATTTAAATCAGTTGCAGGTTAAGTCATACTCTTTTCTCTAATTATCAGAGGATCTAAGGTGTACTTTAAGTCTGATCACATTTAACAGCATACTTAAAACCCTGTTATTTTGTGCTGCCTTAGTTTAGCTCTATTATTTTGTCTTTTGTTCAATTTTCTACATCAGGATTGCCTCAAAATTTGTAAACATGTTCAAACTTTCTTTTATTCCATCTCTTAAAGTTAGTCTGTAACTCTCTTTAAAGTTGAAATGTTTTTAAAGCCCTTTGATTTATTGTGCTATGAAAATAAATTGCGTTGTTCAGTGTGAAGATGAAGAGTCACATAAGGAAGGGCGATGAGTGTTTGCTTGTTTGTACAGTTCACCTCATTTTGTGTGCTAACATTAGTTAATGTGTGTATCACCAAAGACAGAGACTCTTATTATGCTTGTGAATGGTGATGACAAAGTTTGCTCTTTAAAACTTTAATTTCTTACTCAAGACACAGATGAGTCATTTGTTTTAAGTCACAAATACTATCAACTCACAGAATATGTAATTTTACTGTTTTATTTCCATATAAGTTGGTGATAATGTGGTGATAATTAAGTGAGCAAAGAAGAAGACCCTCTCTCGATGTGTTTTGTCATTGCTTGGCCAGCTGATGAACTCTGTCCTCTTTTTGTCCCCTCTCTCTTAGACGACTGTATAACACACAAATATTCATGTAACATAACTTGTCTGTGAAATAGCGTCCGTAACAAAACATCTTGTCTGTTTTTTTGCACTCGTCGTCCACATCTGTTCAGTGGCTGCCACCTAACACATGAATATCTATTTCAGTGATTCATATTTTCACACATATATTGCCGTAATGTCGAGCAAGTATACAACATCAAACACCCCTTACATGTTAGTGCAAGACAGAGCAGGTGAGCTGGGGCCTGAGAGACTAAGGAAGAGGACAGGAGGGTACAAATCAATGTTGTTGTTTTTATGTAACGTGATTGACAAAGTAGTTGTGAAAGAAAAATACATTACATTTTAGAGCCACATCCATTGTGTATTTGGGGGGATATTTTTGTAAAGGTGAAATTAAGTAAAAATATTGGGTTGAACAAAAGCATGCCTTGGAAACAGAAGGACAATATCTGATGGGACAAATTGTTGTGGTGGATGTCTTGTGGATGGGCTACAGCATGAATGCATGAATGTTGTCGCAAGACCCTTTGGAAAACAGAGATTCCTCTTTACACTGGCCATTCCTTTTAAGATAGTCATTCTTCACTACTCAACGTTCATCAAGTTGGTCAACACAGGCCTTATTTTGAAAGGCTGTACCGGAAGTGTCCCCTTGAATTATATTAGACTTGGCATTTAGTGTGCAGGCGTCAAGTCGGGACGAAAGGCGGAAGGTTTTTCTCCCCCGGGAAGAAGCGAGAAGATCAAATAAGGTACGAAAAAGTCAAAATGTTTCAACCAACTGCACAGCGTGAATGCCAGAGTATTGCTCTGGAGAATAACCTGTGTCTGTCCGAGGAAGCTCCACACCTGAGGGGATTCAGCCGTGGAGTCAGATCAACTCTTTGAAACATGTATGAAACAGCTGCGCGTTGCATGAAGTCCAGTGTTACACTAGGGACTAGGCCTACAAGATCTTTGCATACAAAACATAGAAACAGCGGGGAGCGGGGTCGGTTGGGACAGTGTCAAGTTAAAGAACAACTGTCATTCAGGATGCTCATACAGCCGCTCTCCATTCATTTTGTGAGGAGTTGGGATGAGAACATGTTGCATTGAGACCCTCCGACTATACCTCACATTATATTTACAGTTTTGAGATCTACAGCGTGTGAGGACAACGGTATCGATCAAATCTCTGAGGATTGGAGTCCTTTAACCCACATCCTCGTCCCCACAGCCCCAGAGGTATACTTGTTGTCATATCTCACAGGTGCCTCGTTCTGTCATTCCAATCTGTCATGACTGTGTCAGTCAATTTGCTCCTAATGTCTTAATATCATTGTTCCTGTTTTAATTGGTGCAGGCTTTTAATTAGTTGTGGGCTCTATAAGAAGAGGTTTCATTCTATAAGCTTTAAAGGAATGTGGTAAACAGCCTGTTAATAAAGATTATTATCAGGTCATATCTAGTAAAGACGTGCTGACTAAGGTTAAAACTTTAAGCAGCCGAGTTGGACTTGGGTCTTTTAGAGAGAGGTATATGGCTGAGATGAAGAACTTGTTGAAGTCAATTGGTCAAGATCGTGAGGAGAAAATCACTCTTTTATTTATGTATATATATCAGGTTGTACATCCGTTTCTAAGGGTCCTAAGTATGAGGATAAATCGGCACTGGTTGAGGGCAGGAGGTGATTCGTTTTCTCTCTCTCTGAAGTTGCTACTATCGACAAGAGGATAGATTTGGGTGGGACTAAAGTTAGCACTTTAATTAAGCTTAGAAACATTTGCCAGCGATTTGAGTGATAACCACAAAGGCACAGACACGATTATGTAGATATCAGTAAACCGATATCTCCTCTGGTATGCATTTTGTGAGCCTCAATGAACAACGCTGTCTTTTTCTTGCAGGAACTTAAAGATGTCAGCAGTCATAGTCGTGCATGGTGGGGCGTGGGCAATACCAAACGGCCTGGCCAAGGCTTCTGTTGATGGAGTGAAGGTTGCAGCATGTGAAGGGTTTTCAGTGCTGCAAAGAGGAGGAAGTGCACTGGATGCTGTTGAGGCAGCTGTGAGGGCTCTGGAAGATAACACTGTGTTTGATGCCGGTATACTGTACAGAATCATTCTTTTCAATATTTACTAACCATATAGACACACGTACACACACACACTTACACACACACGCACACACACACACACACACACACACACACACACACACACACACACACACACAAGTATACATTTAAAATCTACATTTTACAAATTACAATTGAAAAACAATTGAAAAACTCAGTTGCCAGTTCATTGGATTTATTGCAGGACAATTTTACCACTTTTTTTACATGACATAATTAATTTCATACGTAGGAGACGTAAGAGAATATGAAAACATTGCTGTACTTTGTTCTACCTCCAGTAAAGGTATCTCTGGATTTAGGGTGCCTTCCCATTAGCCTAACTTGTCTGTGACTCAATGTCTCCATCTGCTGGTGGTGTTGCCAACATTCATCTAGACTGGCAACACCACGAGGTTGCTGACTGATTGTGGGGCTCATCCTCATAATCTGGCTTTAATCCCATATGGAGTCTGCACCAAAATCTAATCTACATTTTAGATTATGTCCAATCGCTTTGCTCTTCAGGTGACTGCAGCACGCTTGAAAAACAACGCCTTGCCCCAATAGAAGGTAGACTTCTGTACACTGTACACAATAACAATCTTCCGCTACTTTACCAAGCCTATTAACGTCAGCTGCAACTATTAGCACAGTGATGCATATCTTGCCTGTGCATATAGTTTTCATCTGCCAACATGCTTTACATAGCGATATGTATCAACTTAATTTGTCTACAATTCGGCTACATTAAAACTACATTTCAGACCTTAAACACCAATGAAAATGTTTCGATGCATTTTTATGCACCAACTAAAACTGTACAAGGGAATACAAACCGGATATCAGTGATGTATGTCATGAGCACTGTGCTCTACTGTACCGCGTTGTCACCACCCTGTGGACCTGTGAGGATGTAGCAGGCAACATAACACCTCTGCACACGAAGTAGGAGGGTCATCATATCTCCAGCCTGTCTTTTCTCACACCCTCTCTTGTCTGATTTCATTTATTTAGTTTCTCAGCATTGATGAAGACCTTCCAGTTTACGTGGTCACTCGCTATCAGCTGTGCAGCTTCTGAGAACATTATGCATCATTTGTTTTGTCTGAGCCATTGCTTAAGTTGGTCACTGATTGTGATTGTAGGGCACGGAGCAGTGCTGAATGCTGATGGAGAGGTAGAGCTGGATGCCATTATCATGGATGGAAGGACACTTGCCAGCGGTGCGGTGTCTTCAGTGAAGAACATTGCCAATCCTGTGTCACTGGCACGGGCCGTGATGGAAAAGGTATCATCTTAAATACGTTGATTTTGTCTCTCTTTAATAAGAAACAGTAAGAGACCACTGATGGTTAGAACGGCACTGATTTCATTCGCGATTTGGATATTTTAAATAAATGTTTCTAACAGCAAACCGTTTTTTTTGTGCAATGAACAAAAGCATTGAGGTGTTATAATTACCCAACAATTGTATGTTTTGAAATCCATTTTTGTGTTTGAGCTTTTTCTTACACGTCTGCTGCCATTTAAACTTTCAGACAGCCCACGTCATGTTGACAAGCACAGGTGCAAACCTGTTTGCAGAGAGCATTGGCATGGCCACAGTTCCCACTGATACGCTGGTGACTGAGAATGAGATGAAGGAGTGGAGGAAAAATAAGAATTATGTTGCTGGAGTCATGGAGGATTTTAACTGTCAGTGGTAAGTATTTGCAGTGTTTCACTTCATTTTCTTGTTGGAACATAGATTTCCTCATAAATCGACACGTTAATACTGCAGGAGAAGATGTTTTCAAGTTGTCCTCTTCACACTCGACAAAGTCAATCCTTTCTAAATAAAATACGTCTTTCTCAATCACCTTTTCTTGTCATTCTAGGGCCCATGATACTGTTGGGGCAGTGGCTGTGGACTCTGCGGGCAATGTTGCATGTGCAACATCAACTGGAGGGATCAGAAATAAAATGGTTGGCAGAGTGGGAGACTCTCCTATCATCGGTGTGACTTAATTTACTGGCACTGTCTCAAGTAGCACTTTTTACACTGTCAGCTTCAGTTCAATTCTTAATAAATTATAATATTATCATTATTATGAATTTTGAGTTTATCACTTAAGTTACTTTATCCAAACAAGCTACACTTTCAGAGAAGATTTATTTATTTACTCTCAACTTTTTAAAATTATTATTTGTATTTTTAATTTTTGTCTTAGAATATTTGGGGACACCAATGTGTGAAATTGAGCAGTTTAAAAAATATATATGAATAAAAAAAGTTGATTTAATGTTTTTGTTTTTTTCATGTTCTCCCTTGTAAATAAGGCTCTGGCGGATACGCAGACAACTTTGTTGGTGCAGTGTCTTGTACCGGTCACGGAGAGTCTATTCTTAAAGTCACATTGGCCAGACTCATTCTTTCACATGTTGAACAAGGTGAAGTATCAAACTTTAAAACTATTTCGACAAGTCACATGTGTGACATTTCTTTTTCAGGATTTTATTTGATAGTGTGATTTTAACAATGGCTGCAATTATTAAATGAGGGAGAGGCAAGCTTCTATTTCATACTAAAGGCATTATTAGCTGAATAAAATTGAAAATAAATTAGATATCGTAGAACTCAAAGAGTGAGACGTGGTATATTCCAACCATTTTCCATTTTTTGTCTTCGCCTCCACAGGTAAATCACTCGCAGATTCTTCTCAGTTGTCTCTGAAGTACATGGGAGACCGTGTCCTTGGTGCAGGAGGTGCTATTGTAGTTTCTCCGTCAGGACAGTGGGCAGCCACCTTCACCACAGAGCGAATGGCCTGGGCAGCAGTGGATCATGATGGTCTGTGGTATGGATTGGAACCAAATGAAAGACTAAAAGAGCAGTTATCCCAATAACCATTTTTACAATTTGAATCCTCATTTATTCCATAATATCGTGAACGGTATTTCTTATGTTTTGTACTGATTCACTATGGTTTGGATCACTCTTATTGGCATTTGCTACGGTTGTTTGAAGCTTCGTCTTTCTAATCTGTGATGTTCAAGTTCGGTACTGGACAGCACATATCGTGAAAACTAGAAGATTGTGGATATTAGAGTAGAGAAGTCTCAAGATCTGTTATTTGAGCAGCTAGTCCATGCATTGGACTGGTTTTGCTTTCCCCGTGAATACTGGATTGCATAGAACATATGCTAATGTCGGATGTCTGAGTTATTCTCTTCAATTCTCTTTTACATTGTGTTAGTTTTTTTTCCTCCCATTTCTGTTTGTCAACCCGAAACCAACTCCACTCGATTCGAATAAGGTCCAAACATTTTACATGACATTAATCAGCTCAGGTTTGTAAAATAAGCAGAGAGAACCATCCTGCTCCTGTATGAATAATTATTTGTTGGCATTCAATAAAATGAGCTGTTCAAATGTATTGATTTAAGTACTGTAAGTCTGTGAAACATATCCCACATTTTCTTTTTCATCACATGTATAGTTTCATCACAAGTGTTTATAGTGTTTTTCAAGCACTTCTGGTAGAAATTGACTATTTGGGGGTTGTCAACATAACAACAGCCTCATTCATGAACTTCCTCTTCATTTGGCCAGCAGCATTGTTGGCCTTGCCTAATCCTCTGAAACAATGGTGGCTCAAACAGAGACACTCACTATCTACAAACCTGATTAAGAATTTAAATGAGATAGTGCGACCATCCCCCACTGTGATTTAAGTCATAGAGGCAGCTGTTTCATATGGTGTTGTTTCACATTTAAAAACTGGATTAGGACTTCATACAATTTTTAAACTATAGTTATGTGGTAGATGTGTCAAACTGAAATATACGATTGAAATATCTAAATGACTCTAAAAAAAGAGTATGTAAAAAATAACTTGATTGTGGACACTATTGTGATTGTGTGGGGACCACACTTTTTATCCTGTTGTGTTATTATGGACTTTTGACTTGTCTTTTTGCTTAACAGTTTAAAAATATCCTTTGGTTCCTGCATGCAGGTAATTTGACACAACAGGCTAGACTCAAATGCATATAAATGCAAATTTATTTATTTATTTATTTATTGCAAATGCAAATAAATACATTGGCTTTCCAAGCAAGAGGGTGTCAAACATTTCACCTTTTTCATCTGGAAATAAATCAAACAATCCATTGTTTTCTCGAAGTGTGACAGCTGAATGCGTTCGAAAAGTTGACTCAAACAACAAAGTCTCTTCAGGACCCTCTGCACTTACAGATTAAACCCACGCTGTGGATACGTGCTGTGTCTGTACTATCAGCTGCTATGCTACCTGTAAACAGAAGACACGTGACACACAGCGCTGCCTGTCAGGGGCTTTGCAGCAGCAGGACGAATGACGGCCGAGTTGGAGGAAGTTACTGGGAGCAGCTGTGCTAGTATGTAACGTTAATCCTATCCGCGTTGGGTACGATATTGCAGCAAAGGGAGAGGTAAGACACTTGTATATTAAGATGAATGTGTCAAAAGATCCAAACTGCACGCGATGGAACAGATGCATGTGGGCGTGATCATCTAACGGCCGTTATGAGCACTCCGGCTACAAACAAACTTGGTAACTCGAGGCCTAGGCTATGCTAAAGCGACCTAGCTAGTCTGACAGATTTAGCATCGAACTGTCGAATATTTACATTTTCTGGCACACATTTTTAGCTTTTCTGACACATATTTTTATTGTTTTAAATGATATTATATAGGACCAGTGTTTGAGTTTAAAACAGTGAGGTACGTTGTGTGATAACTTCCCTCGTAAGTTAGCGTTAGCTTGCTAACAACGTACATGCTAACGCTAGCGTTGTGCAGCGGGTTGTCGCTAGCCGTCCTGTAACGTTAGCATGCTAGCTAGAAACACTTCAATGGGAGAACCTGTCCACAGAAACGCGGTTATTCATGTGGGCATTAAGTCGTATTAGGTGGCATTAAATCAACACTTCTAGAGATCTGCCAACATGTCTCAGTCGTATTTTCACATGAGCACTGTTCAGTCTGGCCTGCTCAAGGTTGTGCTGTTGTAACGTGATCTAATAACGGTAACTTGCAGTAAAGTTAACATTAGCTTCCCTCTTTGCAGGTTCTCCAAGTGTGCCATAGCAATAGTTTCCTTGTACTTGCGTGTACCTCGAACCTGTTGTTAGCTCGGTAATGTAAACGTGAACGAGCCACCGAGGAAATGGCCAAAACTGAGATAATGGCTTAATGTAGGACAGCAAGACGGGCAGCGTTGAACGTTAAAGTGTTATACTGTCCGTCGCTCTATTTCCAACAACTGTAAGGGGCATTCCGTCTGAAATCAAACGCATTTCGTCTGTTTTCCTACATGCGAGAGAGTTCTTGAACATAGTTTGAACCTGAAAGACCAACCATTTAGGGCACAGGGGACCTCACAGTTGACGGTTTGGTTTCCTTGTTATCGGACAGCTTTCAATCGAGGTTATCCACATTTTCAATAGTTGTGGTTCAAGATAAACTAATATGCAAATACTGTGTTTTTAGTCCTTAAACCTTAATTTTCTTTCTTTAATAATAATAAAAAAAGGTTATATACTTCTTTAGCTGTACATGTTGTGCCTGCTATTGGTTGAGTAACAGCAGATTTCAGAATATATGGTGGGTAGGTTACTCTTAACACATTAATCCTGAATGTTGGCTTTGACTTTCTGGTTCACCTCAAATATTACTGCAGTTTCCCCTTTTGCTTATCATCACATGATCTGAAAATAGAAAATTCAAAATAAATGACTTAATAAGGAAACCCAAAGCCAGTAGAAATGTGTAGTGCAAAGCACTTTTTGAGTATCTTGCATGTATTTCTAACTATAGATAAATTTCACACTGGCCAGGTCCTGAGACTATTTGGTTGCCGAAAATCATCAAGTTAATACGGAGATTTGGAAGTTGCCCCTTAAATACTATGCTCCACAAAAGTGGAACAATCTGCAGAAGCTTGTACATTTAGACAAGCGGATCCCTTTTAATCAATTTAAATCCCATTTGACTGACAAAGAGCAGTGTGAATGCATGTGTTTCCTTTGAGTTGATGTTGTCCCTCATGTTGATTATTTTATTTTGAAGTCGCAAATCAAGGGATGCTGATGTCATTTGGTTTTAGACCGTATGTTTCGCCTGTTGCCACTGAATATCTGCTCAGATCCTCTCTCGCCTGGTTAGATGGATATGGTGCATGATGGCTGTTTTGAAGCATTATTTATATCAATTTCTTTACCAAAATGGGTCATTTGATGCCTGCTTTCCCTTCTTCTGTCTGTGTTGTTTTAATACAGGAAGGCAGCAGCATTCATGGATATTGTGGACATTAATCATTTAATACCCAGTGACCAGTTGGACGACTCCCTGGTAACAGGTCAGAATTTGGAATGTGAAGCCGGTAAAGAGTTTGGGACAGGACCCCGACTGGAAGAGTCACTGAAGAACATGCTCAGTGACAAAGACCCCATGTTTGGATGTGCAAGCTCTCAGTTCAATCTGCTGGACAATGAGGACTCCACTTTTCAGATTGCTGGCTCAACAGGTATGTCACAAGACGTTAAAAATGTTTATTTGGACTGGTTCCGAACTTTGATTAAAAGCTAATTAACTATTCTCTGATATGCTTAGTTTTGAATTTTTCGTCAGCTTTTCAGGTGCATAAAACAAATCACACAGGCATACCTCCCTAGATTTAGGTATGTTGGGAAAACTGTCCATCTTTTTGCAAGCAAACATTTTAATTTAATGCATTAGCAGATGATTTACATCACATTCAAACTGTGTTTTATTTTTGTTTGAGATCAAAATCACCAAGACTCAATGGTGTTTTTTCCCCAATTTATTTTCATGTTATTAGATTTTAAAGAGCATGCAGGATACCACAGCTAACTTAAGTAAGCCACCCTCTAACCGCACAGTTAGATACCGTATATATATATATATATATATATATGCACACAGAACACTTAGGGTCTAATGGACCTTCATCATGATGCTCTGGTGAAGGTCCTTTAGACACAAAGCTAAAATAAAGTGTACTCTGCATAGATCTAAGTGTGCGGATATCTCTTCTATCAATTGCATTTTAAAGACACAAACGTAATAATACGTCATCAGTGTCAGCCAACTAGCTCATCTTCAACTGTTGAGATTGCCATTTTTACTTCTATCAGTGGTAAATATTGTTTTAGTTTTTTTTTTTTAGCCGATTTGCATTTCTAGGGAAATAAACTATATTTTATTTGTTCTGGCTGTTGCAGTTCTCGCTGATGGTTCAGCATCCACAGGCCTAAGCAGCGAACTAAAAGTTGCAGAGATTACACAAGCCAAGCAACCTGTTGCCAGGCGGAAGAAACGTCCACGTAACTTAGAATCCGGTGAGTTGCTCATTTAGATTACTGTTTCCACCACATAGCACCTTCAAATTCGAGATGGCGTGACACCGATCTTTTCTATGTTTGGTCTCTTCTTGTTGAAACAGAACATAGCAGTGGTCCACAACCCGCCAACTCATCCACCAAAACCATGATCCGAGTACGAGCTGGAAGGAAACCGGCCAACATGCTACAGAACTCCTTTCTTATTGAGAAAGGAGTTAAAGGCTCCCAACTGAAGAGAGAATTAACTCTGGGAGGGCGTGTTGATGTTAACAATCTCGATGGTGTTTTATGGCTGAATCCCTCTGTTGTATTGAGACGATTGACAGTCACAATTGCAGGATTCAGGATTGAACTGCTTCCAGGACCCTCTTACACACAGAATGTTGAAGCGAGCCAGTCTGCAGGCCTTGACGGTGGTCTTTCGTATGCCGTGCTGCCAGATAATGCTGTCAATGTAGAGAATCCCACACCTGAGAATGTGGCAGAGGTGGATGTAATTGAGAAGAGCTCTGAGGATGATGGAGCCCTCGGGTTGGGCCCGTATGTGAATCCTAACGACGTGCAGACCTCCAACGGGACTTTAACGGGGAGCACCGACACGCAGGAGACAAATCTTGACAATCTGAGTGTTCCTGAACAACAAAAGTCAGTCAGTGAAGGAAAACATGACATCAAAGAGCCACAAAACATTGAGAATAACAGAACCGCTGTTGGTAACAAGACTGATGATAAGGAAAAACAACAGATTGTGGCCCAAACACTGTTAAAGTCCAAACAGGGACTGACCTCTAACAAGAATAAGGACTTGGTTTCAGGTAAACCAAACAACATGATTAAGGGACATAAAGTGTCCCAAAGCATGCCATCCAAAATCCAAAGAGGAGACCTGCACAAAATCAAATCTCCAAAGGAAAAGAAAGACATTTCACTGTTGAAAAGGCCAGCAGAAAACACCCAAAGTGAGCGTGCTACTAAGATGCAGAAGGCACAGGACGCAGGAGAGAGTAAAGTGAAGCCAAAACTGCCAAGTACACCGAGCTCTGTGGCAAAGAAGAGCCCTTCATCTGGCAACCGAGTCGACCAGCAGGGACCAACGAAACATCCTCATCCTCCCAATATCTCCAAAGTTGAGACCGCTAATCCGACGCACGGTTGCCTGGGCCCTTCTCTAAAACTGCCAGAGGAAGGTCAAGAAAAGCCCAAACTGAAAAAGCCAGAAAAGATCCTTCAAAGACAGAAAAGCAAAACGGCAAGAAGCATCTCTGTGGATGAGCCGCAGCTGTTTATTCCAGACAATGCTCCTGTTGTGAAGAAGGAAACGGCCGAGGAGCAACCGGCTAACAGCGAGACTGCGTGGGATGGAAACAACTGCTGTGGCCTTTGCAAAAAGCACCACAATAACATGTAAGTGTTGCGAGATCATTATTCTGTTACTCAAACTTAATGACGCTATGCTGTGGATTTAACTCGACAGGTAAGGTGTTTATATTGTTGCACGAGTGTGAACAACATTAAAATGTCAACGAGTTCAAAGGGACCGTGCATCTCAAAAGCAAAAATACATATTTTTCACTTACTATTATCTATCTATCGCTCTAGATTGTTGTATTGATAATCCACAAACTGACAACCAGGTCTATTGATAATCTTGAGTTACCGGAAACATTGCTGTTGACTTCTAGCCAACTCGCACCAAAACAATCGTGAGTAATTAATAGCACTACAGGAAAGAGGAGAAATATGTGTTTTTCATTTTGGGTGAGCTGTGCCTGTAAGACTTGAGAGGATGGGTATGATTATGGGAACATCAAAGCTAGTGAAGCACAGTATTTGTACAATTATGACCTGACTGGCTTTCAGTCAAATATGTGCTTAATTAAACAAGAAGGGAATTGTAATATTAGTGTCATCCGTCTATCTGTCTCTTGGAAAGCTTGTCAGCAAAAACACCTTTCGATAATATCCGTCCTTTTTTTTTTTTTTTTTTTTTTTTTAGGTTTATGGTAGGTTGCGGTCGCTGTGACGACTGGTTCCATGGCGACTGCGTTGGTCTTGACCTGACGAAGGTCCGTGAAATGGAGGAGGAGGATCAGATGTACGTGTGCTTGAAGTGCTGTGAGGAGGAGAGCAAAAAGGCGGAGCCAGAGCCCCCGAGTGCAGCCAAACCAGAAGTTCAAGCTAAGACTGAAGTACAGGATCTAAAGCTGCCTCCCAAGCCCCAACCGGGACCCTCCCAGAAGCTCGCATCAGTCAAACCAGTAAGACACGTACATCGTGTCCTATAGTAGCTGTTACGTCATGCATTCATTTAAATGTTTTATTTGTTCCCCCAGCTAATTGGTCCTCTGATATTAATCATAGCCAGTGTTACCGCGACACAAGGGTCTGTATCTTCTTGCTTTAACTTTGCCTGCAGAGATGGATCACGTGTGTGTGGTTAGCGTCATGTCTTTTTCAATTTTGTGGATATTTTCTTCAACGACTGAAAGAATGAATAATATGCTTTTTACACTTTTCTCTTTAAAAAAGGATCCTGATAGAAGGCAGTCCACAGACGTCAGAGAAGCAGCTCATAAAACAGGTATTTAGGAGTTTGTTTTTGCCTTGTTCTGATTTGTGTTTAGCAAGGTAACTTCAGGTTTCACTCTGTTTTTTTTTAAGGTTTACAACTGTGTTTTACTTCTTACCAGTGTTAGGTCACCATGTGAACTTATGCTGCACACCTAACCTGCTGCGGCGCAAGTTATGTTCGAGATAACCAATCAACTCATAAAAAAAAGTAACGCCTACTGACCATTTAAATCTGTGTATGTCGTTATCCCGGTTAAAACAAACACTGTTGCAGCTGCCAAATGCAGTAGGACGGTGTGAATGTGTAAAGTAATAGACTTATAATGTCACTGACTCATCAAGAGCACGAGTAATGACTACAATTAAATTTGTGGATTCAATTAACTGGAAGTGTTGCTTAGATGTAGTCCTATCACATCACAGCGTCGGACGTTTGCTGACTGTTGGTCCCCGTCATGTCTTTATGTTTTAAACTTTGAACATGCCTTCTATGCCTGGCAATGGGATGTGACATCAAAAAAGCAGTCTTGAATATTTAATTCTATGGACTTACCGAAAGAAAGTAACAGACGTCGGTATTAAGATGGCAGAGTGGACCCCGACGAAAGCAGTCCAATCTAATGTCGTGAGTAGCGTTGGCTAAGCTAAGCTAATGTTAGTTAAATGTTATCCCGCTGAATCAATAAAGATGCTAACTGCTAAGTAAGTCATTGCCATCAGAGGAATGTTTTAGATAATATGTAAGCTCGTAAGCCACAAATTTACTTTTCGTTGTTTTTAATCAATGAAACAAGACACGAGTTTCTAATCAAAGCAACCGGAGCCGTAGCGTTAAGTTGTAAATCAATTACAATGGACTCAAGGATGAACTCATTCGATTTTAGTGGTCAAAGGTCAAGTCACTCACAAAACACGTCTTTGGCCATCATTCAATGTATACATATGCTGACAATAAACAATTTCACACAAATGTCTAATAGGATAACTAACAGTGATAACATTTAGGCGAGACATGGATTCAAACTACAACATGGTTGTTTGTTGGAGGCAGTAATTATAGCTTGTGACATACTGTACTGACTTTTTAAAATTCTTGCATTATTACATTTTTAATGGGATTTTTTTATGACGTACTGTACTATGACATTTTTTCATTATATATTTTACGACATACCACATGCTGTTGTATGCTGTAACAATGACATAATATACTATGACATACTTTCCTGTGACATTTTTGAGTTTGTTGATCTGTTGCACCTCTAGCATCTAAGCAACACATTAATACACAAATGTAATTACAGTGAAGTCTACTTAGTAAATAGACTATAAATCGGCCAGTGGGATTATTAACATGTCTAATGTTATATTTTGCTCTTTGTTTGCAAAATATTCCGTCATGCTGACACTAGACTTGTCCATGTTTGTTTGCTGAAACACCACCTTACTTACCGAGGATGATAACCAGCATCATGTGACCGCTTAACGTGATAATAAAATAAGAAGATATCCAGGGATTGTTGAACTTGCTTCGTAGTACATGCACCAGGCTGTGGACACGGGTCAATGTTATTACAAGACTGAACAAAGAAAGGAACAACACGTGACGACATATCTATTTACTTTTCTTCTATAAATGAATAACTTGATTGAGTAACTTTCTCCCAGCTGTGCATCTTCTCATTGTTTAACAGTTTGTTCCCAATTGACTGGTGAAATAAGTTAGGACATATTCAAAATATTATTTAAATTTGACCTCATGGCACATTCCAAAAAACATCTCTCTTAAAAGCATGTGGCCTTTTTTAAAGAAGAATTTGAAGTTGTCCATGCATAAAAACGTTTCTCTGTTGATCTTTACGAATCAAAACTCAGAAGAAAAATTGAATCAAAATGGCTCAAAGTCATCCAGTCCACAATTACATCTACAACTTGCTTTGCATTATCGTTCAATACAGAAGAGAATAAACAATCTCACTGTCCGCCTTTACACATTAGATGACGTTATCACAACTCTGTTTAATCGTCCATATTTTGTAATCCTTGCGGTCACAGATTTTCACCCTCCTGTTCAGCAGATATTGTCGTTCCTCTCCTCACAGGTGTTCATCTGAAACTAGAGACAAAAAGCAAGACTTCAGCTTCAAAGAAACCTGTGTCTGTGGAGGCAATTAGACGAAGTGTGCGTGATTCTCTGAAAGAAATACTTATACAGAGGTAAGTATTTCATGAGTGGAAGTAATTCAAAGAATTGTGTAAATACAAAATCTTCTACAAGCATCAAACACGTGACGCTTTCTGCCTTTCAGGTTGAAGGAGTCTGATTTGAACGTGTCGGTGGAGAGGGCCACTGAAGTCGCCAAGAAGACGGAGAAAGAGCTTTTTTACTTGTACAAAGACACCGACAACAAATACAAGAACAAGTACAGAAGCTTGATGTTTAACCTCAAAGATACTAAAAATAATGTGAGTACCATTTCCGATCAGGCAGGGTCCAACTGTAAAGTGCCTTTGTGTTGCACTTCGGTACATACAAAGGTGCATTTGGCTTGTTTTTATTTGTTTTAATTGTGTTTTTTAGGTCCTCTTTAAGAGGGTTCTCAAAGGAGAAATTTCTCCTGGTAACCTGATTCGAATGAGCCCCGAGGAACTGGCCTCGAAAGAATTGGCTGCTTGGCGACAAAGGGAGAACCGACATGTAAGTGATGCTTTAGTCTTTGTTGTTTTCTTACTAATTGTATTGCATAAAATCACAGCGTTAAGCTCAGTAAGTAGTATTACACGTTGTTCTCTTTTAGCATTTTTTTCAAAAACTATTTTGGAATGTCGAACATTCAATAGACCTCTAAAAAGCGATACGTTCCTCATTTTACAGACCATTGAGATGATTGAAAAAGAGCAAAGAGAGGCAGAGAGGCGGCCGATCACGAAGATCACACACAAAGGTGAAATAGAAATTGAGAGCCAAGAACCAGTGAAGGCACCTGAGCCTGCAGAGGTAAGGGACACGACAAATAGTGCTGTATGTTTACTCGTAGAAGAGGGTGACTAGTGTGCTTCATTGTATTTATTCTTTTCCTCGGCAGCTTGAGCCTCCTTCTAAAGCAACAGAAGACTCAGTGGAACCTCCGAATACCCCGGAGAACAAAGCAGCGAGTGGCGACGTGGGGAAAGACACCACCAGCCAACACAAGTCTCACTTATTTGACCTAAACTGCAAAATCTGCACAGGTAAACGAGAAACAAAAGATCAGCCATTAAGCCTTTTTTGCCATTTAGTCTGCTCATGTGTCACCATCTTCAGTTACCAACTTGTTTTTTTTCCTCTTCAATAAGGTCGTATGGCGCCCCCCGTGGAGGAGGCACCAACCAAAGTGGTCAAAGTTGCTACTACAGTGGTTAGGAGGCAGTCCACCAAAGCAGAGGAGACGCAGAGCACGGCGAAACCTGCCGACGACGATCTGCACCTCACCGTTTTAGAGGAGAGCTTCCGAAACGCTCAGTCAGGCTACGAGGGAAGGTCAGCAGTTATGTCCGACACCGTGTGGTTCTAGTGTTCATCTCGGTTTTTTTTTTTGCAAAGCTTGCTCCATCCGCTTTCGTCATCTTTGTCACAGGTCGGATCATAAAGCTGGAAGAGAGGAAGAGGCCGCTTTCCTTGTTAACCTGACCTCCCCGTGGCAAGGACTGATCCATATGCACTCTGTGGCAAAGTTTATGACTAAAGCCTTCCCCGTCTCAGGCATTTTGGATAACGTGACTGAGGTAACGTGGACAACAGCTGAACATCGAGTTTGAATAGCTGCTGCAAAGTGTCTTAGACTGAAGTATCGTCAGTGAGGTTTGTCTTTTTCTCTCAATAGGACCTTCCAGACAGCGTTCAAGTTGGCGGAAGGATCAGTCCACAGACGGTGTGGGACTACTTGGAGAAGATTCGGGCAACTGGAACAAAAGTGAGTTTTTGGGCAGCTTTCCTTCTTACAGGGGATTAAACAGCCTATAATAAAATGCAGTCATTGAATATAATCACCCAGAATTACATAAAAGTGCAGCTTACGTCAGACAATTAACATCCCGATTTCATGTGATGCATTACAAAGCTGCTCCATTGAAGAGTCATGGTCAACTTCTTGCACATGGATTGCAGATTTGACTGACTCGTGCGTTTTCTTTTATTAAAGGAGGTGTGTCTAATTCGCTTCTCCCCCGAGACGGAGGAAGATGAGATTTCCTATACTCTTCTGTTCGCCTACTTCAGCAGTCGCAAGCGTTTCGGGGTCGTGTCCAATAACCTCAAACAAGTGAAGGACATGTATCTCATTCCTTTGGGTGCCACTGAAAAAGTTCCACATCAGCTCGTTCCCTTTGATGGGCCAGGTAACCTGAACACAGAAACCTAATTTATCTTCTCTCTGTCAATGCTCTTACATTTTCTCATCTGTTAAACTTCATTCATCTTTTCATTTTTACAGGTTTAGGAAACAACCGCTCCAATCTTCTCCTTGGACTCATAATTCGCCAGAGACCGAAAAGTGACTTTCTTCCCGTGGACATGAATGAAACTGCCAGGATTGTTCCTGAAATCAAGCCCATCACCATCGCCACACAAGAAACCCGAGCAAAAGAGGAGGAGGAGATAAAATTCCTCTCTTCCTTGACTGCTGCACATAAAAAAGAGAAAGACAAACCTCTTGACACGCCTGAAGATGTTGATGAGCCAATTACAGAATCTCCAGAAGAACCATCTGCATCAGAGGAGACCAACAGTCAGGAACCCCAAAAACCACTGCGTTTTCTCCCAGGTGTGTTATTGGGCTGGGGTGGGGAATTGCCGCCTCTGCCAGATGTTGGAGTTAAACATGCAACAGAGGCCTCAACGGAAAACTCTAAAAGTCCAACAGCTGCTGCTCCTCGAGAGCGCTTTGTCTTCAAGAAGAAAGAAGCTAAAGCTGTTAAAACTGAACCGGAAGTATCCGGTCCGACTGATGCGCCCGCTGCTAACAACTCATCAGGAAAGGATCCTGCAGTGGTGACCCGTAGTGCACCAGTCTCTCTGAAAGATAAGCCTCCAGATGTATCGACCGAAGCGTTCCTGGCAAGCTTGTCAGCAGCTCAAATTGGGACTGAAACTAGCAGCGCTGCCTCTGCGAACAAAGGCAACTCTGGCCTTTTGTCTGAAACAGAAAAAGCTCCGTCTGAAGGGAATTCCTTGTCGCAGTCAAAATCCCCGGCTGCTCCAGCTCAAACCAACGTCTCTAAACCTCCTTTAAGTGGAATATTGAAAAAGTCTTCAGCATATGCCAGTGTGACTGTAGATAAAACGGCCGCACCACAAAAGGCTCAAGCCAGCCACCCGGCGCCTTCGAGTCCCAAACCTGTTCCTGTGTTGAGCAGCACTAGAAATGATTCAGTTACACTATTTCACCAAGGATACTTGCAGATTTGTCAGGCCAAGAAGAAAGCTGAGGGAGAAAAGCAAACGACTATTCAATCATTCGCTGGTGAAAAGCAGGATCCTGGCGTGTCCCGGGCTGCTGCTGCAGTAACTCAGACAGTAGATCCTCCTCCAGTTCAAGAACCACAAGCAGCAAGTCACACGGAAGCATCTCCGCTCCAACACGACTCCGTAATGACACAAGCTTTCCCAGCATGCAACAGTGCTTCACTAATCCCACCGCAGCAGCCCCAGGTGCCTGGTATCGACGAGCACCCAACGGACCCTCCGAATACGTTGTCCAGCCCACACACCCAGGATCAGAACCACAGTGCACCGTGGGCTCAGGACAGCACTTCACACATTATTCCCGGACTTCAATCATCGCAGTACGCCGAGAGCTACCCGGAACCAGCCGGCCAGCCGACTTCCCTGGCCAAAGATCCCATGCGTCTAGAGGAGCGATACAACGACCCGTGGGAGAGGCCGCGGTCTACGGAGGAACGGGACCACCATGGGAGGCACAGCCACCACAGGGACGCTCACCACGGGAAAAAGAGCCGACACCACGACCGGGAGAAAAAGCATGAACGCAGCCACGAGCGAGAGAGGAGCCGGCACCACGGACACTCGGAGGACCGCTACACTGAGAAGAGAAAAGAGAGGCACCACAGCGACGATCACAGCAGCCGTCACAAGGACCGACACAGACACAGACGGGACTCTGATTATGAGAACGGACGGAGAAGTTCAAAAGACAGTTGATTGTGTTGTTTTAAAGTCCTGCTAAGAAAGACTTTTAGCTTGTTGGTTCAAACCACTCCGGCCGTATTGGCCGACAGTGTTTGTTACTTTATACAGCGATCTGCAGCTATTTGACATTTCCTCCATGGAAGTTCCATTTTATGTTGTCGACGGTGCAGCCAAAGTGAAATACAGTTTCACTGGTATTGAAGACGCGTTCCCTTCAAACCAAGAAGTACTGAATTTTGGAACAACTTTACAATTTTAACCTTTTTATTGTGTATATATATATCTTGTTCATATTGAGCTGCGGTGCTGATCAGTACATGTTTTCGGTCTTGTAGTAACATGCAAAACAAGTTTGGACCATGTGGTGAAAGGTTTAAGATGGCATGAAGGTGAGAAAACATTTAACTGAGGACCGTGATCTAAACATCAACTTGGCTTTTTCCCCTTACTTCAATTTTTTAAAATTGCAAAAATATTTTACAAACTTTTTTTTTTAGCGTATATACATTTTGGCTTGTAATATACATTAGAGATGAAGTGTGCCTTTGCACTGTGTTTATGTACAGTTCATAATAAAGCTAATCTTTTTTTATTATTGATTATTAAAAAAAAATCGAATTTCTTTCTAAATGTATTCAAAGTAAAACTAACTAATACAGATTTATATTGTTGCATTACAGCTATTTATTTGAGGTGACCGACTGGAATAACTCAGGAAATACAACTCGTGTGCAGCACTGAATCAGACGGTGTATCCATATCCCAGTAAAATCAATATGATCCATAACAAAGTCAGATGAGAATTCAGTGTTGAAGAAGCAAGCATTAAAATATAACTACTACAAAGTGTTACACAAATCTCCCTGTGGAGGGCCTTAGAAAACACAACTAATATCAAGTTTTATATCGCATCACGACTACTCGTTGCCCTCGTAAACATTAAACCCCTCACTGTTGAGAAACAGTAGCGGCTTGGTATCTTTAAACAAATAAACATTTCTGAGACTTCCTTCAAAGCTGTTTGAAAACAACCCAGCAGTGACAATTGATACATTTCTGTATAATTCAAACCCTCCAAAATAAAGCTGACCACCATAATTTAAGGCCACGTAGCGCTCGAATGGGTCCAAGTCGTGGAAAAGGACTCTCTTGTAGTTCAGGAACACCTGGATAATGGTGCCGTTTAAAAATATGGAGACATTGTGCCACGTTTTGCAACACAGTGTGAGATTTCTGAATTCTATCGGGACGGCAAGTCTCTCTCCAAGATTGACAGCGATTTTGAGGTGGCCGTTGTCAAGTCCAACTGCGAGGTAATCCTCATCTTCGTGTTCGGCCCGACCCATCCACATTATCATGCTGTCGTTTGAGCCTGTGCGGAAGCTGAAAGAAACCTCTGTGTATTTATAATTCCTTGTGTTGTATCTCGGGTCCTGATATTTAACATATGAGCTTCCCACAAACCTGAGGGTGTCCGTGGCTACTTCTGTGTCGCAGTACCTCCCACCCCACCCCAAGGGGCATATGCAGCGGTAGGAGGTGCCGCTAGATGGAGCACATAAGGAACCCTGTTTGCAGATGTTGTTTACACAGCTTACAGACTGGTTACACACAGAGCCAGTCCATGATGGCAGACATAAACATGTGAATGAGCCACTTCCTGATGCCCTGCAGCGACCGCCGTTGTGGCACACCTTGTACCCGCAGGCGGTCCCATCCCAGTCCCCTACGTTCGCTCCACTTATCGCCCCGGTCTCTGTTAACTCAAACTCTTCACCGTTGATTAGAAGTTCTCTTAAACCCCCAGTGAAGCCCAGCGGCTCCCCTTCAGTTGCATCCACAGAGACGAAGCTCAGAGTGGACACGCCCCCGACAAAGATGTCTGTAGCAACATCGAGGGAGGTCATCCCTTCAGTCGCATGCTCTCTTATCTCCTTATTATCCAGACTGAGGAAGCCTTGGTGACCAACTCTTCCAGCCTTCACTGTGTGCCAGGTCCGTCCATGCAAGCCCACTCGATGAACAGACTGCAAGACGTGGGTGCCATCCCCGAGGTTGTATCGAAGCTGGACAAAGCCGGATGTCAAGGAGAGGCAGAAGAAGTCTCCTGTAGAAAGAAAATCAAAATAGTAAGACATGTCATGAGTTCTTTCTCGTTTAAATGTCACACTTTACGATTACTTTTTTTACGACATATGCTAGTAAAACTTGAATGTGAAATGCTACAATATTACTTTTTTATGACTTTTTTCAGGAAAAGTCAGTGTATAGCATGTTGAAAAAAGTCATAAAAAGTCATAGTACTGTATGTCTAAAAAGTCATAGTATAATATGTTGACAAAAAAACATACAAAAAGTCAATAGTATCTCAAAAAAAAAAATCAGAATATAGCATGGCAAATAGTCATAAAAAGTCAAAAAGTTTGTATATTATGTCAAAAAAGTGGAAAAACAGTAAAAAAAAAAGGTCATAGTACAGTATGTCGAAAAAAGTTCAGAAAAAGTAGTAGACCATGTTGACAAAAACCATAAAATGTTAAATATAATATGTTGAAAAAAGTCAAATAAGCATACAGTATGATATGTTGATAACAAAACAAGGATCAGAGAAAATAGTGATCTTACATATCAACACACTGACATTCTGCACAGTAAACAGGAATAATTTGTTCATTAAAATAAGCTGGAATTGAACGTCCTCACCAGCTTTGGCACCGAGGTGTTGTGCAGTGTAGACAAGGATGCCATCGGGTGATAAAGGCTGGAACTGCAGCTGCACAACAGTCCTGTGTCTGGCACTCACAGGTGGGAATGACATCCATGAAGACTGGTTACTGCTGAAGAACGGATCACTGATGGCCACAGCTGAACAGGCAGAACAATAGAGCAATAATTGAATAGTGAAGGTCTTGTCTTATGAAATAAAGGAAAATAACCATTATTATTATCCAGCTATGATTCAATGATGCAACCTTTTTCGCAGTAGTGTCCTGCAGTCCCCAGGGGGCACTGGCAGGTATATCCATTCGGGAGAGGGATGCAGGTGGAGCCGTGGGTGCACAGAGGAGGGGGGCTGTGCTCGACATCACACACAGACACCGTCTCAGAACAGAGTGCTCCCTTCCATCCAAATGGGCACTGACAACTGCAGACGCACACAGTCGAGACACTGAAAAGTCAATCCCTTTTGCTATACTTGCATTGTGTAACAGATTTTCTATAGGGCACTGATGTCTAGTCACAATACATATGGCTATACACATCACATAAAGCTGCTGGGGGCATTCAACTCAACTAAAAAAAGACTACATATGTTGTTCACGAGTGGAATCATGATAAATAATCAGAAAATTAAACAAAATATTGTTTATTTTCACTTACTAGACAGATGAGCCGGAGTTCACACACGTCCCTCCGTTTCTGCAGTGAACATGAACACACGGGTCGACTCCACACTGACCCACGCTGCGCCCGAACGCAGGCTGTCCCAGCACTTGGAACTTTCTGTCTCTTCTTGTACGAAACTGCACGTCAAAAATGCACCCTTTGAAATTAACAAACAAACCGACTGTATGTCAGAGGGATATCTTTAGTTACTCCGATAGGGGATTGTCGGAGGAAACACGGCAGTCTCTCCGTGTATGACAATAAATGGTGCGCACACTACAATGTGATTAATGTGGTCGATATTAAATTCTTTGACGGTTGTTTTATTCTGAGAAACCACAGGGTTTCCTATCAAGTAAACATACTGAAATCTGCATGTCTTTGTTATATGCCAATGATGAATTTGATGGAATATAGTCTCTGCAGTTCACATCCAAGATGTCCCCCCACTCAGCATGCATCTGCCTCATCATATTTGCTTTTTGCTTCCACAACGCAATTTTATCAAGACAATATTTGCTTTGGCCTGGACCTGCAGAGCACAAGGCCCGCTGTAAATACAAGGCCTGAGCACAAGCCATGTAGTCCCATGCAGACTCCTGTCCCTCTGCTGCATGAGTCATTGGCATAAACAGGATGCAGGGGAAATGTCACGCTCATTCATGAATATTCATGGTGTGATGCTGTCTTCTTGGCAGACTCAAGTGATGGTTGCTGTGCTGCGAAAACAAAATAAACCGTCGAAAAAGCGAAGCAGATTCTTGAGGAAGATTATAAAAGCGGTTTGTTTTTGTTTTAGCTGCATTCACCCACTTGTAACAGAACCAAGAAACCAGCGGTAGCATTAACACCTGTCAGAAAAGAGATTTTCAGTTCCAGAATCATATTTTCTACAAATTCCCTATCATGACTGGGGTTCAAAAGGTAAATTAGACAAACTTAAACTTTCCCATTTCTTGTTGTTTGATCAACGGCTCAAATTGAGTAACTGATTTTATTTTTTTTTACCCAGAAGCCACAGTACCTCATATGCCACCTTTCCACAGGGGGAGTGTGGATCTGTTGATAACTGGGAGTGAAGTGCATTATCAGTTTGTTCACTGCCAGCCATCATGATTGGTGCTTGAGGAAGGTCCCACAGATCAGATTAGGTGCTCATGAGTTCTCATTACATCCCGAGCAAAAAGGTCACGGTACCACCAGTGTCGCGTGACTCAGGTAGTGCTTATACCAGCAAAGGGGAGGATGACAATCTTCTACACATCATGGGCAAATGGGTGCTTTACCAAAGCTGATTTGATTTTGGAAGGTTTATTTGGCAAGCAGAAAAATGAATAATGCGATGATGAATAAGCAAACACACAAAATGGCTCCAGTCCTTAAATATTAACAGCTCTTGTTCACCTCAAATGGATCCGCCGTGACAATTTTACAATAACAAGCTTCATCGCTGTAGTGGAGAGACGAGAGCTCTACATGGTTATGATGATATTCATAGCTGTTGTCTTCATTACGTTTATGGCAATTTTGCTCCACAGTTCCGCACATTAGCGGGCACAATGAATGCTCTCCAGAATACATTCCTACATTGGGTCACCTGAGAGAAAGCACGAATGATGTTGATATTAACGAAGATGATTTGTATGGCACCCTTGTTCAAGTGACTTATCAGCAGCCCAATGGATTTGCACACAATGCTGAAGTGTACAGGGGGTGTGAAGTGATTAAAGGGTGCAGATACAATCAACCTCAAAGCCCTGTTCTGGCCTAATACAGCAGTCCGAGCCTGTCACTGCCTTTTTCATTACACACCTTCCCCTCTGCTCACAAAGAGACAAGAGATCCTGGGAGAAACTCCAAGTCCCAGTGCTATAGCTCCAGACAACAGTGTTGGGTTGTAATAAAGTCGTGGCAGCCTTACCCAGAAAGCCGTGACGGAACCTGGATCCAAGTGGCAGCAGTTCAGGAGTGTACTCATTATATCCACCAACAAAGAGCTGGTTGAAAACATTGAGGCCCAACAGGGGTCCTGGAGTGGATCCTGTTCTGTTCCGTTGTCCGTCAACCTGAGAAAAACAGTACAATGTCAGCACTCCAGCTCGAGGCTTACTAGCTGGAGGCGGCAGCATGGGAGTACAATACGTTTAAAAAATCTGCCAAAAATCTGACTTTGGATCGATCGCTGAGTTATTCAGGCACAGCTTCGGTGGCATATTTGCCACCGAAGCTACCATACTCCCATGCTTTTGAACAGACAGGCCTTTCTTACTCGATAGCATCTCACTCTTGTTGCAGATTTTGTTGCCACAGAAATGATAGATACAAATCAGAAAGCATACAACCATTCTCACACAAAATGTTCACGGAAATAAATATTTCTTTCTTATCGCTTCGATGATCTGGTGATCCGCTAAGCTTTATCTCGGGACCTCCTTGAATGGTCCTGACCCCCAGGTTGGGAGACACTATTTTAAAATAATGGTCTTTGAAGCATTGAAGCTGGTCTAGAGGTTTGTGGTGGTCCAACAACACAAAGATGACACTTTTCAAAACACCAAATCACCTTCAGCCATCCTGTTTTCTTGGACCTTCCAAAGGTGACGGTGTGAACGTTGATCTGGTGGTTAAGGCGATCACTGACTATGGTTGCTACACCTGATCCAAGGTTGAATTTATGCACAACTCTGCCATTTCGTAGTCCCAAAACGAGGAAGTCATCACCAGCGTTGCCTGGAAAAGACACGTAGTTTGTCAAGACCGCAGTAGACATATATGCACTCACACATTTCCTCATTAACACTTCATCTATAACATCTATGACTGTAAACAATTAGCAGCAGATGGAAAAGGAAGTCTTGGCCCGGACATCTGCTGGCTACACCGGATCCCCAACAATACGGCCCCTTGCCCCCAGAGGCTCCTCTGACGTCAAACATATAGCTGATGGGTCCCATGATTGAATTCCATGTAATTTGATCACTGTCATCCAATAATAAAAGATCCACTTCATTTCACCGATGATCATGCAAATTGTGTGGGTTTCATCTATTCTGATATTGTGCCTTTTGCATTTGCACCATGTTAAATAGTGCTGCTCTCTGAAGTGTTTCATGATTCATATTTCTATTGTTTTGTTTTCCTCCACCTCGATGAATTTAACTCTTAGGAGGAAATAAGTCCAGAAGATCCTCAAGTTTATGATATAATTCTTCAATCTTTTATGAAATATGCTGATGACAACAACACAGCGGATACCTGCTTCCAAATCTCACCTCACAGAAGGGAGATCCTAATTTAAAGTGATGGCTGCTGACAGCATCCCATTGCACCAACACATCAAAGCCTGTTTAATGCAATTAAGACGGATACTTTTGAGATGCTCGGTTCACATGTTCCTTTTTATTCTAGCAATGCCAACATGCTCTTTGAAAGTCAAGAACAATAACAGTTTAGCTGGATAGCAATTAATTACTGGACTGCAGGAAGACTCATTATTAATGTCTCAAAATCTGCCAAGAAAGAAAATCCTGAGTGAAACCTCTTGATTAGAGGATCTCAGAGGAGATTGGATATCTATTAGGTAGCACATTACCATGCACACAGCGGGTGAAATCGCTCAAAACACTTCTTTTAAAATCCTGATTAATGAAGTTTGACAACTCAAATCCATCGAAGCAGACAACTCAAAGCAGTTTTCCTCTTTTCATTTGACCGCCAGAATGATGTTAAACGGCTGTGCGGATGTCTAGATCGAGCTCACCTTGTCCTTTATGCCCAGCGAACAGCATCAGGTTGTCTTTCACAGCAGATGAATTAATAGCAAGGGTGAACTTCAGCTTGAACTCATAGAAGAAACTGAGGCTCGGGATGGGGGCGTAAGCCACGAAGGACGTGCAACCAAACTCGTCACTTCCACTGAATCTGGCACGAGTTATATTGAGGGCTGCAAAAACAAAACACGTTCACAACACGTTTATTTCATATGTGTGTCAAAATCTCGTTAACTGGTGTATGTTGGGTTCTGTGTCTGTGCGGTTTGAATTGAACAGGTTGGATTCATCATCTCCCTCACAGGTTGCCAAAAGATGGCACTATTGCTACACATTACATATCAGGGGTGAGTGAAATATTTTCCTTTCTGAATGCTATTAGACGATGACCTGTTTTCAAACACTATCACCTCTTCAGTCCTTTTCTATTTTCATTAGTAGCTGTTTAGAAGTGTTCTGGCGAGCAAGCATTGCTTCATACCCAATGTTCACAAGGGTGGCACAATAATCCCAGCGATATTCAATAACAAATGTCAAGTTTACTTATCCAATAATGCTCTCTTGTATTCCATCTCAGCACACACATCTCCTTGATTTTACACCGGGGACTCAATGTAAATGTCCCCATGCTCATTCAGAATTACCTGCTGCCGTGTTTTTTTTGTTTACACACCAGTGAGCATTCAAACAACAACAAAAAAAACTGCTCTTCTTCAACAGCGTATTCTTCTGCAGCCCCAGGCGATGGCTAAGAGGGGTTGAAAGCTCCCCCTCAGCTCTGTTTGGCTGCTAAATTATTAATAAAGCAAGAAATGCTTCTGTTATCATCCCTAGTATGGTAGAGCTGTATATGCCTATTGTTCCACTGAATTAACTGTAACGGCTACATCTACGGTGTGAGTTTGAGTTGACCGTACACATGATCAACTTTATGCCTTGTAACAGCAACTGAGCTCAGACATGAAGCAAACATCTCGGCAGTTAATGCAAAATCAGATGACCTTGAGTGTATTTACTCTGTTCATGGACGAATTACCCTTGAGCATATTGTACAAATGAAATAAGTGTCTGAAGTGATCTACACTGACATCTGCTCATTTTAGATGACCAGGAATGAATACAAATGTGTGATATATTGCTTTACATTCAATACAATTTGATTTCAGAATTCCTTATCAAAACAGATTTATTCATAAGCTTCATTTGAGTGCCTATTACTATCTGTGTCGTATTACTTATGTACAAGAGGTGCGCATAATACCATGAAGCGTACCAAGACGACACCGGTTTCTAAATGTGTGAGGGTCATGTTGTTCACAGAAGTCGAAACTTGAAGGCATCGTTTGTAATGTTGCTATTTAAGTTCCATTATATTTTAAGTGTTTGTTACCCTGTGATTGTGTACGGGACAGGCAGACAAGAACATCAGACTCATTCAACCATCACACAGACAGCCACTAGCATTATATTTAATGTGTGAATACAATCAACAGAAATCATGAGGTGTGTTGGTACACAGTTGTGTGTTCCTCTTTATGGTTTCCATTAGAAAACTCATCATTGGATAACACTGTAAAGTGTAATAAAGTGCAGTGCTGGTGAAATTAACTGGTATAGCTGCAGAACATATTATTAACAAAGAGACTTAAGGAAAGCTCCCGTGAAATGCATCCATCTATGGACGATGACGACATACTCTGTCAAATATCAGATAGTATTTCCACTTTGCTCGGTATTTGTGTGATGTGGAGCAAACAAACAGGAGCTGCAGAAGAAAAACAGAATGACATTCAGCGCCAGCTTGTGATATCTGCATTCTGAAAGAAATGCAGGTATACGATGTGCATCCTAGCGGCCTCCGAGCAGCTGAAAACAGCTCTCCTGAGGTAGAGATACTGGATACAGAATTATTGTCTTTTCAGGCTCGGCAAAATGCAAAGTTAACAGAAACTTTACGATATCAGTACTTTACTGAATACTGATGCTGAACAATACTGCTCAGTGTTTCAGCACAGATGTTAAAAAAAACATTGAAAATGGATTGTATGTAATGTATCACAATGCGACGTAATTTAAAAAAAAATTGTATCACATGACTGTATCTTTATTTTAAGACTGTGTCAGTATGATTTTATTTTTCTTCAACATTTTCTCTTGCTTTGTCCACTCACACCTGTCACTTTACGCATCCTCCCTTGACTTGAAATATTTTCAAAATTGTGGAAACAAGATGTGGTCGTACTGTACTAGTAATACTGTATATTTCACATGTGGTGTATTTTCTATCAATCAGAAACATGAATCTAGTAGGTGGCATAGGCACTTTTTATACAAAGGTAAACCATCACTACTTCTGAGTGAATTCATTTTAAATATCCATCAATGTTTCATGAGCTCGAGTCTTGAGGCATTTCAGCATCAACAGCACTTCCTAGTCGTCCCTTTCCCGCTAGTTCAGAGACCAACCTTATCTACTAAAGTGCACATGGGAACTGAACGAAACAAGTATTTAAAGAAACATGTTTCTCTTTCATGTTTACTACTGGACAAACTTTTGAACTTTCTCAAATAAAAGACAACTACCATGCTACCACTGACAGTATTTAGATAAGGCTACCACATGAGGAAAAGTGCACCAAGTAGCATGCAATAGAGCCCAGGGGGCCTTAGGAGTGATCAGTTTTGACTCGGATGGTATCTGATGTTGTCAGGATTAAATTCAAATGTCAGCCGTATACTTAGTTTGCCACTGGAAGGTTAGATTACTCTGTTTGGGATGTGGCTGCAGAGAGTCCGTGGCAAACTCGGCGACTTGTATGCCGAGCACCCTGCTGCTCCTACAGACAATTTAGTCAAGCAAAACCCTTTACTTCTTTGAACCACAACCTGTGAAGCTTCTCTCTCTTATGGTCTTACTGTTTGCAGTCATAGAGACCTAAAACCGTTCTTCAACACCTTTAATACAGAAATTCCCATTTTCTATAACTGCTCGGTCATCCTGAACTTTAAGCTTTATGTGACTGCCTTATTTAACAAGTTTGAGCAAACAATAAACAATAACCAAGACTCTACAGTCATGCCGGCAGCTCTGTGAAGCAGCAGTGCTTTGAGCGAAATGTCAGCATGCTAGCATAGTTACAATGCTAACATGGCATGCTCATGTGTACCATTGTTATCATTTTAGTTTAGCATGTAATGATGCTAACATTTTTTTTAATTAGCAGTAAATACAAATGGGAATGTCCGTGTAGCAAGTATTTGATGATGAACCAAACCTTTTGACCTGTTAATGGTGCTGGAGGAAAAGCCAGTGAACAGAATTTCATGGATTCTTGAAGTTCTTGAGATGTTTCAGTCTGTAAATGTATTCTGTTCATCAGTTGTTCCAGTGGTCCTTCAACAGCTGCAGTTATATTTTCAAAGTATTGGCGTATTGGCGCAGACTATATGTATTATGGTCTGTTTTTGTGTTTCAATACAGTATACAACACAGTACATACAGAGAGCCCGTCGCTGATATGTTTTTGTTTCCATTGTGAGATAATTGCAAGACTGTAAACTGATCTGAACTAGAGTCATAATGTTACCAGTTCAGAAATTGTCATTAGTATTGGTTAGCCAGTCAAATCACTTTTATTTTGCTGGGGATATGAATGGAAGTTATTGTTACTAGCATATTGTGTTATAAGCTACCGTATGAGGAAATAACAATAATAACCACATACAGGCAGAAGTAACAGCAAGCTGGTAATGCTATACAGCAGAATCCTGACATCTTCACAGAAAAGTTCATTTGAAAAGTTACTTTGAGCGACACTGCTGAAATTGTTGCGAAATAAGATCTTATGAACTAAAAGGTCTTTTGGAATATTCAGTAAAGCGGCCGTGAGTTTTGCCTTGATTATCTGACTTTGCAGGAGGAAGACGTTCCTGCCTTTTCATTTTGTTTCATTAATCCCTTTAGATAGACAGATAGATAGATAGATAGATAGGAACTTTATTCATCCCCAGGGGGAAATTTGTATCAACTTTAAAACTGTAAACTTAAACTATAAACTTTACTTAACAAGACACTCTCATTTTACCAACTGCTCAGGGCTTCTCATTCACCAACTGTTTTCATATCAGCGTCTTAATAAAGCTGCTAAATCTACGCGACTCCTCCATCTGCGCAGAGTTGTTCTCTGTAACACTTACGTTCCTCACACAGTAGACCTTGTCTTCCGTAGGGGCAGAGACATACGGCCTCCAATGGAGACTTTGGGATGCATGTGGCTCCGTGACTGCAGGGGTTGCGCTCACAAGCATTGAACTGGCACAGCCGGCCGGTGTAAAGCGGGGGGCACTCACAGAACCAGTCCTCAGCATCACTAAACGAGTAGACATAGAGGGAGAAATCATTAGATCCAGAGGTGAAAATTGACCATGACATTGCAACACGTCCAGATGCTTTACAAGCTCACGCAGAGGCCAACAAAACAGGGAGATAATGATGAAACACCCTGTGCTGCATAAAAGATTTGAAAAGACGCAGAGAGTAAATGTGTCCAGCCTGATGGAATACATGTAATATGTGAGATCTGCTGAAAACACAAGCATTTGAGTGAACGTGTGGATGGTGGTAGCTACTGCAGAGGCAGAAATATCTGTTGGTAAAGGTAAACACACGCACGCTGAAAAATAACAGCAGAAAGCAGATGATGAGTAGCCTGTCAGAAAACACATAACCAGAACTTGTACACGATTTTGTACGTCTTCGTTCCACGATTTATATGCGCGCGCTTCCTCTCCAGGCAAGAAGAGGAAGGTGATCCAGCATGCAAAGTAATATCCGGACAGGGTCTTTCTAAAATCCACTAAGATGTGCACAGCTTTGAAATATCACATAGAGGAAGAATTGGTGGAGTTTCAAGTCTCTAAATGAATAATGTGTTTTGAGCAGCACTGCAGGATGCATTTTGCTCATTGAGAAACTGGCTTCTTCAAATGAAATATTTACATTCTGTCACTGGAGTTGAGCATTGTTAGATATGACTGTATTGAAGTAAAAAAGGACGTGATATATTGCAGTATACAAATCGAGTGTATGATTGTCGAAAGGCTGCTAATGTCAATTCTGAGACATTTTAAGGCACAATACACCGCGACACACTGTCGCTGCCAATTGTTTCAAAAATAACAATCACAGATGCGTTGAACTGAACAGGCTTTGTCATTTGTATAATCTTTGACAACATGCAAGAGGCAGAATTAAATATATAATGGAGAAACTGCATATCTGAAACTACAATTCATCCAGGGCTCCAATACTCCAGTCTGCACAGAATAAGACGGTAAAGAAAAAAAAGATGCATGGATTCACAAATTTAATTGTGTAATTTCTTACATGATAAAAATGTAAACATGAAAGACTTTACAATGAAGCTACTATCGGTACATTATCTCACAAGCATATTCTGCTGATGTTGTGTTATATTTATACTTTAGATCATGTTCACACATTTGGAATGAACTGCCACTTTTCAAAGGCAAGATATTCATGCTCTCTGTGGTCCATTTTAAACACGCTTCAATGTGGACTAGTTTCTACCAACAGCTTTTGGGGCTTTGTTGAGGATATTCTTATGAGAAGAAAAGATAAGAAAAGATAAGAAATAAAATTGAAAGCGGCATACAATCCACAGGACGGATAAGAATCAGTTGAGCAAGTTCTGCCTGCCATGTGTTTGTGTTTGCAAGAGATAAATATCTTTAAGTATAGAACAGATATAATCCTAAAACAGATAAAAAAACAAAACCACATATATGGTAATATAAGGCAAGATAAACCATTAAAGATGAATTGTCAACTGACTTGTATACAAGCACTTAAAAACAGGCAGCAGATATTCCTGGATTGAAAAAAGGCAAAGTGTAAATAGAGGCGAAGGAACACTTGAGTTTTAATTGGCGTAATCAAATAACGCAATGTGTGTGGTGACAAAAGGTGATTTTAGCTGAGGCAATTACTTTGATGATGTAATCGTTGTAATGTTGGCAGACTAATTTGAATATGTTAATCCCAAATGCATGACGTCGGTGCGAGTCATATCTCGCGCCATTCAAAGAATGCGCCGCTGCAGCACACAGGCTGGATCAAATATTTAGGAAGACTACATTTTCAATCGAATGGTTACCAGACAAAATGATGAATAATTGACCAGTTCGATTATGATATCCCTGTCAGCAAGAACAATATGATGTGCGGCCACATGCATTTCTCAAATTTCATCCCTTGTTCGTTATTTACAGAACACTTCTTTTCAAGTGCTTGCTGGTATGCAAATACACTTCTACAGTAAGACCCTGATGAGGCTCTGCTGCCATGGCAGTCTTCAGTTCTCGGGTTGAAAGCTTTTAGCCCACTTCATCCTTTGTTAAAATGAAAAAGACCTCTGTGTTTTGCAGATATTATTTATAGAGAAGACCGCTTGCTGCTTTCCAGTATTGTAAACAGCCAATTGGACACCGTTACGCTAGAGACACTGTCATTCTTTGTGGATGGGAGGGGAAATCATCTGAAAGAAGACCGGTTCCTCACTCAATTATTTGTCATCTGAATTTCAATATGAGCAGAGGGACGAAGTGGAATTTACACATGGCGTTCACCTGACGCACTCAGGCCCCTGTTTTAGCAGACGGCTGTTCGATATTTTCATGACCTCTTCCAGGCACCCTCGCAAACATTTCCCAGTCGGTGAAGAAGGGTGAGCCTCCATCACAGAGTCTTTTGAAACATACTGCCACAGAAAAGCATACTTTGATACTTGAAATAAAATCCTGATAGAAAGGAGGCATGAAGCACAAGGGAACATTTCTCAAGGGATCAGATATTATTTTCTAAAAGGTCCAACACTGCACTCTGCAGAAAGCTGTGCTTTTCTGAAACACTTTTGAAGTATACTCGCATGTTTAAACTCTACACTTTTCAAATGTGCCAGTGTATTTATTCAAGGCGTTTATTTCACTTTTCTAAACTCGCAAAAAAGGAAACAAACCGTACCCTACAAAACACTGTCCTTTAATAAACTGCACTGCCCCCATGTCTCGGAAATAAAATTGTGTTTCAATGATTTAACATTTCTTCTCTGACACGGGTTCAGGCGGATGAATTCATACGAGATGATATTTATTTGCTTCAGACTTGAGTAAGAATCAGCTGTCAATTTCTGAAATCTGAAATATTTTCTCCGCCAACACAAAACCTGTCCTCTTCTCAGACTGCATGCTGTTATGTAGCACAATCACTGTCTCACTAACTCACCAGCAAGCTGTCATCGGGCCAAATGTTCTACCTAGTCCTGTGAAACAGACGTAGCAATTGTAAAAAACAAAAGCTATGTAAGATGCCGAGCTGTATTACTGTTGGAACTAAAACTGAAATAGGGTTTAAAAAGGTGGAAGTAAACCAAAAAAAAAAACAGCTCAAACTATCCCCGACATGACGACGAGGTGCGAGACAAAAAAGAAGACTGAAAGGAAATGAAATACAGTTATTAGATGAAAAAAAATGAACATCGAAAACTGGCTTTTGCTGGATGAATAAAATGACATGATGTCTCATTACTGTAGAAAACAAATTCCTTCCTCACAATATGTTCCACAAAAACCATCTGCAGATGATGGCTTAATGAACGTGTGCCTGTATACGCACGCACGCACGCACACACACACACACACACACACACACACACACACACACACACACACACAAACAAACACACACTGATAAGACACAGAATAATAATTTTAGCTTTATGTCTAATTCTGTTACTTAGTAAAGAGATTCGTTTTTTTGCAGATAGATGTTCTGTATGTCTACTGATGACCTAGAAATACCATGGTAGACACTTGCATAATCAGTAAAAGTTTGGGTTTTACCTTGGTAAAAAAAAACATTTTTTAGTGTCACCTGTGGTACTGTCCTTATGAGGCAGTGCAGCAGGTTTATGGACTTTGAAACTTTCCTAAAACAGAATAACATATTTGAAAACAGAAATTCATTGTCCTATCCTCCTGTTCTACTGTAGCTAGTTGTACTTTATTAGAATCAAAAGCAGAAGCATTTCCTGTTCCTGTATTTTTTACATGAGTCACATGAGATTTGCCCCCAAGTCCTTCGAATACTTACAATTATTATCAGCTACTTCTAAGTATGTCAAGGTTACACAACAACTCATTTTTAAACAAGAAAATGTCGATGTATAAAAATAATGGCCAATTTGGGGAAAAAACACCATCACGCAGTTCGTTTTGAAAGCACTTGTCCTCCAAAATTCAATGACACAATAGAATAAACTCTGTAATGAGCATGTTTTCTCTGGAAATATACTTTCGGGACCGCAATGCACATGGGATGATAGCAATGTTTGTTTCTCATGGTGAATTAAAATAATTGTTTCTTGGACCTTGAGTTATTTTATAGGCACTTTGTAACCAGCTGGAGCTCTGATTAAGGTAAAATTGGTTTTACTTGCTTTGTGAAGAACGCTTGCAAGCAGTGAAATGGAGCGCTGGGACAATTCACTGCGGAGGTTTGTGCGCCGCCAAAGCTGGCCCATCACAGAATGAGCAAGGCACCATCTCTACCGCAGCCAATTAGCGGAAGTAGCACTGACTACATGATTTCTGCTCGGCGTCAGCGTGACAGCATATGTTCATTCTCTCCTCAGTAAATGTGGATCTATTCATACAATCCGTTTATACTGCAATGAGGATATCACGTTAGGTCACATCCTGATCAAACCTTTAAAGCAACTACAATATATTTTACATTAACAATGAATCAAGACCAAGTGTGTGTGAAAGCTGTCAATATTAGTGATGAATCAACATAAAAGTATGAGCTCTGCAGTACCCTCAGCATTTCAGTGTCTTTCAGCTAATCCCTTTTGGTTGCCCCACAAATGTACTCTTTTGGCTCACTCTCACCACTCGCATGAACTGCTCAACACCAAAAAGCAGACAAAGAAAAAGACAGACTGTGCACATAGCGGGGCATTTAGCAGGTAACGAGCGAGAACAAGAAACTGAACATTGCTGGGTGCAATATAGATGCTCCAAATTCCTAGTCCCCATGCCATGAACACAGACACCCTGCAGGGTATGGCCACCTGCCCCTACACTTGCAACCCTCACAGATGCATCAAGTATAATAGTCTCTTCACCCACACCCACTATGACACCTGTGCATCTGTATGCAGATTATACAGGGATTGTGCAGCTGTATATATTTTTCTCTAATTGTCTAATTGGGAGATAACATATTGGATTTCATAACTAACTGTCTGGCTGTATAAATACAGCTGTTCATTTTCCTCTGATGAAATGTTGTTTTCTTATTCCCAGAGTTCTTATTTGTTGCAGAGTGACTGCAAAGTACTTACAGCATGGATGTGTGTCTCTTGGAAACCATTTCTGTTTTAATATTTCCATCTGCTGGGTATGCAGTCAGTCTAATGACATGGTCTCAACAACCTGCAGCTGGGGTTTATGAATTCCGGCATTACAGAGCTGGCACTGAAGAACAAGAAGGCCATAGTCCTTACAGTAGCTGCTGATAGCCCAGCTTTTCCCATTGATGTCACTTAAATACCTAATATTTATGTTTCATCCAGCCAACCATGAGCCAATTATCCTCTTCGGTTTAATATTGATATATCTACATGCCTAAATGAACAGAATGCCACGTGAAAAGGGGACAGCAGCACTATCACCCCAACTGAACCCACAATCAAAATCCTTTTTCATCCCATTATGTTGTGACAGTGCAATCCAGGGCAACTAACTGAATGAAGAGCTCTATGCACTCCTGATGACCCCGGCATGCTGTGTAGTTCAAGAGGATACTGCATTAACGCGTATTCATCACACAGATAATTGCAAGGTGCACTCTTTCGCACATGACAAGCCAATGTGACCACAATGCCATGACTCTTAATTGGTATGGTGAGAGCCATTCCGATTCCAATATTCTCGGTGCCCCTTTTCATTTCCTGTTTAATAAAAGCAATTGTTAATTGACAGTGTCATAACACAATGAAGAAGACATTCACAGCAGCTATTTTCTGGATTAGCTCGCAGGTGAAAGAGCATCATATGTAGTTAATGCACACTTAGAAAGACGGTCAAAATTGCTGGTAAGTGGGGTGTGATGGCAGTCTGATGAGCTGTACCAGATAAAGATGAAGGGAGAGCGGATCCTCACATATTTGGGCCATGGATTGCCTTTATTGGGCAATGGAAATACTCAGTGGCGGCTGGTGGAACATGTTCTAGGTAGGGCCATCCTATCAATTTCAGCAAACATCCCAGTATGATTTAATGCAAAAAAAAAAGAAAGTATCAAACACGCATTATTACTTGGCAGTTAAATATTTAACATGTATTCCAACACGAAAACAATCAGTAAATAACACTTATATAATATAATATAACATGTTCATTTATTGAGATGCCCCTATGGACCTTGTTATAGGAGGTAAAGATCAGGAGAAGTAAACATGAAGTGTAATTATGAATACTGATGTTAAATTAAGCTATGATGAGTTTTCACTGTTAATTTAACATCTCTATTACATGTTGATGCCTCCATGACCAAGTTAAGCAGATGAGACTGAGGACAGCTATGTAGAAGAAAAGATGTTCACTTTGTCTAATATGTAGCTTGACAGAGTTCTCATGTGTGCCCTGGTGTTCTCATGTTTCCTTACCTCCTCATCCCTCACTCCCATAACTGTCCGTGCTGGATCCGTCCCCGTTGTTTTAAAAAGCTAAATAAATAATTAGCATGACGTCATCCAGCTAGCCAAACCTGTCTGGTGTACAGCTAGTACAGAAGCTTCGCATGTACTGCTTCCCTTTCCCGCGAGTCTGCTGTCTGATTGTGAGGTCAGGCTGATCTGAAATCAGCTCTTTGGCTGCAGAATCTCCGCCAAAGTTCTCCTCTCAAACGGGTCTTGGAGGAAGAGTGCTCGTGCTGGCGCTCGCCTGTAGAGACTTCTCCTGACGAGAACGCGCAGCGAGGGGGGCCTGATCGTTCTGGCCCCAAGCTGAATCTATTTGAGGGCGCTGATTGGCTAAATTGTATGTCACTCATTTATATCTTGAATCAGCAATTGGCTAAACTGCTTCATAGATCCGTCTCTTTTGGGCCAAAACGATCAGGCCCCCCAAGCTGCGCGTTCTCAGAGTGTCGTGCACACAGACAGAGAGCACGAGCAGAGAGCACACAGGAGGAGAGCACGAGCAAGAAAAGCATATATATTGCGCAGATATCATATTTTACACACATTACTGGGTACATTTCATAGTTCAAAAACACAAATATTGACAATTTGTATAATTTATGATGATTATAATATATATATTTTTTTCCTTTTTTGTGTGGCTCATGGTGGGGCCATGCCCCATGGCCCTCTATTGACCAGCCGCCACTGGAAATACTGTCGATTTATAGAAAGAAGTGGGAAGGAACAGGACATGAGTAGGTTTCTCCTTTCACGTAACGCTACTCAAGGAATTTGTCAAACTCTTCTTTTAGTAGACCATCTAGAGATTTAAGTAACTGCCCAGGCATTCGAACATATTATTTCTGTGTAAAATGAATGTGATGTAAGAACAAAAGTCATTGTTCAAACTCACAAAGGCTCCGCCCTCTTCTGGACTCTATAACTAATGCTATACTCATGTTGCGAGCACGTGTTGGCCTACTGAAAACGTGCATAAGCGTAGCCGGCCAATCAGGCCGTGCCAACCCGTACAGGCGGCTGCACATGCAACGCCTGAAGAGGTGGTTTGCCAAGCTCCGCTCCCGAGGTGCTTGTTGCTTCGTGGCGACTGCAGCGGAGCTACGCTCAGACCAAATAATTCCGTGTTCCCATAAAACTTAAGGAGTTAATTCGAGATATACAGCTGGATTCCTTTTGTCTTCCACCCCATGTGGGGAACAGGTAGGCGTTACATCTGCTTGCCCAGTTTGTGCGTTGGCATGTTATCTTGTCTTGTCTTTTTGACAGCTGCAAGGCTAGGCCATGGCTCTACCCACTTCAGTTACATACTAACTGGGTTGGCTGGGGCCCCCTACTTCTCAGGTGTGGATCAGTGTGCCTGGGTTGATGTTATGTTGCGGCATGATGTGCATTTATCAGACTCCACCCATAGTACCCATAGAGTCCAGTAGAGGGCCTGTGTGAGTTAAAACAAAAGTTACGATAATGTAACCCTTGTTCTATAAGCACAGATGGAGTACTCTATCAAGAGGGCCCTGTTGCTCCAATGCCACATAAATGCATGTTCCTGATTGGAGGAGAGTATTACCCATCTATTTTTTGGAAGTAAATGGAACACATGAAATTTCTGGCTATCCAGTAGCTTTCACATTCAAGTCATGTTATCCATTTTTAAGATAAGAAACTGCTGAAGGGCTATTTTAGCAAGATGGTTCACTATCTGTATTACAATTCCACCATTTGTTGCAATTAAAAAACTATTCATAGATTTTCTGCTGAGTCCTTGTCCAATACTTTACAGTGCCACTAAGCCTCGAGTAGGCCTACATTCAAACTAGTCCAATGTAATATAAGATACGATTGACAACTGAGCAGTTCTGCATTTAGAAATGGTTGGTGCTGGGGAGAGGAGCTGTTGCCAAAACTGTCATTTTACAAGCTGGCTGACTGGGTTGGTGTTGGCTCAGAGCTCCCGTGGCACAGCCATAGCTCCATTCATGTTTGTAGTGATTGGGGAAAGCAATTTAAACTGGAATATATATTCCCACAATGGAACCGCTCTGTCCGCTCTGACAGGCTGAATCACATGTTCATGAGGAAACAGCAGGTCGAACATGGAGATGTAATGACAATGTCAATCACAGTACATTTTTTTCATGACCTTATTTGTTTATAGCACACACATATCCAGTGCTTTTCCAACACTTTTCCAACACTTTTTTAAAAATCGGCTGCAGTTCATCTAATTTCTGGAGTAATTTCTTGCATGTTATGCATCCGTATTACAGAATGAAAATGAATTTGAGAAAGTGTATTTTATATTCTCAAGTTCAAAGGTAGTTCAGTAATTATTCATTCGTGTAAAAGGTGACTTCATACCTGACACAACTTCCTCCGTTACGACAGGGAAGGTGTTGGCATACAGGCGGGTCACAATCCTTGATGTTTCGCCCTCTCACTGCCTCACCCACCAGGTAAATCTCTTTTGAGTTGACCTGAAGTTCCCCGATACATCCAATGAATCTCCTCGCTCCCTTTGCACTCCCGTGATGCATCTGCCACTGGGACGAAACATCCCCAAGAAATACGGTTCCAAAGGGTCCCTGCAAAAAAAATGGTGGAAAGCCAGTGATCAGTGTTATCATTTAGTAGATCTCACTAAATCATACAAAAGATGTCTCCATTCAAGGACGAGCTGTGCAGCTAAAAACTGGTTCTAAATATCAGTGTGTGTGAATATATTAACATTATTATTACATTAACAGGACCTTACTATATATTAAGATCAACAAGAAAGATGAACACTATCAGTTTCTGTTACTCTCCAGCTTAAAGCAGTTTTAGCATGACCTAGACAAGAAACCTAAATTATAATATATATATTTTAGTCCTGCTGACATCATATGGTAATACACACCCTGATACAATGAAAGAGAGAGGTAAAATAAGTAGAAATTGCTGCAAGCTTCCTTTGATGTGCTATGTAATTGGGTAGAATTAATGTCGATAAATTCTGTGAATTTGCAGCGTATTGTACCATAACGGTCAATTTAACAAGTAAGTCATAATTGTGTCTGCAACCAAAGCAAAGCTGCACAAAACATGTAGCACAAGACATTCTCATATTAGCACCAAAACATATAATTCACTCGTAGCGGTGACCTCCGGATGTTGAGTATCATGATATAATGAATATTGAGTCCTCCTTTCTATTTAGAAGGTTTACATAACACTTTCCTACTCACGCCATGCATGATGAAAGACAAATCAACACATTTATCACAGCTTCATTACACATTCCTGCAAAATTTGGTAACATGCTGACAGTGGATTTCAAAAATAAAACTCCCCTGAGCAAAATGGATTTTCTGTTTCATGTATGAAAAGTTTGAAAGCATATCGAGTCAATATCTTTCCTTTAGATTTAGCAATTTATCATTGAACTCATTTCTATAATAATGAGAATACAAGTTGTCATATTTCTCTATAATTTGAACACTTTTAACATTGTGTTCAGTAGAAACAAAGACCTTTCATGTCCACATGGCTCACTTCAGTCCTACACACGATTTAAAGCTGCTTCAACCTTTAGCTGGGTCATGTCCAAAATAATGTGGATACATCTGAAAATCCTGTTGACATGTCAAACATTTCCCACCCCTATAGCAGCAATAACAAATCAATACAAAAATACCTTTTCTCTCATTTCGACAGTTGCCAACAACTCCAGAGGGTGAGCACTGACTGTGCTCACTATCCCTGCTTAAGCTTTTCTATATCATTATTATCATATGTATTATATAAAATATTGTCATGGCAGATATGAGTACTGGATTTCATATAGAGGCTCATTATATTACAGACATGATTATGTTGTTATGTGAGGCTATGCATACTTACTTGTGTGGGTCTTCAAGGTACATTTTCAAAGCTCTGCTCAAGATATCCAACTTTGTATTGATTACAATATAGAATATTTGGGATTTAAATGACATATATTTGGTCGATTTTAAAGCCTATAAAACGACACGGACGACAGGGGTCGACGGGAACGTGTATGTTATGTCAGTGCAACGTTAAGAGCCCTAAAACTATCTTTAACAAAGCAGAAGATTCAAATAAAAATACTCGGCTGTTTTACAATGAGCTTAACGATATTTCATGTGATACAACAGCTATGAACCACCGGAGCTGCTTGAATGACGATGGGCTGATATGGAACACATTTACGATGCCTTCAAGTGTGTTTACCACATTTATGGGTCCATGTGAAAGATGCACTGATGTAATATTCATGACTTTGTAAGTGGACTCGCAGCACTGCGTTCACAAGTGTCGTATGCTGATTTCTGTGTTCTATTTGAAGGCAGGACAAGTGAATGTGGCCTCCATTTTATTATCATATTTCTAAAAAGTGTTTTTATATACAGGTGGTGCCAGTTTACATGAGTAACTTGGTCATACTAAAAAACACATCATCACCAGGCAAAAATGGTTGTTCAGTGATTGTTATTGAGCACTAAAAGCTTGTCTTATGACCACAACCTCAGTTAAAAATGTGTCAGTAAGACTTTGAAAGCAAGATAATCAGCATGTTCATATTATTTCAGGTCTTATCCCGTTACACTGGCAATCTGTGAGAATTATGACAGAATTTGAAAATATTTAAAAACTCTATATCAGCTGTACGTTGGCTTCCAGTCTAAATTGCCAAGGATATTACTGGCTATGACCAGTTTCACTGACTTTACAGTCCAACATTTCTATCATTACTTTTAGAATTTGATATATAGCAATTTATTTATTACACTGACATCTGCTAAACTGCCTTATGAGCCTCAGCAGTCTAGGTTGGAACCTGACAATAGCTAACTTCATGATCTCTCTAAGGCCTGCAGCCGGCCAATGTCTGCAGTGTTGGTTTTAAAACATTGCAAGAATCTTCATAATGTCAAGTTTATAAGCTGTACTTCATACAACACTCTCTATCCTTAGACCCTCGACAAATGCGAGTAGCTTTTTCTATTGCTATACTTCAACATCTATAATTTATTTGCTTTTTCTACTACACATCATTTTAAAGAAATTAGCTCAAAGCCTGACTGCCTGTCAGCAAATACTATATATATATAATACTATATATATATATATAACTATAAAGCAAGGAATCTCTGTCTGTCTTTCTGAGAATTGCTCCTCCGATCTACTTCAATACTTGGGTGTATTGATGGGGACCCCGTGGAAAGCTTTGTCGAATTTGGTGCAATTTGGAGACGCTATACATACATTCTGCATTATTAAGCTGTCATCCATAGCGGGCATTCAGCAGCTTGTTGCCTTTCACTTTTGCTGCTGGATCCTGGCTACAGCGTGGTAACACTCAATGAATGCTGCATAATGTAACAACCTTCTTCAGTTCACTTGAATCAACGGGCACAAGCAGAAAGCCTACAGGAACATCAACACTCTGCCATCGCAACTGAAATTCTATACGCTTTTGCCATCCTTACTTATAACAGCACCGCCTCCACAAATGCTGTACTTTATAACCGTGGTGGTTCCGTCAAAGCAAGCGACTATTTTGCCTGTTCATATTTTTAAAGTACTTTTAGGGGTCATTTATAAGTTATTTTGGTGTATAAGGAGCTATAACAAGATAGATATGATTCAATACTTATCTTCATATCCAAACATCATATTAACTTTATAGCTGAATAGCTGATTGCCTTAAGTCTTCCCCTGGTGTTTCTTTCCAGTAAACAAGACTGGAGGCCTAATTCACCGGTGTTTCTGACTGTGATTAGCTAAGACTTGGGTGTGTGACACGACTATGTCATGGTGGGTGTTTTGATGAGGACCCACTTGATGTTGAGTGTGAAGTTGTTTGTATGAGCGGTTCTTGAGAAAGCTGCAAGCAGCAACAACACCACAGGCCAAGCATGCGTCCCTTTCTAAACAGGCATGTGTGTTTCAATGGGCACTGCACTGGTGATCATCATTTGTGTAAAAATCTCATTTGACGAGTGTTGAGCGCAAACTAGGATCAAAAACCCATGTTTTCAGTATTAGTGTAAATAATGGTAATACATTGGTCTCTATAAAAGTTAACTAGCAACCAATGTGGAATCTAATTGTAGCAAAGATCCTTGTGCAATAATGAATGTGTTATTAACAAAGAAGGGGAAAAAAAGAAACATCTTGGCTTCTTAAATTAGAAGACCATAAATCACATTGAGGAAGGGGGAGGCATGTGGAGCCTGTGGGAAGGTTGAGCCCCTCGCTGCATCTTTGAAAGTGAAAAACCAAAAATATTAATTTAATAACAATTATAGGTGTTGTTAATCAAATTAATGAGCCGGAGTTAAAAAATAAAAAAAGATAAAAATTTGCTATTTCTTACATGCCTGCCATTAAGGATATTATTTGCCAAGTGGGACCATCTTGGCAGATAATATAACAGGTGGGCATGTTTGTAATGGGAGCTCCCATTACTGATTCATGAAGCAACTGCTGTTACTTAACAAACTGTGTGCTGGACTGGCTTTGATAACATACACTTCGTCTACTCTTGATGCTGCTGACATGAGTCCTACACAGGATTAAAATCAAAAACTGTCTCATCAAAAACCAAGATATTTGGTGCTACCAATACATTTTTGTTGGTCCGCAATGGATGTACTTAATGTGCTGGATTCTGAAAGCTGCTAAATGATCAGTTTCAGGCTGCTATGAGATCGATTGGATTAGATCTCATAGATCTATTACTCAAGCTGGAAATCAAGCTTTTCTTGTGATTTTCATGCGTATTTTATATTTTGCGAGTACCTGAAGCTACACCGCCAAACGAGAGGGCTGTTTTCTGTCTGAACGCCCACTTAATTTACACTGAAAAGAACGACATGTATTGCAGGAGTGGGTTTAACCTCAAAGTCACCTGATTCTGCAAAAGCATAAAGAAAAAATAATGAATTGAACAAATGATGTCGGATGTAATTCCTCCTACTCACGGAATCTGAAGTCACGCATGACAAATTATATTACTGTGTTAACTAATATGTTAATATGTCTGTGTATGCATGTGTATGCATGTATACGTGTAAAAGTAAGGCGATACCAATCACATGATTATGGGTTTGAAATGCAAATGTAAGAACATGATTGTGACAAAGGGTTGATGTGACTGACCTCTGACACGGGGCGTGACACGTACTCCTCGAGACGCTGAGCTGTGCCATTATCTGCAGCTATTTCAATCATGCATGACCCTGCTTGTTTGCCAACAGACATATTATATCTGTTGAGAGAGAGCAGAGGGAAACCATGATTTGTAATATGTGATACAATAAATTCAGCAAAGCCTGAAAAACATTCTGATGGAGAAACAGACAGAACAGTCACAGCAATGAAGCTGCTAATGTGACCATTGAGACGATACCATAAAAATGGATGACTACGTATACATTACACACTGCTGCCTGAGAAACTTTATGCACTGGTGGATACTGTTGGAGGCAATGGTGCGTTTGTATCCCACGCCACAGCCCAAAACCCAGGAGAGACAACAAAAACAGAGAATGGCTTCCACAGCTGGATTTAAATAATACGGTCGGAAATACGTTTTTGCTCAGTGTTGTGGTGATAATTCTTTATGTTGTTGTGTTCCTCAGCAGATAGGAAATTCACATTATAATGCCTGTAAATACGCTACAAACAAATCATAGATTGGGATAACCAGCCAGAGCCAGCTGAATTTACATTTACATGCTCTGCTACATGCGTTGGGATTGCAAATGTATGAAAAATACAATAATATTAATACAAATGAAAGAAATCAGCCTGCAAAACATTATCATGAGTGAGAGTGCTCATTATGTCATTCAGGATTAATTGATGATAAAAAATGAGGGCACAAACTAGATATACATTATAAACCTAATGAGTAGGAGGACAATTTTATCATTTGACCCTCTGTGTCTCTCTGGGGAAATATACAATTGCTCGAGTCATTAATGTTGCAGCCATAATGTTAAGTAGCTGGTCCACTTGTGTCATATTCCAGCTTTTGCAAAGTCAAGCGATTGCCTCTTTCCAATTCATCATTGGCTTTATACGCGCATTATTATTCAATAGCAGCCTCTTTACAGGCCTGCACACTGTGCAAAGGATTGTATGCTCTCTGCCACGCGCATGAACACAATCATAATCTACATGGTGCACTTTTCTTCCATAGATTCCTTATTGTTTGCCTGTGAACGTGTATTGCCGGCAAATCTGATTCTGTTAAATGTTTTCATCCATTTTCTTCCTGATTGCACTATTGTTGATGAGACAAACCCCTCAAATGTCTGCTTTAATGGCCAGATGGAAACAATCAGGGCAATCGCCTTCCTGCTAATTAGAAACAGCCTTCCAGGACGCCTTCCTGAGGCAATCACACGCATGCAACTTAGGAAGGACTAAGTACAGGTACTGTATGGAAATCACTCAAACACACACGCACGAAAATAATTAAGGCACATTTAAGACTGTAAACATAGAATGCAACCTACATCATCATCTTCGGGGTGCCTTTTGTGTTTCTCAGGTCATTCTCCCATTCTCAGTGAACCATTTCAGAAAACTATATTGCCTCACCGTCACAAGAACATAACAAGATCCTAAAGAAAAAACTGAAATGATCCAATATTCCAGTCCATGTCTTTGTTAGTGAGGCAGGAAACATCACAACGTTGCTACTAAAACTCCCTCTTGCTGAGGGCATTTGAGGCATATTTTGGTGCTTACTACAGTAGCTTGTTATTTGGCCTGCTAATGCTGCAAAGATTGTCCCGACGAGACACAGAGAAAATGCATACTAAGCAAATTGGATGATGTTACTTGATGAGCTCTCGTGAGCAAATTGAATGCTCCACCGGGCTAATTTACATTAGTCTGGCTCTAAGGCAAAGATGCCTATTTCTAAAGATGACTATGACTACTTAACTTGGTATCGTAGCTAGATAGCTAGAATATGTCCCACGGCCCAAAATCATCATCATCATCATCATCACCACACACAGACATACAAACGCAAAACCACAGTGGATTATATCTCACAAACAAACACAGGAGTGAATCAGAGGAAAAAGAGGCTGGGGTTTGTCTAACTCAGAGATGAAACACTATGTAATTTCACTTTGGCTCCCTGTGCACCATTCAGTGCCGGGTCTCATAGGACCAACAACAGCAAATTCCCAACTTGAGGTAAACAAAGACGTATGAATATTTCATTTTCTGCAAACACACAAAACCACAATATGGCTGTGATCATTTTTACTTACTCAATCATCATTTATGCATTTCTTCATCTGGCTAATGCTCTAATCAGAAGTGATTTGTCATCTCTAACATCCTCATTTAGACTGTGTCTGGTGTGTGACTAATTCAGAGCAACTGCGACTGTTGCAACTTTCCTGAGGATCACCACTGAAATATTACCTGCAATGTTATTAAGGGACCTGGCAAATATTTTCAGCACAGCACCTTTACACAGAGGTATTTGTTAAACCTGATGGTAGGTGTGCGTCTTATCCTATTTGAACGTGCCTCCTTCACAGGCCCCTGAAGAGAACAACAATGAGGGAGGATCATCATTAAAATATTACTGTTGCATAAAACATCTGAAAATATTGGCAACAGATGGCAGTAAAACATCATGCACTGTGCTGGTGCCCTTGCAACAGTTTTCACTGGTAAGATGCAGTTTTTTTTTTAAATGGCTAAATTATTCTTATCATATTCCTGATTCTTGGCAATGTGGAACCCGATATTGGTGAATTTATAATTTGCAGGCAATTTAGTGACCTGGAGTCAAGAGTCTATTACATCTGTACTATAAAGTAGTGTTTTCTACCTTGAAGCAGATACAATGTAAATGTGTCACTCAGATTACATATATAAGGAAGAGTGTCACTCAGATTATATAGTGGTTGTACCCGACCACTGGTTCATTTGATATTCTTCTTAGCACAATATGCAGTAGTTATACACCAGATATGAAGGGAAAGAGAGAGAAAGAAAACCCTAAATGTTTAATAATCATGCATTATCATCACACCACCGCGTCTGCTGCTCAAGATGTCAGGAGGGATCGGCTTGTTGGTTTTTCCTTAAGTGCAACAAGCCCTGTACCGGACAATAATCTAAACCTACATTGACTGTAATGCTTGCTCTGGCTCGGTGACTTCCTCACACGCAGCACTGCAGCACTTGCTGCATAATTTGTGCTGTGACTGGCAAGCCTCAATTCATTTGTGTAGCCTGTGTTCCGTCATTATATCTCTCGCAATACAATTAGACAGCACACAGCAAGCCTCTTGGCATTGTGGCTTCACAAAATAAATTCCAAGTGAGCAGGCAGTCCTGCTGGTTGCTTCTTCGATGAATATTTTATGGGACTACTTGCCAATACAACACTGACTGCTGTCTGAGATTTGGACAGTGTCAACGGGACGTGGATTTAAAAACAAAATGCTCAATATTAAGAACCTTCTTTTCACTTAGTTGCACATATGGCACTTCCCCGAAATGAATGTTGTTTCCTCATTACTCTTTCAGCGAGTAACACCCTGTGAGCAAGTGGGAAAGGATACGTTCTGTCTGTTGTTGTGTCGTTCAGAAAAAAGTAATCAATGCTTACTAATTACTTTTCCAAATTGCAAAGGGATTACTATACCCATTACTAGATGACCATTAATTACAGCAGTGGTTGTTTTACCTATAAGCCTGTACACATGCTCACATGTGTACAGGCTTATAGCATTTCGTTCTCTTACAGCAGCTGTTGCTAGGCAACATTTCACACCTACATATGCATTATCACATCAAAACAATATTCAATATTTAGTGAATTGACTGTTAAATAATACTTAATAATCTGATTCAAACAAAGAGATTAAAGTTATTATTTTAGAGTGAAAACTTGTCACAAGGAGTGACACTCAGCCTGTAATAAACATTTGAGTAACGTAAAGTCTTTAAAGTCAAGCTTTTTAAAGTCTGAGAACGTGACGGTGATGATGCAAGCAGGGTTATCTCAGATTGCTCCACAACCCTCAAAGTCCCAACTAAAAGCCAGTGATACACGAGGGTAAAGTTGAAAGACGTGGGCAAGATGAGGCTCGAGCTAAAGTTGCTATTAAGTTCCATGATATAAATTGTAGGATCCAGTGTTTTTGGAGCTTGACCTTCAGGGAATAAAAGTCAGGACATCTCAGGTTCCGTCGGCTTTCTGTAAATTAATAATAACTCAACAGGGCAAGCTGATTACATGTCTGTTCAGAATGGGCCACATTTCTCTTCAGCTGTTTCTCACACAAACAACTTCACACTCAATACTGCATTTCCTTTGATCCTCAGCAATACACCTGCCATGACATAGTTGTGTCACACACAACTATGTGAAGGTGAAGCAGGCCTACAGTCTGGTTCACAGAACAAAACATCAGACTTGACAGTAGGCAAGGTAGACAACCTTGGCCTGGGGCCCCTGACTAAAAGTGTCCCAAACAGTAATAAATTTGTCAGGACATGTGATGCAAAACAAACATAATTTGATTGGCAATAGCAGAGTGGCACTGTTCTTGTAGGCTATCCGCTCGTGCTCGTTGTCTCCAGGGAAGTGAAGAAAAGTTTGGTTGTAACTTTATTCAGCATTCATGTAGCGTTAGCAACATGCTGGACTGCCCTGAGGGAGCTGCTGATGCACAGAGGGCTGTTTAGTTGTTCATTCAAAGTTTATTCATCTTGAATGTGTCCAAATTGGACCGAATTCGAAAAAGAAGCATCCATGGTGTTCCCAGCAACACACCCACTCGTTTTGAAGTAGATCTGAGGAGTGTTCCTCGAGATATGAAAGGGACAAACAGAAGGATAAACAGACAGAGATTATTTGCTTTATAGTTAGATTACGTTATTAATTAATGCTAGGTCTTTGCAGTGTACTCACAAAATATAATAATCTCACACAACACATTTCTCACGATGAAAAACATCTTTTTTTCATTGATCACTGCAGTGCACTTTTGTTGAAAACGGGTGATGGTGAAAGGGATTTTCGGTTGGAGTGAGGGTATTTTGAATGAATTTACTACACATAAGTTAGACAAGAAGCAATTAAGTCTGAATTATAAAAAGACATGCAACAAAACTCTATCAAATCACTAAAGAAGCATACAGGCAAGGTGCTTTAGTGCCTTTACTTTCTGTGATCAGGCATTACTTCGACATTTCAACAGCATCCAACAAAGTTCAGAAAACTGAGATATTTGCGGATGTAATGGCAGCGTATTCATGCAACGCTCCTACTGAAGTAAAATATTAAGAGTTTTTTTTTACAGAAATAATATGATGGTCTACAAAGACATCGACATGAACATCAAAACCCATGAGTTTCTAGACACAGAATAAAAAAAGTAAAAATTCGCAAAAAAAGAAAAGAAAACTCAGAGTGAGTCAGAGCCATACTTGAGATAATACTCCCATTCGTCTGACTGCAGAAAAAAAGCACCCACAAAAGTGGCATAAATTTGAATAATCAAAGCTGCCTGAGACTGAGTTCACCTGTGACAAGGGAAGAAATGTGATGCCGCAGAATTCTATGTGTCATCCTCGTTGATCTTTGACTGTGTGAAAAAGAAAATGACTACCAACAGTGATTTCTAAGCACAATGGGATTCAACCAATAATGTGCACACCCTCGCAAATGACCGAGGGAGCTTTAGGAGTCTGCCCACTCTCAAACTTTAATCGTAGTAGAACTTTCCAACATCAAAAAACAAGCCAACAACAAACATGTCCTCCACAAATGAAAAATGACACAGACCCTCCCCCGCACACGGCCCTTTGTGGAATGATACGGCAGCACAGGGCATTTCGGGAGTGGCCCTTTGTCTTGCTATAACAGTCTATAATGGAGTGCTACACATCGGTTGTAGATTTAACTGTAAAAACACAAAATTGCATATTTCCAGAAACAGAAAACGTACTTTAAAGTTGCTATGTTATGTTTTGAGTGTTTCACATCTACTATCAATCTACATGTCCATTATGCATTTTCACTGGAAAAAACAATGCACCGTAACACCATTACATTCAGAACATCGACATAACTATTGACAGTGCGCCTGAATGAATATAAGCTTCAATATGCCACTTCCTTTGTTTCACAGACTGCAGTCACATGCAAGCTCTTCTCTGCTCATTTTCAAGAACGTTGCACCCTGTATGTGTTTGACGTATATGGCAGTTGGTATGGATTGTTCTGATCATTTTACAGCAAGCTGCTCTACAAAGGAAAATGTGATGCATTCATTTATGTTTACTGTCAGAACAGTCTTGATTAAATATTCACAATGTCTTTCATCTCTTTGTTGGTGATGATTAGCGAGATGGAGTGGTGTAAGACGGTTGAACAGCCCTCCTCTGTGGCTCAGAGAGAACTGGGAATAGAATCAAGAAAGCCTGAAATTCCTTCACAGGGTTTCATGCTAACGTTTGGAATATACTGTATATATTTTTCATTTATTTAGCATATTACCTAAATTGCATCGATACTGGAGCGGACACAATGTAGAGCTAAAACATTTAAGCTGCAGCCACAGCTGTGTAGACCACCCACAAGAGGGCTTTTAATGCCATTTAAAATAACTCTCCACATTGTTTAGCGTGTTGTTTCATACTCATCCTTGTAACTACGAGCAATTATATCACAATCAAAACTTCAGTGCATTGAAGCTGAGCATGGAAAAACATCAAGAAAGTGAACTGCTTATTTTGATAGTCCCACTTCTTCCTGTCAACAATGGATGCCACCAACAATTGGTGCAAAAATGAAAGCAAAAGGCAAATACTTTTCCCTTCCTGTCATCAGAACAGTGCTCGAGATGACAATAAGATTGGCGGGTTGACAATAAGAGTGTGTGTGTGAGATGTGGAAAAGGCGAAAAAATTGAAAAAAAGATGTTATTGAGTCTGTGCTACAATGACATCAGGCAATTTCCCCCATTTGGTCATTGCAGCTTGGATTATTTACATTTACTGCCCCACACTGCATATATGCTGACTGCAAGTTCAAGCAGCTGTATGTTGCCGACCATCATCCAGAATAAAAGGTATTCACTGCTCAAACAAGACGAGATGATGTCATGCGCTCATTTGCATATGAATAAAACTGCTGAACCGATCAAGAATAAATAGAGGCAGAGCTCAGCAGCAGGCCCTCTCATTTCTCCCACTGGCTTACACAGGCTGTAAGCCTGCGTATGGAGACAGAGGATAAGCTGTGCATGGGAAAGCATTGTGATCAGACCTATTTGGATGAGACAAGCAAGTAGTGCAAATGAATGTGGATCAGGTTTAACATTTGGAAACAAATTTGTTGCCAAATGCTTCGGAGTCAACTGTTTTCCAAACTACAACTGGAATCCAAAAGAGTTGCTGCTTGTGGCTTTAAAGAAACAAATGTGTTCTTGTGACTTTAAATAAATGATTTTACTTTACTGGGTTTTTTGTATAAATAAATCTGCTAAATATAGTGAGGAGAGTGGGAAGGTAACAGAAGTCCTTGATTTTTATTAGAACATTATCTACGGTAACTAAGCTGCAACCATCTGACTCCAGTTGTATTTCTGCTCTGCTGTTTATGCACTGTGCACATACATGTAACATGAAGGCATTTACATACTTGTTGGTTGTGTGTCTAAGCTGGGATCTTTTGAAATGCTAGAAGAAATCACCGTTAGTTGGATACATTGATTCTGATATGGACAATTTATATGTATTGCTTTGACAAGCAAAATGTTAAATTACTCTCAGCGAAGGCAGCATTCTATACAATAATTGACTCAATTCTCTAATTTCATTACGTATTTTGTCACTGTTTAAATAAGTTTAAATTCAAGCTTTCTAATGAGAACTAGTCTTTTAAAAATGGTACCATGAATTAATAATTAATAATTGTACTGCTGAATATCATTTGAAGTCATTTGAATGCTTTGTTGCATTTTATTTTACATATTCAATTGTAAGTCATGGATCCATTGATGGGGTCTTTGATCCAGGTATGCCCAACAAGGCCTCATCCTGCATGAAAGATCTTTTCATTTAAGTGAAGAAGTATTGCACTATATGCAATGCAACCCATACTAGATCATGACAATTTTCAAATAAGTATAAGAAAAAGGTGTAGTTTGTCTACTGTATGCAGTCAAGATTAGAGGATCTCAGCCACTTACGGTAAACACCCTGCTACCATTTGCTGAAATGGCCAATTTCCACAGCAGACTGAATATCAAAGGTTAATGATCCTAATGTCTCTGTGAATGATCTGCAAGAGATCGACCATGGATGGTAACAGATATATATATATATATATATATATATATATATATATATATATATATATATATATATATATATATATATATATATATATATATATATATATATATATTCACAGTCTGATATATCCTGAGCTACAGTTGTTATTTAGCATACAACTATTTGCTCGCTCTGACATTAAGAAGGCAGAAGAAAATGCTTATTTATGATGAGGTCAATGTAAAGGAGGTAAGTTCTACTATTGAAATTCAAATACATTGCATAATAATGGAATAAAAGCAACAAGCTCTATCTCAAGGTTTATGGTCAAAATATTGAAATACGTTTTAGAAAAGCTGAATATGTGATTGCTATTTCTGTGTATCATTTTCAAACAGCTGTTTGTGCCGACACACTGGACAGTTTTCTTTGTTTATGTGACTTCGACCTCTTGACACAGGTCAGGGACTGCACTATTCTGGAGGTCAGTGACATACTCAGGCTGTCCGAGGGGCAGCGGTGCAAAATATAAAAAGGGCACCAGCTGCACGTGGTGGGGCACATGCATGCAGAAACTAAACGAGCGAGCACTTAATCACGTTTTTTCCCCCATTTGAAGTGTATTCCCCCCCCCCCCCCCCCCACGCCCCATTGCCAGAGGTGCAGAAGGAACCAGGGCATTACAGTTGGGAAATGTCTGATGTAGTGAGCTTTCATTGCACTTCTGTATTACCATAGAATCAATGCTCTGATCAAGACTGATGGTGAGAGCTGCTGGACAGACAAGCTTTCACAGGGTTTTTATCAAAGACACCATGACGTGACCTTGTTTTGAGATCCCATTGAACATTGTCAAAGCAGTTGCAAGTATTTAAATCGGCGAATGTGCAGACAACATACATTGTGTGCATCTTTCAGGCAGATGCTTTTAGCACCCAGCTTTCAGAAGCCAACAATACTGTTTGCACCCAAAAATGATGGGATCATATTTTATAGTGTAGCCTACTGGCTATGTATATTTTTCCTTAACCTAATAAAGTAGTTTTGTTGCTTAAACCTCAACAAATTCCAGACTGAAAAACAGAAAGCCTCGCTAACTTTTGCCAAATTAAGTTGCATATTCAATTTGGCTAGGTGTAAATAGCTGAATAGTTGCCGTGTGCAAATTCTCACCAGAGTTCAAATCGATATTCCAGTTTTTATTTAAAATTTTGTTCATGCTTTTTTCTATTATCTTAATTCTAGTTTTTAGGTTTTTGAAGATTCCCTTGAATTATTGTAACAGAAGTTATGAAGTTATACTTTCACGTTTTACAAAATGTCATGTTTTGTGGGAGATTTGATCGGTATGGTGTAGAGATCAACCATATAAATCTGGAATTGATATCATCTGCCAAAAACACTTCTTTACAGTGACAACTACTTAATTTAATCTTTGTACTTCTATGAAAACAAGGCTAAAAGTAAAAACATAGATATTATGTTTCAAACTGATCACTAAAAGTAGTTTTCAGACAATGATAATGACTTTGCCAATACAATATTACAGATTAGAAAGGAAAGTATGGAGACATATCATACCGTATTGTGATTGCCGTCCATCTGTTGTGATTGATGTTCTGGTCTGCAGCTGCATGCAAAACATGACTGCCACCACATCCAAGTTCAGCAACAGGGATTCCATCTTCAAGGAACACGTGAAGGAACTGATCCCCAAAGTTCTGCTGCTGAGCTGAAATGGTAAGACAGTGGTTTAATGATGAGTCTCTGTTTCCGTAGTGCCAAATTCAATACATTGTTAACTAAAATATAAAATGACTTTGAAGATACTGAATAGAGAAAATGAGTCCCCTCGGTGCGTGTGGAATTAAATATAAACTGTTTCAACAAGATGATGATGGAGACATGGATACATGGTTAGGAAGATAAAATTGTTTGACGTGAGCATAGCGGTAAGTAACTACATTATGCTCACGGTGAATCCCAATCCATCTATCCCCCTATGCAGGTGGTATATTGTAATAAAATGAGCAAGTGTAACCTAGACATACCCAGTAGAACCTGATTAATATCAGTGTGTTGACCACAAGGCCATACTTGTGATCAATAAAATGAAAACCAAGAGAGAGGTTTCGTGACTGCCAACAAATGACATTGCACAGCAATAAGGTATGCCTTTGTTAAGACAGGAGTTTACGAAGACCCTGTTGTTGTTTACTTCACAAAATACTCTAGTTGACAAATAGGGAACAAAGACTGCAAGGCTTCCTCACTATCAGAACAATTCATAACACTGAACTGCCCCAGACTATTAATCTCGATGGTCTAAGACAGGTTCTGTCTGCATGCAACACCCCTCTACTTTTTAATTAAAACATTCAACTTGGATCCATCACACCACCTGTGCAAACTGGCATGATGGACCACAAAGCAACGTTTGGACGTCAGTGTCAGACAGTCCTTTATGCACCAACCTGGTCCTCTCAGAAGCCAAGCTACAAGAAGCTATCTTCGTCTGATAAAGCACCGACTGTGATAATGGTTCACAGCACAATGCACCAGGACTGCACCGGTAAGCCGATCAGCATGATGAATCATCTCTGGGTACCACAGTGTCATCATGCTGTCTGGGGCTACTAACAAGCGACAAACTCCGAGGCTGAAAAATGAAGCCAACGCTGAATTGCCAAAAACTGCAGTTCCTTGAGTGGCCATTTGATGCTGGCTCCAAAAGCAAGTCAATCCCCATAGACCCCTGGACGCCAGGCATCCTGCTGGCCAATGTGGACGCGTTGGATGATGGGCTCGGTTTTCAACGGGATATAAGGAACTGTAATGTCCATGAAACTTGGCTAAATCCTGGATGGGCCGTGCTCAACCATGACTCTTTTCTTGATATCAATCTGACAGAACAGGTCTGATCCCACCTGGCTACCAAGAGGATGGTCACCAGGTGCTGCTTGTGATGTCACATTATTAGATCTGCCACTTCTCAGACTCCAGTGCAGCGTGTCAGAGATTGCACAGTCTCTTGCAAGTGAGACAGTGTAGTGGGGGAGCAACAGACAGCCGCATCATTAATCCTTTCACATGGGCTGCAAGGGTCTTCAGGAGGGAGGCATAGAGAGAGGGTGCACACCACTCCCTCACCTCTGTCTAAGAAGACATGAGAAGACAAGCAACATAAGAGTGCCATGTAAGGGAGACAGATAATAGAGAGAGCATCTCATGCCACTGTCTGGCAAAACATGGCTTTAGATCAGAAGACGGAACAGAAATACTGCACCGTTAAAGACACTTAAAATGTTTCAGGGGTTTTCAGTAAGACACATTTCACAGCTGGATTAGAGACATTGACAGGGAGCCAAAAAATCCAGCGAGAGCTACCGAGTATAGGAGCAACAATTGCACGATTGACCCCTTGGATTGATGGTGATAATTGAGACAGGATCATGTAAGACAGGAAAACGGCGCAAAAGCTGTGCTTGTTGTTTCAAGGCTGCATTGCAGCCGATATGAAAGCTCTAAACAATTCCTCCAGGGCAAGAAGGGGAACCGAAAAATCCCTGTCTCTTTGTCCGAGGGAGGCTATGCTTAGCTTAATATGCTGCACTCTGATATTGCATTTTCTTAGCCGACTTGGAGGTCTTCCCTGTCCTACGACTCAACAGGGATGCACTTTATAGAGCCATATTACTAACCGCTGTTGCCGAATGGACCACAGGAGAAATGATCTTGCTCAGATAATCCACTGTTTCCTTACGCTCATTCTGTGGAAGGGAAGGACTTCTACTCTGTCACAAAACAGCAGCAGCAGGGAGAAAGAAGGTACTCTTTCTGTGGCTGTGGAGTAAAAATATATATTTTTTCATGTTTTGTTTCCACTGCAGCATTTAGCTAGATTACATCCTACTTGAAGGGACACGTAAAGGTTGACTTTGTGTGTGAAGTTCCCCAGGGACCAATTTTTGGTCTCCTGCTTTTCAGCTCAAATATGCTGCCAGCAGGTCATCATATGATCCGGAAACACATTTGTTATCATAGTAATACAATGAAAAGACATACAAATGGATGTCCAACATGTCCCTGAGACCGAAACAATTACACAAAGATACCTTTCATTGGTGTGAAACCACAGCGGTATGAAACAAGTTAAAAAACCTTAATGTACTGCTGAGTCATGTTTGCAACACTACCAAAGCTGTTCCATTATATAGACATCACATAAGAGGGTTCTTGTCAAAGGCAGATGAAAAAAAAATGCCAGTTAAAAATGCAAGACAATAGGCTGATTCCAGTTTATTCAAAATGCCAAATCCAAATATTTGTGCTTTGGTATTTTAAGATTGACTGTGTTGGCTACAGATGTAACTACTTCTTATGTTTCTGCTGGGTAAACAGTGATTTGTCACATTTTGAAACCCTGTATTTGACTGGTAAATATGGTACTTTATGATGGCACGAGAAGGGGCTGTTGAAAATCTCTAATATTTAGTTTTAGTCTTTAGTTTGTGGCATGTAATGAGGACATCTGGTGATTCCTGCGTATTCAAAGAAACAAAGCTTTATATACCAACCTTGACTTCCCTGTCTCAAACTATTATTTTTGACACAATCATTATTTTGTCTGTTGTATGTAAGAGATTTTTCCAAGCATTTTTCAGATGCGAGCAGAGCTTTTTCGGGAAAGCTTGAAAATACAATGAAAACATGAATCAAATGTTGTGTTCCACTGCAAAAATAGCACGACCATTAGAGGCCGTTTAATGCAGCGCACACATTTATTTTGGTTGAGAGAATTGGCACAACTTGACATGTAACTCAAAGTAACAAAACAAGCAAAGAGATGTTCAATATGTTCATTTGATGCTTATTTTCAAAAAAGATGGATGATGACTGTCAAACAGGCAATGGGTCTCTTCAAGTTTTTTGTGATGGTCACATCATGACAAAATTATAATTATTTTTGTTTATCTGTTTTTATTAATTATTGCATGCAATTTCACAAATGTACAGAAATGTTAAACTAAACTGCAGGCAATTCTGTAACTGACTGTCTGGTACCTTATTGTATCTTCTTGTATTCTTTTAATCAAAGCATGTTTGTGTGGGTAAATGACATGAAACACATAATTATTCCTGCCATATAATCATCTCTCATTATTATTGCTACAGTGACGAATACATTTGGGACTTGAGAGTTAATGAATGCAGCAAAGACAACGGAAACCACACACGCAACTCCATCCTGCGCCAGTGAGACTTTGTCACCTTTTCAAAGCAGTTGTTCCCACTAAGCGCCATAACTCATTTGCTGACAAACATTATTTATTTGTCATAGATTTCAATGTTGCCCCATCTTTTATTTTGCTATTCTTCTTCTGTAGGATATCGTTCCCTGTTCTGTTGTCCCCATGGCCCTGTTACTCTGCACCGAGCCTAACAGAGCGTTCGTCCTTTTGTCAGTGCCTGTCACCTGTTCTCCCTCATGCTCTCTCGCTCTTTCTCTCTCTCCCCACCTTCTTGTATTTCTCTTCTCGATCTGACAATTGAAGTCCAGAGGGAGACTTGCATGTTTGCTTCAGGGAGAGGTGTAAAAAGGCTCACAGCCTGATCTCTGGCTTCTGTGTGCTGCGGCAGGGAAATATTGTAAATATCGTTCTGTAATAAAGAATAGAGCGGGTTTAATTGACCTGACTAACTTCATATTATGAATGTTTTCTTATGTCCTTTAGCGTTAACATGCAATCTTGTGAGTGAAGATGGATGTCATAGCAGACATTATTTTTCAAGCTAATCTACAGAGTAAATCTGTGAAGGCTGAGACCAGCAGTGACTTAAGACGCGACCAGATAACGGGTGGCAGTGGATATATGAGGCACCAATATGACAGGGCGGAGGTGAAGCGATTTTGCTCGCTTGAACATGAAGCGCAATCTAATTCACTTGACACATGTCACATCTGTCAACTAACTTCAGGCATTTTTCCAATGTGAACTTCCTCTAGCTAGCTCCACTGAGATGCTCTTCATCTATCTCTGGTGAGGTACATTTATCGCCCAGATTCTAAGCACCAAAATACAACTTTTAAATGCAGGAAAAATCACCTTTAACTTTTCCTTATTCTAAATAAATGTATGTATTAAATATCGTATCATTATAATATACAAATATATTGATAATGTCCATGTCTTTATTATCACAGATTTGAAAGGCAAATCAATTTCCCCCTGTTTGCTATTGACTTACACTGCACACATGGGGATATGAAAACGAATAATGAGAACACTGAGGGAACAACTTGCATTGTTAGAACACCATTTCTTTGGTGTATTTCTAAGTTTATGAATGCAAAGTCCTTCATATGATGTGCATGGCTTTTGAAAATTGTAAAGGTATCTTCAATCAAGTATTGAAAAGCATCTAGGAAGAAGAACATGACTGAGAAATATACTGAGAGTTCCCTACAGCTGTGTTCTTTTTGTCCATGTAATGTGCTGGTTTTCCAAAAACATCCCAACGTAAATGTTAATTCAAGTACTGGGCAGCGTTTGAAAAGCTCTGCTTCGAAATTATTCGGCTGCTCTGTTCTCAAACCTATCATTAGAACCACTAGAACCACTAAATTCACCAAGAAATGATTAACAGGCTAGTCCAAACACACACACACACACACACACACACACACACACACACACACACACACACACACACACACACACACACACACACACACACACACACACATATATATATATATATAAATAACAGTTAGGGAATAGTTATATTTGAGAGGAGAAATGCTAGTAAATTTATATTGAAATACATCTAATTGGAAACATGTCACTTATCTTTAATTAAGCGCCTGTGTCAGAGAGGGTACTGTTTGACTTAACATTGATAGAACAATTGCCTATGTGTATTTAAGGCTCAGCTGACTGACCTTTCAAGTGCACCAACCTCATATAAAGCACTAATTTAGAGCCCTATTAGGTTTTGAGAGATGGGTAATTAATAGCTCCTTAAATACAAAGATTTAAGTCTTTGGTGGGACACTGAGGCACTCAGCAGCCATCATGGGAGGCCAATGTCAGCTCAGAAAAGGAAAAGTCAAGCTATTATTACTCCAAGGAATGCAACTCTTAGTACAAAAGTACAAAAAACGTTTTTTGTTGTTGTTTTTTACTTTGCACACCATTGCTGACACTGTTGAATCCAGAAAATGGCGAGACAAGCTAATGTATATTTAAAAACGCAGATCAAACATGATTTATTAAAAAAAATTTAAATGACCTATTTGTAATTGCAAGCAGTGCCACTAACATCACATGTTTCGGGTTTCTGAGGGGGCATTTTACACTTGGACTTCAGCATACTGCTCACCCCCCAAACATGGTCAGTTAAATGATACAGATAATCAAAAATGAGGGAAAGTGCAGATGAACCCTGTGGTGTACTGCAATGTTTAATTGGTCTGTAAATGTAAAGAGGCCACACACCTGTAGACGGTGTCACAGATAAGGGGTTGATCAAGGTTACACCAGCAAGATGAACGTGGTGATGCCTGTTCCCGGTTTGTGAGGAATAAATCAACTGTGATCACCGCACAGTGCATTGGTGGTTACAGTTCTGTTGGACTTGCACCTGACTTGCTGTGGTGTCACATGGGAAACAAGGATCAAGGTGGCTGCACTTTTTTAGAGCGAGGAGCTGCAATTGTGGTCCGCCGAGACACACAGTTTTTTTGGACTCATTAGAGGACCCGCAGAACCAAGCATTCATGTGGTGGCTTCGCCTCTTAGCTGGCTGGTACTTAATATATGGATACATACAGATGTATAATACGCACAAAGCTGGATGAATGGAACAAAGTTCTCATGGCTCAGCTTTCTCAAGCCCTAAAACATTACAGACTCATCTCCTCCCAAAACAATGCTCTATTGTTAAGAGGGTCTACTCATTGGCCGCCGGGCCTACCTATTCCAATCTCCTTCTGAAACGAGAGAGAGTTTGTATGCGTGTGTGGGAACAAAGAGGAGGCAAGAGGTGGATGTAGAATGGAGAGCTCACGGTTGGTGTAAAGGGTCAGTCCAATCCTGGGTCCCCATGTGACCGACCAGCTCTTTCCTTCTGATGAAGATTCCTTTGTTCGCTTTTAGGTATTAGCTCAGATCACAAGCAGCGAGACAACAAAACAGCTGCTGTCCACAAAAGGCGAGGCTATCCGTAGTCCTTCACCAGAGTATTTTCTACCTCCCTTCTCTCACATGATCTTCAGTTGTGGTTGAAAGCATTTTTGAAAAAGGATGAATGTCCACAACTAAATAAACTGACCCAGGTGTATCTTAGGTGGCAGTCACGGGAGAAAACTGGTTAAATTATCCTTAAAAAAAAAAACGTGTTTCAGTGCTTCCTTGCCTTTCTCCTGTAGCCTTGGAAACACAGTTCCCATCTTTGTGCCTCACAATTTGCTGCAACAACAATCGATGACTCATGGTGTCGGTGTCCCCAGGTGACTTTCTATCAGTCCGGTGATTTTTAATATTAATATTTAGCATTGATATGTGCAAGTGTTTTATAATAAATATAAAGAAACACTCCACTCCACTCTTTTTCTCATCCTTTGTGTAATCATCCTCTCCATTGTGTTATCAAACTTTGATCAATTCAGATTTCATTCAGTGTTTTCTTTTTCTTCTTCTTCCTCCTGCCTTTTCTACGGCACAATAACTGTTGCACAAGCCCTTTATTTTAATCGTAACTGTTGCCAAGCATCCATCTCGCCAGCACTCAGAAACATCATCGTATTTTCAATATAATCAGAGGCCGATGTCAAGGCCCAGACTGATGTTTCATTTCCACATTATTAGTGATCCAAAAACAGAAGAGGTTGGGCGAAATAATAACAGTGTTAACGAGCGTGACAGTAACAATAGGGGAAGAAAATGTCCCTTATTTATAACATGTCCAGACAGCATCATGACGCTTAGACTACCCATTCATTGCAGGCAATACAAATAATCATTGTGCACCCAAAACGACACATGCAACAAAAAAGACATATGAAAAGGTAACAAAATGGACATACTAATACAAACGTGACTTTTCACAGCATTGCGGTATACTTAAAATAAAAAAACTGTACTCACTATAGAGGATGGTGCCCTGTGTAGCTCTTGTTTTCACTGTCAAATAGAGAGTAACAGTGGTGTCCTTGACAGTAGCAGGGAGATTATCACTGGTGCCAGCAAGCTGGAGAATGGATGAAAAGGGCAGCAGCTCCAAATAAGATGTGCCATCGAATGAGAGTATATGTACTGTAGTATCTGCAAAGAAAGAAAAATACAAATTGATAAAATGCATTTAAATAGAGCGAGAAAATCGTAATATCCCTTAAAAAATACACAATTAGGCTTGGAATGACATATTGAGTAAACGCAATGCCCTACAGTGCTTTTGTTCGTCAACAAACCAGCAAGAATTGGCTGGCGTGTGCCTTTGCAGCACTGATAGTGTGACTGTGAGCAGAGTCAGCAGGGCCCTGTCAGTTATTTCCCACTGGATGAAAAAGGGGTATGACTTCAAGAAGAGGTGGTGGAGGTACCCCGCTCAGGTCATCAACTCCACAAGCCAATGATGATCTGCTGCCTTCTACAAAAAGGACACTGTACACCTCGTGGAAGGCTTGCTGTTCAGGTGCACCCCGGCTTCAGCTCAGGGGATTCTGCTTTCAGAGTCCAGCTCTCAAAGAAAACTGCAGTTTATCCTCATAACATAGGGTTACAAAAACATGTTTTTTTTATTGTAACAGAAGTATGAATATCCTTTCATAACTCATGTGTTCATTTTTGTTGGTGCTTTGATGTTGGATCAAATGGATTTCTTTAAGCAGACCTGTGAATGACTGACAGCTTTAAGAACAGAAAGTAAAAGAAAAGCAATTTAAAGAGCACAGAGCCTGATTAAGATGAATCGTTCAGTAAGCAATGGTCTTAAAGTTCAAGGTTTCCTTGATTGGCTTAGAAGTGGCAATGGTAGAGAAAAATACAGGTTCAATCAGTTTTAAAGATTATTCAAGTGGTTTTGGATGTTAACACATGTAAATATCACAACTCAGTGAATAGGTTCATATACTCTGATTATGAGAAATCAGGTTTATTTAAATATGGGCTGGTGACACCTGTTTTTTTTGGCAGTTGTACAAACTCGAAATTTGGAAACTGTCACACTGTGTTGATGCAAGATTACAAAATTGAATGCACACGTTCGTGAACATTTCATGTTATGAGCTACTATTGGATAGTCTGGATATATACTGTTGGACTGCTTGAGGTAGACAGGTCAGTAAGACGCAGACTTGGTCCAGTTTATTGATCAGTCATCAGACCAACACCTGAGACGAGTTATTAGTCATACCAATTCTCAAATGGTGATAATCCTGAAATGTTCGCCCGTGTGTGCTCTGACACTTTCCAACCCTTGCTCCTTTCGCAGCAAATTAGAATGGATGACTCTTCGCAGCGCAAAGAGTTGAGTGGAGCAGACATGAAAGCCAATACTTCAAATTACAAAGAGAAAATAATAAACTGCTGTTTCTTTTGTTGTAGGAGGAGCTTTTTTTCTTGGGCTGATAATAATTAATCAATCCTGTAATGCTTGTTGGCAATTTCTGAAGAAGGCAGATTGAGCTGGCTCATTTTTAAAGGCATCAGCAATTACAGCGAAAAGAGCTGGCAGTGTGTTGGCAAAGCAGCAAGCCGACAACCCCTCATCGGGTGCCATTCATGTCAAACACAAAAGCAGCAAATACTCACAACCCTGAAAAAAAAAGTATTTTCTGATCGCTTTTAAGAAATGATGTGCTATTTCTCCTCACTAACTGTACATGATTCTTTCTGGTCCTGCTATATGAAAGCTGCACCAAGGACCAATACAATGTTGTTATTCTTATCGTAGTTAATCTTCATAAAAAAAGGGCACACATCAAATTTAATCACAGTCAATTAAATACCTCCTGTTCTCATTTAGCTGGTGATGTAAATACACAGATAAAAGTGTTGTTTTATAAGAGAATTTGGGTTATTACTGGCTTTAGTTTAGATTGAAGAGGGTCATGGTAAAAATGTCAAAAAGATCATTTAGAAGCACCTTATTTGACAAAGCCAGGTTTTTAAATAACTTAGACCACAAAAGAATGGCACTTTAAATGAGAAAAAAAGAGTGCACTTTTGCATTGGAATTGATGTCGTGGTTTGGTAAAAGTTGCTGAAAAGATATAAATGGGGCAAAACTGTGCTCTCAACTTTGAAATATACGAGAAGTAGGAACATAAGGTAATGAGCCGTAAAAGGAGGTCATGATCAATGCAGACCAAGTCTGAATAATTTCCTGCCTCACTGGTTTCCTCTTTTTTGTCTACTGGCATACCTTGCAGCCATTTACTGCGGAACTAATTTTTGTGATCACTTAGCTTTCAATTGAATGCTTACACACTTGACAGAATGTCTTTGGCAAGGTCTACGACCCACTGTGTCTTCTTCGGAGGGACAATTTATCATAGCTTAAAACTCTGTCACGCCCAGATGAACTAGCTTCATCTTGACAAAACCTGTCTTATGGTTGGCTAGTTGATATCAAATACTCACTCAACCACCTGGCACTGGCCTGGATTACGGCACACCCCACCAGAGGTGCAGCCTCAGGGTGCAAACATAAGACTCACAGCTCACACACGTCAAGCTTCCTATTTTACAGGCCGCACATACGATACCAACTAAATCTGACTGAGAAGTAAGTCTGAAAGCTGCTTTGGATTGACAGTCTTCATGTGCTAAAAAAAAAAAAACTACAGTATACAATTGTCGTGATTTAACCGATGTGGTGCTATGGTAGATGTGTACAGGCATTCTGTGTGCAGTACTGTCTGAGAAAGGCTTGAAAATCCGTCTTACAGGAATACATTTTACAGTATGATCCCGTACATTTTAGCAGGGAGTTAAACGCTTTGCTGCGCATTAAAATATTAATATTACCAATCCTTGTTATAGTGTTAATCCTAAATTGAGTAGTGAATATAGAATCTACTTGTCACATCTACGAAGTGGTGGAGGAAGTACTCAGATCCTATACTTAGGCAAAAGTAGAAATGCCACAATGTAGGGTAGTACTGTAAGAGTACTGCATTTCACGTTACTTAAAGTGGCTCTAATTTATATTTTACAATCAATCAAATGACAATGTGAAAGGGGTCACCCATAGTGATGAACCTACAGGGAATTATCCCCTGAATCTGCAGCTCCTCTCAGCTTCAATGAGCTTCATAGTGAGTTTCCTTTAACTTAGCTGTCGTAACTTAGCTCTAATAACCCACTTTATGCTACCTGCTCAGCACCGCACTGCAGACGGACACGTTTAGAGACTATAGCAAGTCAACAGAGTCGAGCATTTAGCAGGTAAAGAGACAGATTTTTCCCTCAGGAGTTGGTAGAGACCAAAAACAGAGGTGAGCGAGAGCAAAGATTGGACTTATATTTGCCAATTCAATGTTGATGTTGCTTCTTCACTGCTATATGTAAAAATAAGAAGGGGTTTGCGAACAAGTTCACTATATTACCTTAAAAGGTGACGATGTGTTGTGTACACTGGGTGCTGCTGCCCCCAAGTGGCAAAAAAAACCCCAAAATAAAAACTTAAATATCAAAATTAAACGTACCGTACTCATGATGTAAAATGGCCTCAACAATGATATACCGGTAGTATAAATGATTGCAGTATATTATATTTTAGAATAAAACATTGTATGTTTTGTACATGAAAAACTTTAATCTGCAGCCACAGTGACGGCAGCAGACATATCTATGGTCTTTATGTCAAGACAAATGATCAATTATTAGGCTACATTTTAGAACATGCAGTACGAACATTAATGACATTATTAGCAGATTAGATCTTCTTGAACAATAATGTAAGAGGCTGCAGGGACTCATGTGCATCGTGATATTTCTCTTAGATACATACTGTATGACACGTCAGCATTTCATCTGGGACACAAACAAGACCACATCATTAGTCACCGGGTAAGTTGACACATCTATAATTAACTCGGAGCGGGGGCGTTATTCTTCTCTTACGTCTATTCTTAATTCAATACGATGTGAGGACAAGGTTGTCACCCGGCAAAGTTGACACATTCACAGACTTTGTCAGCATGTAAACAGCCTCTGGACTCCGTCTGCCTGCTATTAGAACCAGTGTTGCAAAGCACATCGCTGGATGAGTGCTCATATGAGATTGCACTCTGTTAACCTGAGAGACTGAAATGCTTTTGAAGAGGAGGAATTCCTCAAAGTCAGCAGAAATTACTCTAAAATGCCACTGCTGGTATTTAAAAGGTTTTATGAGTGTGACAAGCGAAAGGATAAGCAGGAACTCACTTTATGGTGGTGGAAGGAAAAGGTTGGGGGTTTTATGATTTAAAAATGTAATTACAAAATTCTGAGAATGTAGAACATCAGATTCATTTCATAGGTGTGGTGGTTGGAGTTTACTGTATGTATTGTGTTAGTATGCATGATAACCTCACATAGTCAGGTTATAATGCATTTCTGTCTTATCAGGGTTCATTTTCTGGGGAAAACCTGGTTTGCTTAGGAGGGACGGCATTCATCCTACTTTGGATGGAGCAGATCTCATCTCTGCAAATCTGACCCAGTTTCTGTATGGACCTGGTACATGACAACACAGAGATCAGACCAGGAAGCAGAGTTGCAGTCTTACACACTCCTCTGAGCTTCCATTAGAGCAGTTACTCACGCAAAACCACATAGAGACTGTGTCTGCCCCACGGCCACTTCAATTAATTAAATCTAAAATAAACGATCGAGGAGTTAAACAAAATAACTTAATCCAAGTTAAAACGGCCGCAACAGTACAACAAAATAGGATAATTAAATGTGGACTCTTAAATATCAGATCTTTGTCATCTAAAGCTCTACTAGTAAATGAGCTAATATCAGATCATCATATTGATTTATTTTGTCTTACTGAAACCTGGGGTGAGTAATGATGAATATGTCAGCCTAAATGAATCAACTCCTCCAAGTCATTTTTTCAGTTTTTATCAAGTCTCGTCCTTAAAACAGATAATTATTGTATAGTATTGTATAGTAATTATTGTAGGTGACTTTAATATTCATGTGGATGTCGAGAACAATAGCCTCAGTACTGCATTTATTTCATTATTAGATTCGATTGGTTTCTGTCAGAATGTACAGAAACCCACTCACTGTTTTAACCACACTCTCGACCTGGTTCTGACTTATGGCATTAAACTGGAAGATTTAATAGTCGATCCACAGAACCCTCTTGTATCGGACCATTATCTAATAACCTTTGAATTCCTACTAACGGAGTGTACACCGTTAAGCAAGAGTTACTACACTAGATGTCTATCTGATGGTGCCGTAGCTCAATTTAAAGAAGTGATTCCGTCTGTATTTAACTCAATACCATGCTTCAATATAACAGAGGACTCCTGCGCTAACTTTAGTCCGACCCAGATTGATCATCTTGTCGACAGTGCTACAAGCTCACTGAGAAGGACACTAGACTCTATTGCTCCTTTAAAAAAGAAGTTGGTAAAACAAAGGAGATTCGCTCCATGGTATAACCCTGAAACCCGCAAATTAAAGCAAACATCGCGAAAACTTGAAAGAACATGGCGTTCCACTCACTTGGAAGGATCTCGGTTACTCTGGCGAGACAGTCTTAAGACATATAAGAAGGCCCTCCGTAATGCCAGAGCAGCTTATTACTCATCGTTAATAGAGAAAAATAAGAACAACCCCAGGTTCCTCTTCAGCACTGTAGCCAGGCTGACAGAGAGTCACAGCTCTGTTGTGCCGAGTATCCCTATAGACCTCAGTAGCAATGACTTCATGAACTTCTTTAATGATACAATTATAATTGTTAGAGAGAACATTAATAATCTCCTGCCCTCGACCGATCTTTCCACAAATAGAGTAACCTTAGAAACAGCTGTAAACACTGATATATGTTTAAATGGCTTTACTCCCATTGACCTTGACAAACTGACTTCAACAATTTTTACGTCTAAACCTTCCACCTGTCTCTTAGACCAGATAACGACTAGGCTGCTTAAAGAAGTGCTACCATTAATTAGCACAACTTTATTCGATATCATCAACCTGTCTTTAGTAACAGGTCATGTACCACAGTCCTTCAAAGTAGCTGTGATTAAACCTCTTCTTAAGAAGCCCACTCTGGATCCAGAGGTGTTGGCCAATTATAGACCGATCTCTAACCTTCCCTTCCTCTCTAAGATCCTTGAGAAAGCAGTTGCAAATCAGTTGTATGACTTTCTGTGTAATAATAGTTTATTTGAGGATTTTCAGTCAGGATTTAGAAAGCATCATAGCACAGAGACAGCTCTGGTAAAAATAACTAATGACCTTCTAATCGCATCAGACAAAGGACTCGTCTCTGTTCTTGTCCTGTTAGACCTTCGTGCTGCGTTCGACACTATAGACCACTACATCCTGTTGCAGAGACTGGAACATTATATTGGCATCAAAGGAACCGCACTGAACTGGTTTGGATCCTATTTATCGGATCGATCTCAATTTGTTTATGTAAATGATGAAGCCTCGATGAAGACCAACGTCAGTTATGGAGTTCCACAAGGTTCTGTGCTTGGACCAATCTTGTTCACCTTATATATGCTTCCTTTAGGCAATATTATTAGAAAACACTCTATAACCTTTCATTGTTATGCAGATGATACTCAATTATATATATCGATCAAACCAGACGAAACCAACCAGCTTGCTAAACTGCAAGCGTGTCTTAAGGACATAAAAACCTGGATGACCTGCAACTTCCTGATGTTAAACTCAGACAAAACTGAAGTTATTCTACTCGGCCCAGAACACCTCCGAAATCAGTTATCTTGTGAAATAGTTTCTCTAGATGGCATTGCGCTGGCATCCAGCAGCACCGTCAAGAATCTTGGAGTTACCTTTGATCAGGATTTGTCTTTCAACTCTCAGATAAAACTTATTTCTAGGACTGCCTTTTTTTCACCTACGTAATATTTAAAAAATCAGGCACATCCTATCTCAAAGCGATGCAGAGAAATTAGTTCATGCATTTGTTACCTCTAGACTAGATTATTGCAATTCCTTATTTTCAGGCTGCTCTAATAAGTCTCTTAAATCTCTCCAGAATGCTGCAGCTCGTGTACTAACACAAACTAAGAGGAGAGATCATATTACTCCTGTATTAGCTTCTCTGCACTGGCTCCCTGTAAAATCTAGAATAGAATTTAAAATCCTTTTACTTACCTACAAAGCCCGAACTGGTCAGGCTCCATCATATCTTAAAGAGCTTATAGTACCATACTGCCCTACTAGAACGCTGTGATCCAGTGATTCAGGGTTACTTGTGGTTCCTAGAGTCTTAAAAAGTAGGATGGGAGCCAGAGCCTTCAGTTATCAAGCTCCTCTTCTGTGGAACCAGCTTCCCGTTTCAGTCCGGGGGGCAGACACACTCACCACATTTAAGAGTAGGCTTAAGACTTTCCTCTTTGATAGTGCTTATAGTTAGGGCTGGCTCTGGCTTGCCTTGGACCGGCCCATGGACAAACAGGTATAGGCAAAAACTACAGGGGGACTTCCTACACTGAGCACCTCTCTCCTCCTCTTCTTCACCTCCGTCTGTATGCATTGATGTCCCATTAATGCTCATTACTAACTTTACTTCTTCCCCGGAGTATTTGTGCTTTCTCGCCTCACAGGATGACCGCAGTTTCATCTGGACACTGGTTCTTCAACCAGCCATGGCCCTGCTGACTCCTACTACGATCTTCATGATTAACATTATTAATCCTATTACCGATACCATTAATGCACAGTACTGAATTTGTCTCTTCCCCGGAGTCCTTGTGCTTCCTCTCCTCACAGGTTTCCATGGAGCATGGTTTCATCTGGACCCTGGTCCTTCCTCCTACCATGGCCCTGCTGACTCCAACTGCTAATATCACTTTTATTATTACTCACATTACTATTTCATACTACCGATACCATTAATGCACATTATTGACCTGCTTCTTCACCAGAGTCTCTGTGCTTTCTCGCCTCACAGGTTCCTGTGTATCCGGGTTTACCTGGACCAGGTGTTGCCTCCTGTCGTGGTTGTGTCATACATTGAATGTGCTGTAATTACATTGAATGTGTTGTAATTCACTATCCTGTTCTACACATGACATCATTGCACTTCTGTCCATCCTGGGAGAGGGATCCCTCCTCTATTGCTCTCCCACAGGTTTCTTCCTCTTTCCTCCCCGTTAAAGGGGTTTTTTGGGGAGTTTTTCCTGTTCTGATGTGAGGATCCCGGGACAAGAGGATGTCAAATGTGTACATATTGTAAAGCCCTCTGAGGCAAATTTGTAATTTGTGATTTTGGGCTATACAAAAATAAATTGAATTGAATTTAATTGAATTTCCAATTAGAAAGCTTGTACGCTGTCACGCAGATGTCCCCGCAAATGTGCTGCAGTCACATGTGATGATACTTTGAGGCACACTTGTAATTACCCGTGTGAACCCAAGAGGTACAATGTTGAGAAATAAATGAATGAATAAATTAGTGAACGAATCAACGAATGATGCACACTCCTTAAGTTGGCCAAAGCATCTTTAATAACTGTCTTAGCAAAGCAGCATCTCTGTCATGTAAGCAGCACATAACTGTCTCCCATGGGGAAAACAAATGAGATTAAAGTCTTTAAAATAGCATAATTTTATGTTACAGTGCCCGGAGAGACAAGTCACATTTCAGTCGATTACTTTTAAACACCTGTAAATTGGCATTTTTAGAACACATGGCAGAGGTGTCAAATAAGAGTGTGAGATGCACACAGGCTGCTCAAGCCATGTTCATGACTGTCAACGTTAGCTTCAAGCGCCATTCTTTCAGATTTCTATGTATTCAGTGAACACAACATTATGCTATCAGCATCAATCCCGTTGAGGGGTTGTCAAGGTGAAGATTAATCCAGTTTTCATTGTTAAAACTCTCTGAAATGCTAATAAGAATTTCCATCGCTTACCATATTCCCCAGGCTTTAAATGTACAATACATAACAGCACTGTGTGGCTACTGAGAATCTCCTTATTGAAACCCCACGAAGGAAAGCATTGTTAGTGCGATGCTCTATGAGTTGCAGAGAAAGAGAAAAGCTTTCCGTTATTGCACGTGGGGCAGTTTACAAAGATAACAGTGGCAGAAAATCACTCAAAATTCAAAGTTTTTGAAACACTTAATTTCATAGATGCTAGCATTGAATACTACACAATGGATGTGCTTGTCTTTTTTTTTTTCCAGCGTCACCTGCACACCTACAAACTAGATTCATATCGACTATTTAGGATTCACATGCCTGCTTAGCCTTGAAAATACATTTATTTTACTGTCGGTAGAAGTTGGCCGGATATGCTGATGATTGCAGATTAGATCTGAGCAGATAAACACAGCTTAATCTATTCATTGCACTTGTGCTTGTGTGTTTTTGGATGAGTTATTGTAGCTAGACGAACACAACATCTGAAATGTCAATCAGTTGTGAGCAGCTTGGCTTGCCTTATCAAGCTCACAAACAATTCATTTACACCTCTAGTGTTACTAATGTTGTCACTGACGGAGAATGACTACACCAGCAAAATACAGGATGCTGTTTTCTACACCGTCAGAGCGAATCAAGGATGGCAAGAGAGGTAGAAAGGGGCGTCAGTAGCCACATTGTAAGTGCACTGAGAAGTATGTGTGTCTAGTACGGCTGTCTCCTCGGTATCAATGTCGGAGCGGTCGGTACAAAATCATTTTTGGTGGGGACAGGGGCGAGGACTGGGGGTGTGGTGTTCATTCTACAGGGATATTCAGGGCTTACCAACATCACGTAGCTGAGTGTTGAGCGGGTGCTTGCAAGGTCGCGTTCTCGTTCTCAATGAGCGCTGGAGGTGAACATGGACACACGGCGAAGGTTCAAGCTGCTTTTATGGATCTTTCATTTCATTAATCATATCCTGAATAATTCACATCGCTCAAAACTCCGAATGCAGCTCACTCTATTTTCCTCTCATAGTGAAACCTATTTGCCAAAGAGGCTCAGCATATATTAAACAATATAATTTGTTGGCTGGCTCTTCATGATACAACTATGGAGGTCACAGTAGAGTAGGGTTTTAAGCTTTTTACTGCTTGCATGTATCTATATATATATTTTATATATGTATTTAATGGATTAATGTATGACTACCTAATTATCTTATGCATATCAATTGTATGTTCTCTGTAATATTGTGAAATTTTAACATTATATAGGTGGAGGCTACAAATAAGCCCAGTTGGCTTTTTGCCTCTTTCTGCACTGTGATATTATTAATCTCTTTTGTTTATTTTTACTTCATTTTTTTAATTGTGCAAAATAAATGAACTAAGATGTTGCCTTGATCATTAACGCTCTGTACAGACTGCGGCAACACATTTCCACATAAGAACTGTACAAATCCGTCATTAAATGTCCAAGCCTACCTTTCTCACAAAAAGTGCCGGTGAAATGAAGCGGGCAGTGACAGGAAGGCAGAGCTCCCCCAGGCAGCTGCAGCTGATGACAAGTTCCTCCGTTGCGGCAAAGACAAACTGGATGTTTTGTTGTTTGTGTGGAAGCTGCCATTGTTGTTGTTGTTGTTGTTGTGTTCACTGTGTCAGAGGTGGTTGATTGAGTTGTCCAATTTGAAGAACTTGTTGTGGAGGCTTCAATCGCATGCAGAGTATGTCTGTAAAAAGTGTGCAAAGGTTGTAGACGTTTCAGTGAGCAAAAATCCAATTTAGCGTTGGAATTATTTGCTTTGAAGTCTGAAGATATGAACTGTATCCATGTGCAGCAAAAATGACTCATTAAATAAGAGGTAGACGTGAAGTGCAGTCATTTACAAAGTAGACAGAGTTTAGATCACAATCCGAGGCCAAAAGGAAAACTCAAGTATTATTTATAACAATGCGATCGGATTTCACTGCATCAGATGAAACTAAATGTGTCAACTGGTACTTGTTCTTAATTATCTCAGTGACAAAATATGAACAAAGAAGTGTGTTAATGTGTTGGGGTGATTTTTCATGTATGAGCCCAGGAAAACTAAACAACAAACGTGAAAATCAAGTCAAAAGAAGAGATCATGATGAAGACATTTACTTTACCTGCATCGGTCTATGTTGCTGCTGGCGATGGCGTCAGACGTATAAAAGCTCCTCATTTCATTCATTTCAATTATTTCAATGCAGCCAGTATAGTTGTGGAAAGGTTTCGCTCTCTAAGTGAAAAACAAAACATTTCGACAATTGAGTGGTTTCTCCCAGTTCTTTCCAAGATTTAACTTTTTTTTTTGAATGATATATAATTTATGTAGCCTTGAAGCATATATGTGCTGAAGAACCTTATGATTTCTGTAGATAGTTGAGGAACCACACAGTAGGAGCTGTAAGTCTTACCTGATTGGGTAGATATCGTTGTGGCAGACCACCTGTGAAGACGTGGTTTGTTCGTATTATGATGTTTCCCAACCAGTAATTACTTGCTGCACTTTTGATTTTCTCATGACCAGAAAGAGTTATCTCGGCCTCACAAGGCGTCAGGTGTTGTCTATAAAAGAGCAGGAGCATTTCATGTCAAGAGAAGAGGTGGATTGTACTCTTTCAGTTATCCTTCTGCATAATCTCAAAAATGTCTATGTGCTGTATTCTAATAATTCAAAAAGAAAGACATGTTTGTGGCCTTGATGATACATCAATAGCTCGCCTTTCAAGAAATCAAGTTCAATCAACATTGTGTCTTTAGAAAAAAGCATTTTCAAACTCTAAGATCCGGACAAAGGCTTCTGAGATGAACTTCAGCTGCAGAGAAAAACAACTTCCAGTTGCATAAAAAGTGGAATTTAAAAACCCTATTTCATAACAGTGGTTTGAGAAGTCGAGATACTGAATGCTGAGATTAAAATGGAAAATGCGTGTAATTGTTTTGTCAAAGTAATAAATTAATTGATCACAATTCTTTTTTGAGGTGAGACTCCTGTCCTCCATTTTGTTTTCTCCAGGCATCTCATACGCCTTCACACAACTAATTTGCACCCACCCCGAAGCCATTCATAGATTTCAAAAAACAATTCTCCACTTTGGAGCAACAGGAGAGAGACGATAATTACCTAAGTGCAGATTCTGGACTAACCATCTGCAGCTTGAGGGTACTCGGGCCATGGACGCTCAGCCTCCTCTCCAGTGTCTCCTGATACCCCTTGTTCCCTGAGTGGAAGTTAGGAGGTCCAGGAAGCAATCTAGTCTGATTTGTTAAGCCTGTGATTTGCACGCTGTTGCATATGCCGGCTAAACACTCGGGGCACTAACTCGGAGCTGCATAAGTCCTTCCTCTAGAGCCAGCATGGAGAAGCGGTTAATTTAGAAGCAGTCTGCCAGAGCGGCCTGGCCAGCAGCCAGAGGGCACTGTGCTCACTGTCCTTGAGAAGTCAGCCCCACTGGGTTTCTATTTAACATATTGAAAAGCGTCTTTGACGGGAAGATATATTAAAAGTCTATAATGAGTTCGGTGGTGACGTTGAGGATGGCCATGGTGTTGTAGCTCTGGGTCAAATCAGACAAAGATGGACGAACTCGGCCGTCAGACAATTACAAAGAATTTGCTTTGTAACACTCGGAACCATTTTTCCGTACTCCCAACCCTCTAGTTATGACAGCTCTCTTTCTTGCAACGTCTCCAAGGGGTTGGTGCAGAACATTATGATTGATTCATACTGCTGTTGCATTTTCACCGCAGAAAAGAAAAAACAGGGGCGGAGCCTGGCAGCCCTTTAAACTTGATAGGCCTCTCTAGCTGCACTTGCATATTTAGGGCAGTGCAGCTTTCTGCCAAGAAACATGAGGCAACCTTCCCACTCAGCTTTGTTTCCACAGGAGATCACTTGCTCACCTTTGCCACAGTATGTTCAAAATCACCTTCAGTACCTGTTTGTTCTTCTCTTTTAAAAAGTTAATTTTCAGAAAACCAGAATACATTTCTTTCTCTCTCTATTAATCCCATTATTTTAGTTTAGTTTAACAAAACAGAACGTTGTTTTACAAATGATTATCTTTGCTCCAACAGAAATGATGCAATGGCCTCTTTGCAACAATGACTAGAGTCTCCATACGCTCTCCTAAAATGCAAAGTAAACTGATTTGATAGGAGTTGAACATAAGCCACTTTGTTTCGGCTTCCAGCTCATACATAATAAACTTTGTGACTTGAAACTGAACCACATCTTTCTTATGTCAGAATATAATGGAGAGGGCTGGCAGCAAGATTGCACATGGGCTTAGGAACAATATAACTAAAGGGGCCATGCAGCCTCACTTTAAATCATTTAAACATTGATTTTGTGCTTGGCTCTTGCTTGTTAATCTTTTCGTAATGAAAAACTGCAAATGAAGACTTTAGAACAGCCAATAAAACATGGTCAGTGATCACTAATGCATTTTAATAGGCACATTCTGACGTTTGCTTTAGTTCTTTAAAATGTAAGCCCATTTGCTCATTCATAATACCATCTACATTCTCAGTCTGGTGATTCCTGCCAATTATATATCTTCGCCCGGTATTACCGGTAGATAAAGCCCTTTTCTACAAAAGGGCCTGCCACACTTGAAATGAGTGGATAACTAAGTATCAAGTTAGTACCACCTGAGGTGCTAATACTATTTGATCAAAATGTATTTTAAAATATTTTTTCTTCGACCCTCTGTAGCTTATAGTGAATGTGCCTTTTTTTTCTCATTCGAAAATATATTCCAGCCTGAAGCAGATACATAAAACACTGCATCTGGGTTGATGTCTTTGTCAATACAACCTGTAAATTAATTAAAAGCTGTAACATGACATTCTAACTGATCTCTTCTGATGTAACATGTTTTTTTCCTCTCACAATGCAGCAGCAGAGCTTAACCACAACACAGATGTGAACATTCACACTCAGATTCAAAAGGTTAATTAAATATAGAACATACCTGATATTAACAAGGTGAACCTTGCCATCACTAACGTGAATTAACGTACTGATCCCAGAAACCTCTTCCTCTTCGTTACAGCAAAAGGCATACTGAAACAGAGAGTGTAAAGACATGTTTTTTCATGTTTTTGCTCCATGAACTGTGTAAATTGGCCGTGAGATAGCTGTCTTTCATGGGCAAACGTGACAAATATTGATGCAGTGACTATGAGCATATAATCCTGCATAATAACTGTATAACCTGAGTTGTTACCTGCAAGATTCCATCCAGGATGAAGAGTTTAATGAAAAAGAGATCACCGTACGCGGGTCCTTGGTCCACGTAAAGTATAGTTCCGTGGGTCACTTGAGTCTGAAATCTCACAGTAATGTTGTTGAGTGAGCTGAGGTCAATACCCTTGAACTCCATGTATGAATTCCCAAAGAACTGAATGTAGCTTGAATCTGGGAAATACAAAAAATATAGAAAGCAGAAATGGGTAAAAGGTGTAATCAAAAAATCAAGACACAGTACAGGTAATGCATCTTTATTGTCAATTCTGCTGAGATTGATCTCTGAAAGAAGAACTCAACTTTTCACTTGCCTTCTCCACAGGGAGGTCAGTGCACAGGGTGACATACTCAACAGCAACCTCAGAATTATTAAAAATTCAGAGTCTGGCTGAGGACACCTCAGCAGGGCAGATGCTTGTTGCCACTGAGGCTTCAACATGGACTTTTGTGGTTTTGTTACTATGCGGCTGATCCCTTTTCTAAGTCTGATCTAAATAGTTTCCTCTACTGTGTTTATGACTCACGGATACATGAAAAAGGGATTTGCCCGGATAACTTCCTTACATTCTTTTCCATCTGTAAAAATGGGAGTGGGAAAATAATTTGTTCAGGGTTATTTTCATCTGTCTGTGAAAACGGGTGAAAAACAGTTTCAGCAGGTATAAACATTCTGTCAGGATCATTTTTTAAATATTTTTTGCCAGGCTCTTTTTTTTGTTTGTTAAGTATTTGTTGTTGTAATACTCATTTTGGCCACAAGGATGCACCACTACCCCAGGTTCTAAATAGGATTAAGATCATTTGTGTTTCCTTCCAGGAGAGTTTAATTTCACCATGCACTCTAAACACAGGGATCACATTTTATGTGAGCAAGTTATGTCGCATTATTGTAATTTTTGTTGTCTTTTTCTTAGAAATTTATTTCAATCGGTGCTAAATTGCTATTAGCATCAGCTAATTCTGATGTAAGCTATTAGCACTTAACCTAGCTACAACCTAAGTTAAGTGGTCTGTATATGCAACTTTAGTTTAGACTAGACCCCTTCTGAGTGGGATGTTTGTTTCTCAATCATTTCTTTTGGATATTGAAGTGAAGCAGACCGTATTGTGATTTGCAATGTGTCGAGAGACCTGGAGTGTAATGGACTACTTAAAATGTTCTAATTATTGATTTGTCAAGAGCTTTTCTTGTGTGTGTGTATGTTTTAGTCGAATGTCCTGTTAGTTCTGTAATGTTATGGTTATGATGGCTGCCTTTCATCTTCAGTAATATTCTCTCTGTACACCAAGTACACAGTTCAGTAGGTCTTTTAAAAAAATGATTTAAAGCAATAATGATAATTAATTAATGCTGGAAAAAACAAAGAAACTTATTCTAAACAAAGCAGACCCACTATAATCACTGATACAAAGTGAAAAAACTGTGGGAATTGTTAACTGTTTCAAGTATTTCGGAGAGTTTTAAAGACAATGTTGATTTTATTCATCGTACAGCTAGCTACAGAGGTTGGTTTATCCCAAATCCAATAATGTGGGCAACAAGGTACTTTGAACTAAAATATGAGAGTGTTTGCTGTGCAGAATGGGCAATGCAATGACTGACTACAATTAAAAGACCTTTGCTCTGTTGATGCTTTTATCTTGTGAACATATTTTATGTTTGTATTTTCCTGGGTGAGAACAAAGGCTGAACAATAAAGGTTATTCTATTCTGTTCCATGTAAGTTGTAATAGTTGCACTGTCACTATGTGAAGTCTGTTTTGTGGACTCCAGGAAGAATAGCTGCTGCAATGCTGTAGCTAATGGGGATCTAAATAAAATAAACTCACCTATGAAGATACAAATAAAAAAAGAACATAAAAGTGGGACTTTTGGACACTTGCTACGAGAAAAGGATAATTTTGTGCATTGTGTAGCTAGCAGAACAGAATAAGCACTTTGGATGCATTTTTCACAATTTCAATGGCTACTATACATATGTATTGTATAGAATCGGATGCTATTTGCATAATATTGCAGTTATAGTGCGATGCTTATTCTTAAACAGTCCTTCAGTTGACAGTTGAACCATTGGTACGTAGACCAATCTGTTTATTTATTGTTTAAATCAATTAAATACTGAAGTAACAGCAACTATGAATCTGAATGGAGCTGTGTTGTTTCACAGAGGGCGGAGTGAGCCCTACACACTGTTGGGGAGAAATTGAAACCTGATCATCGGTGCGTAGGTAAGGTGTTATAAAGTAAGACCCAAGCTATCCAAGTATATTGGAGCAGTGAGCTAAGCTTGATTTTGTTGGCAGATGAAAGTGCTTAGAGAGAAAAAATAGATTGTGTTGGTAGTCGTATCTCGTGAACCTTTAAGAAAAAAACACAGTAATGATAATACAACGTGCAGTGCGTTAAGAAGACCCCATTTTATCTAAATCTTTCAATACGTTATGTTTTCTCAATTTTATTTCATTCATCTTTATTTTTTACAGGATATTCCCTTTCATATTTAACATAATTTGTTCTAGGGAATCCTAGCCAAGACAGCAGCATAAAAGTTTCACATAAAAGCACAAACAATACTATAATTATGCAATGAAGTCATGTATACCGACAACAACCCTGTATTAAATCATAATGTGAAGCATCAACCACCCAGTGATTTCAAAATAAAAGGCACTCTCGCTTCAGATGATGTGCAAAGGCCTGAAAGATGGATAAAGTACCGTAATAGACAATGGTTTATGTCCAAATGACTCTTAGGTGGTGCAATAAAGCATACTTGCTTAATAATTGACTTGCCATAGGTGCCATTAGTTCCGACGCAGTAAATAGATAATGTATTTGAGATTTCAAAAAGGCAATACATTATTGGCGTCATTGGGTAAAAGATACCACAACCTTACAGCATATTGGAATTGAAACGGTCCGAGAGAAAACTAGATTGTCTAAAGCCTGTTTTCAGGTATTCCTATTGGCTGTTCTACAAATGCTAAACAAGAAGCATCACTCAGAGTCATTGTTGCTGATACTTAAATATTTAATTCATTAAATAAATAAAACAAAGCTTATTAACCTTACATGGCCTCTTCTGACTTTCATCGACGTGTAGCTTACACCTCGAGAATAAAATTGTTCAAGCCACAAGTCAAATGTTGGACTTCCCTCTAAAATATCAAACAAACAAAAATACCTGACTGGCCTCAAGAGTGATTTAGATTGGTCTGAGTACCAATGCTTAAACCAGGGGTGATTTCTTGACTGGGAAAATTCACATGAATCTGTTAACATGTTGCTGAAGCAAAAAAAAGACAACATATGGTTTTTTTTCATGTTATGACTTAAAACTCATGAACAAGAACGACTTCCAAACTCGGGAGATGGGATCATCCGAGGAGCACACGGACGCACCATTGTCTGCGCTCTCCGAGTGTAATTCTAGTTTTTTTTATGAACTGCTTCTAAATTGTTCCAGTGTCAGTGTGTCTGTGCCCAGCATAGACCTGTGGGTTTTTAATCCGTGCTTGCCGCCTCTCCAAAACTGTTTCGTTAGCCGACTGCTGGCAAACTCAACTTCTACTGCCGCTGACTGTCTGATATCGAGTGCTGTGGGTTTTTGGCAGTTGTTTCTTGCTAAACTCTCCCAAGTAAAATATAAGTCGCGATGTTTCAGGTTGTTCAGTTTTATTACAACACTATTTCCAGGGGACAATAATCTAGAAGTACTCTTACTTTCACCCCTGGGTTTAACTGTCAACCGAAGGAAGCATCGCAACACAATTAAAATATTCAATAAACAGCATCCACTTCTATTTAATATATCTGGATTTCCTTAGTGTCCAAATGTCCCAGTCTTATGCTGTTGTTTTTGTCTTCATCTTAATTGGTAAAAAACGTTTAGTTTATTCGGACTTCACATATTGACAATGCAGCCATTACAACTTACATAGAACATAATAGAATACTCATCTTTGTCATCAGTGTGTGTGCTCCGGTTGCCACAGTTTGGTCACAAGATCAGTGATGACAGTGAGTCTGCTTGATTTACGAGTAGAATAAGTTCCTTTTGCTTTCCCAGCATTAACTTTGAGTTGGATTTACACAATATTTTGTGGAAACGACCCAAGCCATGTCATCAGCACACTTAAATAGCTTGAAATTGCTGTTGTGCAGAGTCATTTTATTGGTGTACCCAGAGAATATTACTGCAGATAAAACGCAGCCATTATAACCAGAACGTTACAGAATAAACAGGACAAGACTTAAACACACACAGAGAAACAAGCTCCCGACAATTCAACAATCAGAAAATTGAAGATAGTCCATTACACTCCAGTGTCCCCAAGACACTGTGAATCATAATACGGCCTGCATCACTCCATTATCCAATACAATAATCTGAAAATATGAAATAGTCAGTTTCACTCAAGTGTCCCCGACTAATTGCAAATCATATTGCAGACCATTTCACTCTCGAATCCAAAACAATAATCAAAAAGCAAACATCCCACCAATAAGGGGTCCCAGTTACCATACCTAACGTTACAATACACTCACGTATATGTCGTATACGTACATTTCTAGCCAAACCAACAACTTGACTCTGATGTTACATAACTTGCTAACGCACTTGTGTTTTGTGTGGAGTGTATAGAGGAGTTCAAACCTACTCAGAAAAATAATTAACAAACAATTTAGAAAAGACTCACCAGAAGTTGTCTTTTTTTCAGGGCTTCCATACATCCATGCTGTCTAAAATGTAAATGTGATATGTACCCATCAATAACCTCGGCAGCATTAATGGCATGCAGCTGAAAGAGACTAATGCGCAGTGCAGGCCATTTAGTGTGGGAAGCCAGAAAGTAGATAATTATTATTTTGAATACAGAAAAAAAGGCTTTAAAGGCTCTTGGTAGCGCCACAGTTTTTTTTTCATTTTGCTCACTTTACAGGCATGCTGTAAATAGTCTTATTTGCCAAGAAGCTGTGAAGCATGCAAATGGCAGTATATCAGGTGGGAGAGGAATCTTGGCTGAAATGAAGGTATTCATACAAGTTTATTACGTGCCTCATTTTATAGAGGAATAACATGGCTTATATTATCCATGAGAATGGGCAATTATGGGATATTTCAGTAAAATGTCCACTGCCCGCAAGCTTATTGGGGGTAGTGACGCAGACGAACTTAAAAGACTGGCACAGCCTGCAATTGGAGGCAAGCATTAGGGGCGCTCATGCTCAATATATTTCTCATTTGAAGGAAGTAGTGCAATTTGTTGGAGAAAAGTCGAACCGGAGAGCCTGATGAAATGAAAAGCATTCCTGGATGCACCTGTCTCATGCTCTGTGTGTTCTTATCTGGACAAAGGAAAAAAGAAAATCATTACACTGGAGAAATCAGCAAAGCTTCTTTTAAGTTGTTGCCGTGATTAATCGGGCTGCTGCAAGTGAGACCTTGATCAATATTTGTTGCGCGTCAAGTCCCGATGGGTTAGACCCTCTTTGATCTGACAGTCGGCCTCGCAGGGCATTTGGCAAACAAGCGAACCAAATACCCCCAATTTCTCTGGAGAGCAACATGACCAACACCCTGAAGAAAAGCCCCGAACAAAAAAAAGTGAGAATTGTTATGAGCAGACGTACTGTGATCTATGAATTAATGAGGATAAATGCACTCAGCAACAATGCTGCGCTATCTTCTGCTTGACTCAATGGGGTTTACCAATGCTGATGATGGGAAATTACCCCTCAGAGACAAAGCTATTCATTAATTTTAAAGCCTTGTTTAGTCTGATGTAGTCTTTGATGCAGTCTGAGGCTGCTGCCAGTCTCAGTTAGCTTCAGTCTCTCCTTCAAAGGTCTCCTGTTTTTACCGCTACCTTACATTCTCACAGCAGATTTTTCATCCGTGTCTCAAATAACTAGTTTGGCTGAATCTAAATTGTCAATGTGTACAACTTAAACTGTCTCATATCTTGTTTTGAGCAGTATCAGTATTTTCTTTCCTGTTGTTATTAGAAGAGGACGGGCTAACATAGTGCTGACTGAGGAGTTTGTCACTGCTGGACTCAGCTCAAAAGCTTTTCTAGTTTCAATCGGGGAAAAACGTTGTCTCAGTGGAAATATTCCTTGATATAAATCTTTCATTTCAGATTTAATTAGGGTCCTAATGCATGTCCATAAAAGATGTGAGAAAATTGATACGAGTCATATTTAATGTTACTTGTAAAGGTGGAGCACAATGTTGCAGCACAGACTGTATGCGAATGTCAGACAGGTTAAAGCACAAGATGTTCCTCTAGGAACATATAACTGGAGAAATACGAGCTTAAGATCAATTAATAAGAGGATAGACTTTGGGCGGCGAGATTTAATTGATACAGACTTAATGTCCCATTTATTTAAAAAAAGGCAGGACGTCCGTCCTGTTTCATGCCTGATTTACTTCGTGAGGTAATAGACTGACTGATTGAACTTGTCACAGGACAGAGATAAAATACCGGTGAGGAGCATTCTTGGACCCCTTGCAATTTCAGAGCCCTGAGGGAAGGCAAAAGGTCATTCTATACTGTTTGAAAACCAGCAGAAAAGGTCTTATATTCAATACATGTGATGAAAGAAGAAGAAAATGATTCTGACATACACAGCGGAATAGAATCCTGAATATAATATGGCCATTTAAAAATCGACTGTCTAATTATATCTTTGTTAAAAACAACTGATGAAGTTACTCCAACGCACTGCACTGACAGTTACTGTACAGGAGCACACAGGCCATGAACTGCAGCTGAAATGATACATTTAGATGCAGCGTTTTCCATCTCGAGGAGACTTTTTTTCATAAATATGTTGAACTGTGCACATCATGCAGATGTCACCATGACTCACTAGAGAAGCTGAGTCACTAAATATATCAAAATGGTTACAGGCATACTAACTGGGCACTGCCAACTCAATCCTAAACAAGACATGCTGACATTTATTAGTGCGGGCCAGAACAAATGCGTGCACGTTAAACTGACGGTCAACAAGGTGACGGCCCCAAGAGAGGCGCTGCATGTTTTAAAAGGACCCTCTGGCTAACCTCTTACTCATCAAGTTGATTTTGAGGAGCTGAAGTAATTTCATTTCTGCTGCACATGGCAGCAACAGATAACAGCTTCACCTGTGCTGTGCTGATCACTCCAAGGAAAGTCAACCAAAGCGTGGCTTAGCTGCAGTAAGCCTCCCTCCACCAGCAGTGTCCTCTCTAGATAACCATCAGCTCTCATATTGTAGAGCTAAAATACTGTGGAGATCAGCATTGAACGTATAGTGATGAAAAAAAGAAAGAAACCCAGAAGACAATCATTTCAATCTGGGGAATAGAATGACATTCATTTTTTTGTAGCCACTAGTTTTGCTGAACTGAACTAAATTGATTTTTGCCATCAAAATTAAGAAAGAAAAAAAAGAAATCAAGATTTTGACCAACTTAATGTCAAAGACGTCATCAAGAAACGTTATCCTACCGTTAGTGTACCTGTTAGCCCCTCTATGTATAAAATCCAATTGACTGGTATGTTTCAAAGGTTGTGGAGTCTTAGGTTTAAAGGAGCACTGTCTGAGTCTATTTCAAGCAACACCAAGGGCACTGCATGCTTTTAGATGGTGACCTAGTTAGATAAACTCATGAGTTTCTGGGTCCCCTTGCTTTAAAACTTATTTACTCTGATTATGCACATATATGTAAAAGAGTAAAGAGATGTTTCAGTGTGTAGACACTCGGGTTTGTTTTTCTTTACCAGTGTCGTAACCCTCTCTAAACCGATGCAATGTGCCCTGGATGAGAGCTGGATCAGGTGCAGCGGGTAGGACTCCATTATGTTTGGCCCAAAGTGATTTTCAGAGTGTCTCCCTGAATTGGTTCAAGCTCGTCTATGTTCAATAGGTCTGTTGCACAGCGCTGTGAACAGTTTCAAAGGCAGACAGACCTCATCTGTCAAGCAGTAACAATCTGCCCAGGGCTCTGAATTCCTCCCCTCATAGATGACTGAATCCAACACCAGTAATGTATAACATATCGTGTTCAGTGTCTTCATTTGAGTGTTAAAGGATATAGCGACAAAGAATGATTGGACTTACCACTCTTTTAAATTATTGTTCTCAAACTGAAATAGAAAATGCACTTTAGTGGCCAATACAAAACTAGATTTTAACAGGATGTTCTATCCCCACAGCTGCACAAATCTCTCAATCAAACCTAATATATCATCGCCTGCTATGTCCCAAAGGCTGTAAAATCACATTTGGAGTACCGGCTCAGTGGGAGTCTCCTCTCAATCAAAACTGGCAAACCTTGTGCAGCTAAAAATGTTTGGTGGGAAGGACAAGGGAAGGATAGCTTTGTAATTTGCCAAAAGAAAAAAAGAAATCCCTGGACCACCATCAGTACAAATTGATTGCTGTGATTTAGTGTCACTTTCTTGCACATATAAAGTGAATGGAAGTAATCGTGTTGTAATGGGGGCTATGACTTGATTGAGAAACATTAATTTAACTTGATACACTGCCACATTTGCCATTCCGGCAATGAGTCTGGGTTTTACAGTCTATGAATATAATTCATAATCATATTCATTTCCTTCAAAAAAAAGAATTTACTCAAATATGAAAGTTAACATCAAAAGTATGTAGAAGCAGCCTGAAGACACAGACAAGTTCAAACATGAGAAACTAATTTGAACTGATGCGAAATTGGAACTTCTTAAACATATGCAGCCTTTGAAGTTTATACACATCTTTCACAATGAGTAGGAACTGAGCTAAACTGCATTTAAGTCTGCTTAAAAGAGAGCACAAGGACACTGCCCACTACTACTCCGTAGTGGAAGAAGTACCTAGATCCTTTACTTAAGTAAACGTAGCAACACAAACATGTACAAATACTCCATTACAAATAGAAGTCCTGCATTCAAAACCATACAAATATTTATATTTGATCTGATAAAACATACAGTAATATAAATAAAGTATAAAAAGCAAAAGTACTCAATCTACGGAAAAATGCCCCTTATGAGTGTTACATTAGTAGAATGTAAAAATGTTCAAGCAGCACTTTACTGTTGAAGTTGGACGAGGTGGAGCTGCTGGTATTTGATCTACTTTAGACACAGTTAGTTAGTTTAGTTAGTTAGTTTAGTCCGCTTCCGTAGGGATCAGGCACCTTAAAAAAGGGTCACCATTGAAATATGAGGACTCATGAGATGATGAATGGGTTAGGAAAGATGAAAAAAAACTAAAGTTCTGCAGCAGAAATGAACATTAATTTTTCTGACTTTTCTCTTATCTTTTGCTTTTTTTGTGAAATACTGGACAGTTTTATCTCTTTAGGTCTCACGGAGTTATTTGGATGAAACCATGTGAGGAAAAATGTCTCTTTGGTGAAGCTGCTAATGAGTCATAGAAATCTGAAACGCTAAATGGGGGCCAAATAAGCGAGTGACGAGCCACTAGTTTGCTCTTTAGCAATGCACTGTACAAGCGTATTCCTTTCTATGTAAAAACCTACTCTGAAGAGTAACTAGTTAATATAGCTATTAGATACATTTAGTGAAGTAATAAAGTATAAAGTGTAGCATAAAATGGATGTACCCGACTACATACCTGCAGATTTCTCAGCTGCTGTTGCTGTGGTAAGTGTTGGCGTTGGCACCCGGGGTGTGAAGCCACGAGTGGTATTTTTGACTGCAGTCGCCAAGGGAACAGCATCCGTAACAGGAGGCAGGCAGCTGACCTTGTTGATGCCATCTACACAGGAAAATGCTTCTGGACATGGATTCAACAGGCAGTCATCATAGTTGTGCTCACAGTTCCTCCCCTGTGTATGGAAAATAAACAGCCTTCAGACATGTCCTGCAACTCTACGATGAGATGCTTAATGCGATACGTTGTTTGAATAATTAAGTTCGCATTAAGTAGGGAACATGAGATTATGTAACAAAAAACAGGCTTTTTTTAAAACTTAAAAACCATGTGATGCGAGTTAGCATCTGACTGTATTATATTCAAATCATTTTTATGTGCAACGTTAACATTTGGAATATTTAATATTTCATCCAAAGTAACGTTATGGGGTGTAAATTATTTGTAGAATTAGCAGTAAAAGTGTCACATGTTGCCACGCTATTTCTATGAGACAGGCATCTGATTTACCCGCTTTACAATGGGAATGAATACAAGATGATCGAGTAAGTAAGTCCCAAGAGAGGACTCAAGAGTTAAGGGTGCAAGAGGGTAAAGGTTAATAAAAAGAAGAAAAAAAGAGAAACAAGACGGGGAGATGGGGAATAAGGTGGGGAGCCTCACCACAAATCCAGGGCGACAGAAGCAGGTGTAGCCGTGTCCTGGATCATTCTGAATGCATATCCCCTGGTTGCAGGGCGGTGGAAGGCACTCATTAATGTCATCCTCACAGTGAGGGCCTGTCCAACCTGCCAGGAACAAAAGCCCACAGAGTGCCGTGGTGAGGCCAGGCTCTCCCACTTCCACCCTCTGAAGTGAATATCAATCAGATTCTCCTACATTGATTTGCTTCTTTTTGAGTTCACACACACACACATACAAAGACAAGAAAAGGCTTTCACTAAAGAGCAAGACGCCACATACATTTTAATGAGCCCGTCTTTTTATCGCCGTCTGTTTTAGTACTGTATGTCTACAAATATTCCCCTGGGGAAAAGAAGATCACTCTTGAACGGCTTTGAGGCACAGAAGCTATGTAGGCAATGTGGCAACCTTTAAGTGACACTTCATGTGGCCTATTTCAATCCAATATGGGCATTAACATGGCGACGTATAGTAAACTGTTCTCGAACACATCTGGGGAACAGTGAAGTGTTTCTGTTCACTTCAAAAAAAAGTCTTGCTATCGAGGTTCTGTCTTAGAAATCTTGTTCATGAGTCACAAAGGTTTCCTTTAACAGGTCTTGTAAATCTAGGTAAATTGGAAAAACTCACAGGATGTCTGAGTGACTCACCTGACCTGCAGTGGCAGACGTATCTATTAATACGATCTTGGCAAATGGCACCGTTGTGGCAGGGAGCTGACCAACATTCGTTAACATCCACTTCACAGAAATCCCCCATGAAACCTGGCGGACAGCTAAGAAAACATATCATACTTTCAAACTGCGAGGCTGTCACTTCCTTCTTGTGGGTCTGACACACTGCATCTGTTGAAAATGTTTTCATTTTTTATCAGAACAACTTTTTCGAGTCAGTTGTTGCTTCTTATTTCAGAGTTTATTATTTAAAACAGACAAATCTGGAATCTGAAGAGAAACAGCAGTGGAATCAGTAAAGCAGATGATAAACTAAAGAGTGGCTTCAATTTAAACTGAAAGTAAGGAACTGCTTTTAATTAACATATCATATCAAGCTGTACATTATATTATTATAATGGATGTGTGGAGAAGTATCTGTATTATTTTACAATAATCTACATACTTTACACCTACAGAGTAATAAGATACTGTTGAACTTAACAGTGCCTATACTATATCTGAACAACTCTAGTCGATCCTGATGCTCTCCTAAGAAAGAAAGAGCAATGCATTAGTCCAGCTTGCACATTGTCAGCTAAATATTCATAATGAATCCAACAACAAATCCACAAATGAACAGTGACAGAGCCGTGACAGAGTACTTTGGAGTTCTGGCGCAGGGTATTTCCATACCACCTGAATGAAGTTCAGAGAAAACACTGTTCAGCGTAGTGAACGGATGATGTTGCCAAAGGACTGCTCTTAAACAAAGGGCCCTGGTTGTTTTGTCCATGGCTTGACTCAATGAATAAAGGAGTTGTGGAGTTGGTGATTCGAAGAGGATAAGCTGCACCTTGAGCAAAGAGAGGTATACCACTCGATTCTGCAGATGTCATCCCCACTGGCTTTACGTTTTGTAGAAGAGCAGAGTCATTTTCCAGATGGGCAATGAGCCTGATCATGTAACAAAGCTGCCTGAGGCCAAAGGAAGGCCGAGGTCTGCTGACTTGCATGGATTTACAATTCACAGTCACCAGACCGTGAACTCGCTGAACATCTTTGGGAATATTTGACATTATAAAAAGTGACACAAGCAGAACAATGTAAAGAAACAATGCAGATTCTCAGATTTACCCCAAAATGAATAGTAACAAACTCCTGCTCTATTCATGAGGCTAAGATTCCTCTTTGGGAATTGACTTCTGTTATAAACTTAGATCATAACTGAGTATAATCATGTACAACACCAGGAAATGGACAAATGATTTTATTCATAACCTCTTGGCCGACCACCTCAATAGAGGAAGAATGGAGAGGGTTTGAACAATGAATGCGTACCACTTCACACATAGGATGCAGGTAAGACAACACTGTGATTTGTGTACTGTAGATGTGGTCTGGCGAAGAAACCATTGCATGACTGATTTCATATTTAAATGAGTCAGTGTGCTCATCCGATCAAACCTCTCCATTCAAGAAGAAAACATATGTGGAATGAACAAAACATGCTTTGAATGGGATTTGAAGTCACAGTCTGTGACGTAAATGCAAACCAGAAGATTGGCTCTTCCACAAAAATCACAAGATGGGCACCTGCTGTCATTCTAACACTGGACAACAGCTATATCTGTGTTTATGTTGCGTGGTGGTGTTTGTTTTTCAGAGTCAAACTCCTTAATTGTCTGTAAAAAAGCCAAATCAAACATCTTGACTGATTACTGAACCTAAATAGGGCCCAAAACAAGTTGATCATGTATTAATACCATAATGAATTTAATTTGATGTCCAAAGAATCTTAATGTGCTCCCAACGCACAATCATCATGTTGCAGATCAGCAGAACACTAAAGGACATTGTTTGTCCTTAGTGTGCACATTTATCTGTGAATATATATATATATATATATATATATATACACACATACATACACAAATTAGCCTACAACATCGTATGACCAATGCTGTGCTCAGGCAGCAGGCAGTCCTGTGCATCAACATATAACACTGAAGTGCACCAACCCATTTGGACTTGTGGTGGTCTGGGGTACATTAAATCATGACACTGAGCATATAGCAGCACATCAGCAGAAGATTAGACAATGCAATTAACTGTAAGGCATCCAGGGAGCAGCTGTGTCAAATCTGCACACACTTACCACACACCTCTTGTATTCAGATACACTTCATCACTCAAGGGAGAACATGTCAGTAATGATTCACTGAGCCAACCTAGAGGAGTGCTACTGTATATGAAGGCACACATATACATCAGCACTATTCTTGAGAGACAAGATTATTTTTTAGGGAGAGAAATGCCAAATTTATAGAATGCCGACCACAATTTTAACGGGGAGGTCAGATTTTTTACCAGTTCACCTGTGATATTTACAACTCCCCACGATTTAGATATTTACTGTTTATTAAGCCCGAACCCAACTTATACCCTAAAAGCATTCCAGTCTCACGGGGCACATATTCAGTTTACTGTGATGAATGGTGGCACATTCTTCACTCACAATTTGTTTCAGTATCATTTCATTAAAGCAATAAAAGACTTTTAAGTGTGGTACAACTCACCTGCATGTAAAGTTTGATCCCTCACCGTCAAGGCAGGAGGCTCCATTGAAACACAGCGAGACACTAAAAGCGGCTTCTTTGCAGACATCTACATCATCCTCACAAGTTTTCCCTGTGTAGCCTTCCTGACAGAAGCATGCATATTTATCAATGAGATCCGCACATGAGCCTCCGTTCAAACAGGGACTGGAAGCACAGTCCTGGAAATGAAAGGAAGCATTTTGACAAATATGACCATGACATGCACAATTTACCACCCAAAATGCATAGTGTGCGATTAAAAAACTAAAAAGTAACAACTTTGGTTGAGAATAAATTGTTAGTATAGTTAAAATGCAGATGATCAGATTATCCACTGAACTAAATACTCAGAGACATTGTAAGCAATTCGATGTTTTATCTCTAGAGTCCAGCACAAGCTGTGGTTTAAATCAATCAGGCATTAGACTAAGCAATTCATTTTAATCAGGTATTTGTACAATGCTCACATGGTAGTTCAATTGACTTATCTTGTACACAAATCAATAGAGGTGGTGATACCAAAGGCCACACAAAGATTAGAAAATTCTCGTCATTCCCTTTGAACACCCAGCAGGTTCATTAATCGAGCCCAACTCACGTCAATGTTTGTTTCACATCTCCTGTCGCTCCATCCCGATTCACAAAGACAGGAGTATGAATTTACTCCATCTTCACAGCTGAGAAGGCCACAGACGGGGTTAGAATTGAAATCAACCAAACCTCAGATCTTTTGCTGTATAGTTCAAGCAGAATCCTTTGAGATATAATCTTTGAATGATTTAGCATTTCCCCTTTAACGGAATTAATGACTCTTATACAACAGGTGACATGTGTTTCCGCTCACTGCACTGGCAAGGAGTGTAATTCAAAATAATTCCATGCAAATTCCACACTGCATTTGTGGTCTTTCTGTTCTACATGACAGCAAAAGAAATCTGTACCTCCCATGAAGACAAGGCGCTGACACGCATTCATCAATGTTCGTCTCACATTGGCGCCCGATGAAGCCATCGAGACACAAGCAGTGGTATTGATCAGGCGCGTCGATACATTTACCACGATTCCGGCATGGGTTTGAAACACACTCATCGATGTCAACTCCACACTCCGCCCCTAGGAAATGAAGGGCATTTTAGTAAGCACCATATACTCAACAACTTGATAAGAGAAAGGTTTTTTTCTATTTTTCAGTTTTCAAATATGACAAAAATGTCAAGAAATCTATGAAAGTCTTTGCAAATTACAAACCAGGATGACTTTTGATTATTCTGCAAGATCTGTGGAGACATCGTTGCACATGCTCCGGGACATGCTCCCGTTTTTACACTGTTTTGTGAGTTTGACAAAGCTAGAGGAATAAACTACACCGGTTATGTTTAATGCAATTAAGGAATATGCTGACAAAATTCCACAGTTTGGTTATTTCATATATTTATAATAGTTTCTGGATGCCATGGAGGTGTGAGGTAGAGATACGCTTGTCAGGATGAATTTGTTGTTTGTGTATGTCTTTGTATGGGACTTGTTCAATATAATTAAAAGAAAAAATACCACCATGATTAGCATTGAATGAAAAACTAAAGAACTTATGTTTAAGCCCAATAACTAAACATGTGTACATCCTCCTCTACACTTCTGTCAGCCAAAACACACAGCGGACAATTATAAAAGATGAAAATCAGCATCATGAAAACTGTATGATATGCAAATCAACTTGCAAAGACCTTAAACTTGAGGCACAAGATCCATCAAAGTCAACAATTCACCACGTGTATCTTAAAGACACATTTATACATAATTATTGTGGTATTGTTGCCAATATTCTCCTCGTCTGCTTGCCGTCTTGGCTGTCGCTGAATCAGACTACGGAGACTCTGTTTTTGGATTTGTGGATTTATCATCGTAAGTTAGTTTAAGATTCCTGCTAAATCACTAAACAAAACCTTACACATGAAAAATATTACAAAATATTGCTCTCTAAGGGCAGACATGCTGTCTTAAAGATGCTGTAGTGGGCTCAACGTCTAAAAGCTAGAGTGAAGATACTGCTGTCACAAGAAATGAGAAGACCTGAGGAATTCACAGAAGTACTCGCTAACCAATCGCTCAATAATTAAAATCTCCGAATGTCAAATGTTTTTGATACCGAATCACAGCATGGCTTTGTCTATGGACATCATAGAGCATTAGGATGGTCATTATATACCTCCATCATAATGTTCTAAGCCCTATTACACTTTCATAATTTAATTTAATAAATTCTACTTGTGATTTATGACTCGAACCACTTGACACACACAGCTGAGCTGCATTTCAAAATGAAACTTGAGATGATGTATACACTTCTCTGTGGCATATACTGTTGACCTGCTATCTCCCCGTAAAGATCCCCGAAATAAAACAGCAACGGGTCTCTGTGGGTCTCTTGAGTTAACGAGATGCAACCAGTACGGTCCTCTGAGAGCAAAACACTGTCTCCTAACAGCCGCATACTGTCCAGATAAAGCTGCCTCGCCAACATGACATGTTTTTTATTTTAATTTTATCTCTGGTCTCTGTAGAAACCTTTGATAAAAAGTGATATCACAGGCTGGCAGAGATGGTAAACAAGAACGTGCTGCGTGTAGTTTACTGGTATTGCATTAAAGGATCTCTGGGTTTTTCACCTCAAGTTACCTCTTGCTCGCATATTATTTTACTATTACTGTCAACATACCGTGAATGTTTTTGATGAAAAGGGTTTGCCATGAAAAAAACCGAATTCAAAGTGCCTTTATCTTGTGTCTTGTGATTCTATTTGACACTTCAGCTTTAATTATCAGTATCCAGCTGCTACATGAATAGCAAGTGAATCAAAGCAGAAAGCAGAAATATTATATCCTACTGGAAGTTTTTAACCAAGTTTTACACCCTAGTCTTCTACAAAATATCGTGTGAACTTCTTCACACCTGTTATTTGAATTTAAAAGATGGATATGGCTCATGTGTCTAATGATAGTAGGATAAATGACTAGGAACAGAAATATTCAGAAAGAATAGAGAAACAAATCCAAACCAATTGTGAGTATTGATTAATGGTTTAAAATCCTTATGACTCTAAATTAAATATATTATGGTTTTAGCCTGTTCGTCAAATAAAACAAGCAATCTGAAGACATCGCCTTGGGTTCTGGGGAATTTTTTTTGTGATTTATTGAGAATTCATTGACAAAATCAATAATCAACTCTTTTAAAAATTGATTAACAGATTAATGGATCATGAAAATAGCCCTAACCTAAACAAGAATTCATGTTTACATCTTGTAGTAAAAACCGGCCTGTGTTGAATTAAAGTGATGACTGACTTTGTTTTGTGTCCCACTGATGTAGTACATTAAAGTAACAATAAACAGCTAATTAAATGAAATCATTGCTCTACAAATGTGACTGTGAAACAAATGAACCAAATACAAACTACTGACATAAAGATGCATGATGTCTTTGAAAGGTGTTATGGGAAAATATGTCAGTCTACTGCTTTAGGGTTAAAGAATGTAAGTTTTAGAAGTGCAGGCACTAAACCTTGTTTATCTTGTTATCTGTTTGTTCCTGTGCATTGTTTCTGTCTTTAAAGACGGGGACACACACAGGGGTCATGATTGCGGTATTTCCCTTGATGGGCATCAGCTGAAGGGCATGACCCTCTGCAGGCATATATGATATGTGATGGTTCACAGGCTTATTCCGTCTCTGCAATACTGTGACTTAACTCTTTGACCAGGTCACAGTGACATCAAAGGACGCATCTGACTGGGTGTATCCATGGTTTATTGTGGGGCAAACTGATAACAAAGGGGTTTGTAAACAGGCCTTAAAAGCGCCTTCAGGGTATCGTAAAGACAGGACACTATGCTTCAAAGAAAAACATCTGCCTTGACTGGTTTCCTTCTTCTGTTTATTCTTGTTTGCGAACCAAGATAACAGCATGCTGGCTGGGCATAAATGTCCATGCATTTGAATGTGTCGTCAGAGCACCTCTTGCAGATGACGGTGATGTATCTGTGAGACTGTGTTCTCTTTGCTTGCGAGCAAATAAATTGACTATTACAACTTTGATCGTTCATCCAGACTCTGTTTCATTTGACATTGATGAGAAACATTTTACACTCTTCTCCCGACTATTCATAGAAATATTCCACAACAAAGGCCAGTTTACCCACATTTGTTCCAGAAACAGTGTGCTGGTTACTCCCTCCATGATGTTAGGATGGAGGCAGCAGTCTCAGGGGCAAATAAAACCAAAGCTACCTCACTTGCTTTGTGTTTTTGTAATTTGGGTGAACCGACCCTTTAAAAACAGTTTAAACTTATTTGACAACAGAAACTAAATCAAAGACTTTTTTCAAAAGCGTGTCAATATAATAACATGATATACACAGCCCAATCCCACTAAAGGACCGGTGCATGTTGCAACAACAGTCAACGTCCCTGAGAGGATTCAGTGAAGTGCAGCACTGAACTAATGGAAAAGTGTGTCACATACTATACGCACTGTATATCCGTACAGCTGTGCCTACACAGTACCATGTCGAGCAAGGCACGATGCTCCATACAAACTGTGCTGCACCAATTGTGCTGACTCAAAGAGAACACATGAATTGCACTCAAAACAACGTATATCTTCACCATCCATCAGCCACATTGAAGATAACTCTGAGGACTCGCTAAGTAAGTCAGCTTTACTCAAAGAGTGGATGCTATTTATTATTCATGCAGACCCCACAAATATAGCACTGAGATCTGAGGAGAAATGGAGGGGAGAGTTCAAGCTGTGAAGGAATCGCCAGATAACAGAATGTGTCAAAATGTGTCTACCTTCTGCCAACAAATCTGAGACACAAGATGGGAAAACACACAAATGACTGTTCGTAGTAGTCTAAATGATAGCACTTCTTCAGAGAGATCCACAGAAGTGACTCATTTTGCTGGGGAATTAAAAATAAATGGGTTGTTCCTAATTCTACAAACAGGCATTTTTATGATGTTGTTTTTCACTAAAGTGATAAAAATATTATGTGCCAACTACTAAAATGTCAACTTCCAGGAATCGAGAAAAAGAAACTGACCCATTGGGTAAGCTTTTCATCCATTGGCTGAGAAAGATGTAAACAAAGAAAGTGTTTCATCATGAAAGAGAATGAACAAACCGACAGTGTGTAACATTTAGGAGGCTAAATTGGCAGCATTGGAATATAATATTCTAAACTATGTTTTAATCAGTGTATGAAACACGGACACAGCGCGAGCAGAGAGGCCGCTGTCGTGAAGTGAACCGGCTGAAGTGAAGGATGCTAAAGTTGACGGCAACTACGCGTGTTGTTAAAATATTTGCAAGTAAAAAGTCAATCGTTTTTCAATACATCTGTGCAATAAGAACGGGCATGTAAGCGAAACAAAACCCATTTGAATCGGCCACCGCTGCTTTGTTTACACAAGCACAGCACGCAGGATCAGCCAACAGCAGCCAAGAGGACAGAAGACAGGATGACAGAAGACAGGAGGACAGAAGACAGGATGACAGAAGACAGGAGGACAGAAGACAGGAGGACAGACTGATACTGACAGATGTCTGTGTTCTTCATTCTTTATAAAATTCACTCAGAAATGTTATTTATGTGATGAACATTTTACATTTGTTTCCAATGAGATATCAATTACGTTATTACTTTGTTGTTGTAAACATAACGATTGAATGGCACTTCTATATCCCACTGCCCATAGACTGATGCTCACACTATGTCATTTGATGTTTGTATTTGGGTCAGATCTGAAGGACTGAACTATGAATGAGATATGGGATCACATACTGAATATTTAATGCTGCAGACTGGTCAACAAGGGTCTGAAATAGTTTTTAAAAAACATACTAATCAGTACTCAGCCCCAAAAACACATCAAGTCATGTACTCAAAGTAGCAAGAACTGTCTTGTTCTTGATACAATAATAAATTCCACTATTCTATTCACGTTAAATGTACACTACACCTCTAAAGCAATAGATCTGCAAAGCCTCAGTGGCAAACATCAAAAAAGTGACCAAATGTTATTCATGAAGTTCACCCAGTAAAATACTGAATGTGCTGAAGCCTGAACAGCAAACAGCATTGCCCGGGCCGGAGCATCATCCACCAATGTGCTGACTGAGGAAGCTGCACCAATGTGCTGATTGCACTGTGCTATCACTCAAGGGAACATGCTCCTTAAGGATGGGTGAAGGAGAGAAAACAGAAGGTGACGAATAGTGTGCTTAAACTGTGATTTATACAAACACGATTACCCATTAATCACGTCGCTGTAATGACTTCTGACCTCAGTACAGAGCACAGTTAAATAATACATTATTGTGATTGCAGAGCCTTTTAGACAAAAACATACTAAATAATGGTCAGACAGCTGAGATGTAGGCAACTGCCAAGACAGTCGTACGGCGTAAGACACAGCGTGCTTGTTTGTCAATATCTCAAGACAAAATGATATTCTAAATAGAAATAAAGCTTGTGATTACGTTATAGCCATAACTTAAGGTTGTTATTAAGTATGTGATTCATTTTGACCAGATTGGAAAATATAAAAAAAAGCAGCTTATTAATCTTAATGTATACTTTCTAAGTGGGTCATCGAGAACCGATCAGTTTAGAAAAGGCAGGTAATGGTCCAAGCATTTATACTGTGGAAAAAACTGTGTGTACAAACAGAAAATATCGATGAAAAATGTACTATTAGATGAGAATAAAAAGAAGTCGCACACAGCTACAGTATAGCACAACGAACCCGCTCGTGTTTTTGTAAAAAGTTGCAACGCTGTTACTAGAGCAAATATTTTGTATGAGTTCTAGTTGGTTTCAGCCAATCCAAACTGTACCCTCTGGCCGCTTGCTCTCTTGGGGAACCCTGTTTCCTCAGATGAGCTTAGAGCAACAGAAAAAGTAATGACTTGTACTATGCTGTGTGTAGGCCTAATAATAAAAGCTGCTTCTGTGGGAATTGGGCCATGCGTGTCAGGTTCAGCTCTCCAGAGTAGCAATACCTCAGAGATTACCCCCCCCCCCTCCCTCCCCTTCTCAACTGGGGAAGGATAAATTGATGATACAGTGCGGAAGACAAATGAAATTAATCTTCCCAGTACCTGACAGGAATCGGCTTCAGCGCGCACGCACGCACGCGCGCACGCACGCACGCACGCACACTGAGATGTTTTCATCAGATAAAACACGTGACGTGAATCGATCTTGCTGCCAGCCACTGTATCTTGTAGAGGCAGGTTGGCTAATTAAAAGCAAGTATTGAAAAGCAGTTTTTTTTTTTTTTTTACACTAAGCCAGATCTGTGTCAGAGTGTCCATAATAGCGTGCGGCCGCAGCAAGTGTTGATGAGCTTTTTAGTTAGACTCTCATATTGATCTTCATGTCACCTGAGGGCAAAAGAGCTACCTGAGTATCCAGGGCGACAGACACACTTGAAGCCCCCGGGCGTGTTGATACAGATGCCCTCGTGGAGGCAAGGTGAAACTTCACACTCATTCACATCCAGGTCACACAGCGTTCCAAAATAACCAGGAGGGCAAATGCAGCGGAACCTAAGGAAGATAACACTCAATCATTAGGAAATAAAGTGAAATCCAATGAAGACCCAGTGTGTCAGACAGTATTGAGAGCATATTTTATTCGTGTTTAGTTCAGTTCTTAGCAGAGCTTCAAAATATGCATTTATTTTTCTCAGCAAAAAACTGCACACACTCTTGTAGACGCAATTAACTGGAGAAAAACACTGTGTGTGTGTGTGTGTGTGTGTGTGTGTGTTACAACCCCACCAATAAACCATTTCCCACTCTCAAACTGATAGGCAGCTCTTAAAAAACAAAACAATAGGGCAGCAATTACGTTCCCCTGTGTGTACCTAATGTGAATTATATTTGATGACTTATTACTTAAGAGCTTCATCTGTCCAATAATGTGGTTTACTCAATTATAATTCCTCCCTTCAGCTGTCGGTGAGCCTAATATCCCCTGACCACACACCTCGGAGGACATGCTTATTCTGTTTGTACGTGAGATAATAAGAAAACAAGTCATTAGACACCTCTGTGCTAAACTCTAAACTACATCTTTTGATTAGCTTGGCATCATTTTTCATCAGTGCCGGTGGTGGTATTTATCATGCCACAGCAGAACTGTGCTGCCTAATAACATCAACTCAAACTGCTGGACTGATCTGAGACATCTCTGTCAGAACAAGTAACACTTTCTTTATTGCACTGAGTTACACTGCCTGGAACAATCTGCTAGTCGATAACAATTAGTCGTACCGACATGCACTGGATGAGAGAAAAAGATGCAACTTTTACAGAGTCAAACTCAAAGTATCGAAGGAAAAGGAAAAAGACAGCAAGGGCTCACTGAGTATGCTGCAGAGTCTGATTCATCACCCCAGTACGGATGGACTTGTTCGGCTTGTTGGGTCAGGGAGATAGCGGCGTGTGCAGTGTGTTTGCGGTGGGCAGCGAGGTTAAAGCACACCTGATGTGAACTCCCTGGACTGTGCAATCAGGGGAGCGCTCTGAGCAGGGCCAGGTCACATGGGAGGAAAATCATGACGGGAGACAAACTGGAGACAAACCATTTAGGACTCAAATTGGCCCTGGGACTTCGCTACCCATCTGTCCGACTAAGCCCGGAAGCCCCGGGGCTCCCATTAAGCACAGCAGAGAGAAGCACCAGTGGAGTAAAGCCCGATCTAGATACATGATGTGTTCCTGCTGAATTCGCTCTCTGTCTACAGAATAGCAGCTTATGTGTGTCAAGGATGAAGACAGGCTTGTTGTATAAACCAGAACACTTTGAAGAGAAAGATCACAACCTTGTGCGTTTTCTTCGGAGAGCGGTTTTAGTTATTGGCCTTTTAAAACAAATGCAGGAAATTAAAGCTGCTTGGCCTTTAATGATATGTGCATTTTCTTTTAAGTGCACAATACAAAAAAAGGCTAAGGAGCAATGTGGAAGCAAAAAAAAAAAAAAAGGAATTATAGTAATACTTACTTGTTCACGAGGTCTTGACAAACGGCAGAGTTGTGGCACGGGCTAGAAGAACACTCATTGATGTCTTCCTCACAGTGAAGGCCAGAAAATCCCATCGTACAATCACAGCTGGATAAGAGAAATCATTAACACGGACACATTGTCTCAGATGGAAAATAGAAGATATATCTGTTTCCCACTAGCACATGCACAGAGGGGGGGAATCTATAGAAATTGAATATTCCCTAAACATCATATTTAGTCTGAATGCACACGCAGTACAGTGGCATAAGCATGGATTATGACTGATTAACAATAAGGGCTGCATTACAAGAGCAATTAAGGCACATTTGTTTCGTTTACAATTTCATCTACTTTTAACCTGAAGCGTACATGATTAAATCCATTGAAATACATTTGAAGAAAGGGCATGAGCTCAGAGCTAATCTTTTAGCGTAGTGTATCAAAATGACAGTATAATGGTCGTGATACGTTGGATTTACTAATGTTTGAAGGACATCACTACAAAGCTCTTTACCTGTAGCCGTTGACCCGGTCCACACAGTTGCCCTGGTTCTGGCATGGATTTGAGCTGCACTCATTGGTGTCAATTTCACACCAACTTCCTTCAAATCCTGAAAGATAGAAGAGATGGTCATGGATCGGCGAGCCCCACTACATCCTGAAAAACGTCAGGGCCGATGACAACAAAGACCCCAGTGAATGCCATTTTAATGGAACTAGTAGCCCCTGTAGCATATCTCATCTTCCAGCTCTCAGCACTCACTGTTTCCCCTTTGAGAGTGTGCAAGTCTAATAATACTTCAGCGCTCCAGACAGATTGGTCTGAGGTTTAGTGGTTTGGGGTTTGGGAGGTGTGTGGCTTTGTGCACCACCGTGCATACGTGTCTGTTTGAGAGAAAGCTAGTGAGTGGGGGGACATCTTGTTAAGTTAGGGTAAGAGGCAAAAACCCAAGAGCTCCATTGCCCTTGTTCATTGGGGGGTTGAGGGGCAGGATGGCTAAGCAGATCAGCATGGCTGTTTTGCTGTACTTTGGAAGGCAGCCTGGGAGCTTGTAATGTTCTGCCTGTCGGAGATATTCCTCTGGTGCTTAGTCAGTCTGGTCCCCGTGTGGTTTTGCGCTGAACAGGTAAAACTAAATAACTTAGTTTTATGAAGTAAAAGAATAATTGAAACCCAACTACACCGTTGACTATGAGCAAATGATGGCGATGAAGATCAGCATTTTATAACTGAAAATCCATTTTAAATCACTTCTGAACATGTTGAAATTGAAATACCACTGAAACATTTTAGCTTGGAAAACCACATATCAAAAGAATTCCATCAGTACATTCAGGTTGTGCAATTTCGTTTCCTTTCTTCATTGGGTTCACAAATTCAGATATTCTAAACCAACATTAAAAATGCTCAAATTCAAACGTTCAATTCAGATGTGAAAAATTCAAGTGAAGTTCGAAGTCAAAGATTCAGACCTAATTATCCAGGACACCAACGATAAGCAATCAAAACACGCGTAATGATTCTTTATGCCCATCATTTGCTTCCATACAATCAGCTTTCAGCATTATGAGGCTGCCATTGGATTTGTTATGGAATGAGCAACGGTTTTTAAACTGTGAGCTCAGACGTCCAAAGACTACTGCTGTGCTGTCCCTGCATGTCACACATAATTAAAAATGATACAAGCACAGAACAAAGGGTTAACAAAACTAGCTTATAATGAGTGTTAGTGCTCTTATTGCTTCCTTGTCTCATTATGTTACTCCCGCTGCTTCAAGTTAAGAGTTATATTTATTTATTGGTTTATTTGAATGGGACAGTGCACATTAATAAAAACATTTCTGCAAATGTGCCAGAGTTAGCCAACAGGCTATTTTTCATCTGTAGTCCCAAGAGGCAGATGTTACACAATAAACCTAAAAACAATGTACGATTAAAGTTAAAAGGTTAAACAATATTGACACTTAACAATGCGTGGACAAACAATGAAAAAAAGTGAGAATAACTATGTTAAAACATGGACTAAAAACAGTATTATGCTGTAGTTGTTTAGACGCTAAAAAACATCCACGTCAGAGGCACAAAACATAAAAGCATACAGAGTATGTGAAATACATAAATCACTCAGACACAGCTAAACAACAATAAAAGACATACATGCAGGTAGATGACGGTCGACCGGCATTTTGAAGACAGAAAGGTGACAGACAGAACGAGGGAAGTTCAACACAGACAGAGAAAGAGTTACAATCTAGTGCTGGCAGAGCTGAGTACGAACTAACCATTTCTGTAAGTGAGATTTAAATGACCTGTATGTGTGTAGTTCTCTAATGGTCACTGGGATGGAGCGCCATTGTAGTGCAGCTTGTACAGAAAATGCAGAATGACGAAAAGCACTTTTCCTGAGTGGGATAATGGAATCCCCTCTTGCTGCTCCTCTTGTGAGCCGATAACCAGTTGTTCTTGTGCTCACAAATAGTTTGAGCGGAGGAGAGGTCAAGCCATGTATAATCATGAGACAGACATTCACATATTTAATCATGTTATCCCAACTAAACAAGTTATATTTTGTGAGTATAGGGCAATGATGAGAACGAACAGATTTTTTTTCCAAGGATTTTGAGTGTGCGTTTATACAATGACTGTAGCGGTTTCAGAGTTGTGGCGCTAGCCTGTGACCAGGTTGTTGAACAGTCAGTGATGTGGGAAACGACCATAGCAAGCATGTATGTCTTAGCTGCCTCTGTTGACATGTAGTTTCGTGTGAACCTGAAATTTGATAGATTAAATTTGACCCGGTTACAGACCTTTTTCACCTTTTTTGGCTCATGTAAGTATAAATGATCAGCTGAGAGAAGTAAATGCTTTGACAATGATGAGGCTTATAATTATGTTTTGGGACAAGCACTTGTTTAATCTTGCAAATGTAAAAATGTGAAACCGAAGTGGTTGCTTGAATATGAAAAAATATTTTACATCACATTCTATATTTCAAAGAAACATGGATGTAGCAGTATTAAAGCACTTGATTAATACCATGTATTAGATTTGTCATTTTTCTCCTGTACTGTCTGTAATGATACTATATGTCAGGAGATAACAACATATAACGCTCTGTAATGGCGTGTTTTCAAACTCTACTGTAAATAACAGATGGTAGGAAATGATATAGATCATACATCTGTGAGTGCAGATAGATGGAGCAATTGCAAGCCATCATTTTTGGATTGCTACTCAGCTATATAAAGGTCAGTACAATTGATTATGAAGTGTTGAATAAAAAATGGCTTAACAACTGGATGGTGCTCTCCAAGCAACTCTCACTGTGCATGTTGAATCAGCTGAATGAACTATATCGTGTATGGTTATTTTAAGAAGGCAAAAAGACAACCTAGAGTGACTGAAATGAAAAAAAAAACAAAGTACGACAGCGACACTGAAGCAGTTCTGTGCATTTTGGGATGTCACAATGACAGGGAATCCGTGAGACCACAGAGCATCTGGTGAATTATGGGACAGCACAGGTTTCCCAAGCTGGTCTGTCAGTCAACGCAATGGTGGAGCACCACAGGGACTATTTCAAATGTCACCGCAATGTAATGCATCTTCTGCCACTGAGCAGTGACTGGAGGCTTCTCTTTGACAGAGCACAGCGAGGGATACCCAGGGCGTGCGAGTACGTAGTCATTCCATCATCTGGCTGGAGCTACAGTATGTGATCACTGCTCAAGCCGGTGAATGTCTCCGAGGAGAAGAAATTGTGGGTTAATCCCCAGCGGATAGCGAACTAACTTTGATGGACGTTTCAATTGAAATATGAGCGTCATCTTCATTTTAAGAATGTGAATTTGGTCAGGAGTGCGACAGTTTGTGACTACAGTCTCGTCAAAGATGCTGTCAGTGTGATGTCACAATTTCTCAGAGGGGGTTCATTCACAATGACATTACCCTCAGCTTGTACAATATAGATGATGGTGTTTGTCTGTGGTGTCATCAGAGCGCTGTCAGGCAGCACATCAAATCTTAGAAGTCACTCATCTCTTAATCTATGTATGATTTTCATACTGAAACCAAAACAAACCTTTTGTGTTTTCTGTCTGTGTTGAGTTCTGGTCCACCAATTTACAAAAAACCTTGGGGTGGGTGAAGGTCTTTAGAAATTTTTTTTTTACGTTTGTAAATACTTGAATAAGTGGGTTGAGAATAGAAACCTCTTTGCATGTAAACATCAGGCACTGCATCCAATTTACCCCACTGCTACACACCTGGACCACCTCCTCGGTACTGCATATGAAGGCACAAAATGATTAAACACTGAGTTTATTTAAAATGTGTTAACTGTACAGCTGTTGCAGACCCAGACCTATTTTTATACATTATGTAGATATTTTGCTACTAACCTCTTTCTCACAGTAGCAAGCACGTACTTAACCACAGCTCTATATTAAACAATGCCCGTAGTATACCCCTGACATTGTGATCATCCACTGTCTACTTGTAAAACATACCATTAAACCAGAACTCAGCGAAAGTGAAAAGAGCTGCAACAGCCTGGGCGCAGCTGTGTTGCCTTGGAGCTGTAAATCAACACCTTGTCTGCAGCTCTAAGCAGCTTTCTGCTTTGTTTGCTCGTCCATACATTTGATTGTGAATGTCAACAACATATGACGCCCTATGACAAATGCTGCCCTGACGGTTGATGTACACTGTCGCCGTCATGTTGTCTGTTCTCACCATGACATGTCTGTTTTTTAGGAGAGGAGCAAAGTGTTTCAGTGTGTGGAGAGATACCTCCAGATGTCCAACCTACCAATCTGGACTGGCACGTTCCATCCCATCCAGAGACAGATGGGTCCATGTGTGAGAGGTCACTTAAGCCCTTGATGGAAAACAGGGGTTTTACAGTACGCCAGGTCTGACTGCAGTGAAGGAGCGACAGTCAGCATTCACCCTTTGTGCCTAATTAGGTCTTGGTGGAGGCGGCCGAACCACCTCTGGATTCTCTTCACGTGGGGACCACCACACGGCTTGCGGACATCGTACCTAGCATGTGTGACAGTAGGGAGTTCAGCTAATCCAGCCTGGCTGGGGACAGTTTTGCTTTCATGGTGAATGAGTTAATATCCACACTCAGGTAAATCAATGACTGGGTGGGGAGCGGAGAACTCTTCTGCCAACTCTTCTGGCGAAACCCAGTGTTGTACTGTGGGTGCTGTACGACTACCAACATGTGGAGGGCATGCCTTCTCCTAACAGGGGGCCATACAAATGAGGTCTTCTAAATACGACAAAACATGGAGAACGTGTACACATGCAACATTCTCTGTCCCGGAACCCTCACATTTTTTTATGTTAAAATTAACTTTCGGGACCTGAAAACACACTGTGAAAGAGTTAAAGTTCAACCCCTAGACCAGATAACACGGAGGTAGTGACCTGTCAATCACAAGGTAGATAGAAGGTCCTCTACTGCCCAGCTGTCATAATCTAAATGAAAGAGTCCTCTGACTTGACACAAATCCAGATGCACTCATCTAGGTCGCCTTTGGCTGCCCTGCACTTACAGCAGTAAGTTTCATGAGCTGTTGAGAGTGCTTTGATGACTGTATTTTGCTCAGAGCTTTGCCTATCAGGCTACACACAGGGTGCCTTCAGCCTTTTCATTGGTGGAGCTTGCTGGGACCCTACGTAGTCTGGCAGCTTTGCTAACAGCAGACCACAATAAGGGACGGACCAAATGATTTACTGTCGCATATTTTGATTTACAAGTGACAAAATGTTTTTAAATAAACAATGACATAATCCTAATCGGACGAACATAATTGATCATAAAGTAAAGGCGAGAAGTGATGTTTTTAGTGACCAAAAATTCTCAGGTCTCTATAACTGAAACTATGCATTCGTAGAGAGTACGCTCCCTGACTTCGTTGTGTCTTCCAACATCTGAGACTAAATCCATCCCCTTGGCTGTGCTGCATAAATGAGTATATTCTGTCAGCACTGTGGGCCAGTCTCCCCAGGTTTATATCGAAATGATTTGGTTATTTGAACCTGCTGTGAAGCATTCAGGGGTTAATATGTTAGAAGCTGCTAATGACTGAGAATTTTTAGGAGGGAAAAACCACTGATACCACTATCTGCTCATTGATGCTTTTTTTCTACCCAATCTTTGATGCAGCTGTTGTTCGGGCTAGAAATAGAGGTTTCAAAGCTGAAATGGAAGAAAAGAACCACCTTTTGCCCTCAGCAATGGAATATCACTAGGGTGCTGAGACCTTTGCTCACTGAAGGGGCACGCCCTCATACTGAGACTGAACACCTGCTACATTTTAATATTGCCTCTCTGTGTGCCTTCACTTTCAGAATACTAGACGAGATGTCATATCTATGACTATAAGTCAATTGTCTACTTCCTCCATTAAAAAAAAAGAATAATCACTTAAAATGAAAGCAGCGACTTTTTCCAGCACATCTTTGGCAACAAATATTTCCAACACATCTTTTTCAACATCATATTAGGTATGTGTCAGCTCTCATGTTGGCACAGCTTCACAGTAGCTCATTAACCAACTGTTTGGTAGGACACAATCTCAATCTTGTGGAAGGTGAAGGCCAGTGTTGCATGCCATGCAAATTAAGAGGTTTGTTCTCCATCTGGCCAGGAACACCTCTGGGGATATTCTGAGCCATGGAGACCAAATGGTTTTTGCATGTGGAGGGACTGCACAATGCGTCTGAATTAATTCACTATACTGGAAGAATCATGTTTCTCCACTCCAGAGGCAAGCCGATTGTCCCCTTGTCAAATAGCTCACTGTTAACACTGAAATATTCCAGCTTGTCATCTGAAATCCAATGAAAAGGTAGGGCAGTCTAACACAGACGGAAATAATTTAACATATTAAGTCTTGTATAGAGCTAAAATAATAAGTGCTGCCGTCATAGTGTTCTTTCCAAAGTGTCAATGCAAAAATGTGAAACATTACTTTTAGTCATCATTACAATTTCCAAAAACCTTTGACTAAAAACAATTTAGGAATTTGACATTCATACACTTTTTTTTTCTTGTGTGCAAATCCTTAAATTGTTATATCGTAAGTGTTGTAAATCTTGCATTGGAATGTTACAATCTCATTGAAGGGTAATAATGAACAACGATTTGAGATGCCATTTGTGCATGTCTCAATTTAATGATTTCCCGTCTGAGATTAAACCCTATAGCAGGTACAATTGCTGCTATGGCATTTAGTTTGCTTTTTAGTGTTTCTATATCTGGTACTAGTTATAGTTGATGTGTCATGGATTGTTTGTGTAAACACACTTTGAGGTGGCAATACTGACTAGAACAGAAACACAGTAAAAAAAAAAGCTCTTTAGATTTGATGTGTAACATATTTCAACAGCAGTTCTTTTTTGCTTCCACATCAAAGTCTTTGTCAGTTAGTCAAACAGTAAAAAAATGTATTATTTTCCCTTACAACAAGCTTGAATGTTTTGAATTAAATTGAAAGAAAAAGCCTATGCCTATACTTTTGCATAAGTGGATGCATCCTAGACAGACTGAAAGACTTGGGGGATGAGACAATGAAACAAAGATCCTAGATCACATTGCAACCCAGGATGTTGCCGTTTACCGGTGCAAACTGTTCTCTGTGCAAACGATGAGCAAGGACACCCATACCTACTGTATAGATTGTGTCCAGGACTCAGAATCTGTTGTAACTCTGCCATGCACCATCATCTGTGGGGAGCGATGCTATGCGTGTTTGTTTCATTTGTTGTGGTTGTCGGCCAGTAACCCTCACCCTGACCTCTAACCTAACCCTCCCATTTTCAGGTTGCTCTTCTATCAGGTTTGGCACTCCCCGCTGAGGCCCCTCATTAAGAGGGAAGTGGAACATCTGTGCTGGTCAGGCAGGATGACTTAAGCCTCCTGGCCAGAGTCTCAGCAAAGTGTCACTGCTAGGATCAAGAGAGGACAACTGCTTCCCTTATATTTTCTTTTAAGACAATTCTTTCAGCTGGCTCTGGTTTTATTCTGGCCTCCAGTTCTTCACAGTATACCTTAGACCAGCGGTTCCCAAACTTTTTAGGCCGCGCACCCCCTTCTACATCCCGACTGGGTTCGCGCACAATCCACCCCCCCCTTAATAATAAAAAAAAAAAGAAGCAACAGAGCCTTTTAAGCCTTCATAGCCGCATAAGAATCGGACCAATGAGAGAACAGTTTGCTCGCGCGTGGCATTTGTTTACAAGATTTAGTCCGCTGTTAAATGTTGCAGTGTGAACACAAACCGAACAAAGGAGCAACTGCAACATTGTATCATATTAATCCCTGAATCGGAACAAAGCAAATGAACTGAAGGTGTGAAAACGCCCTGAAACACTGCAACAAAGTTTCAATAACTTTCAGTGACACAAGGCGTCACTTTTAAAGAGCAATCAGGATGCGAGCACACACGCACAGGCTCAGAGGCAGATTATCACATTTCATTTACAATTAATGAGCGACTAATGTAGCCAGGATGTCTTCGGACAAAGCATCGATGCGGCGCGACACAGTGTTGTCGGACACCGGGATCATGCACAACTTTTTTGCTTCTTTCTCCCCAATCATACATTCCACCATCTCTCTGGCAGCTGGCAAGCTCACGTCTTCAGCGATTGTGTGCGGTAGCCCCTTTCTCGCTATTCTGTAACCAGATATGAAGCCCGTAGTGCGTCATTTATAGACCAACACATGAATGAGACTGCAGTTGTTTTTGGCTGTTTTGTAACTCCTCCAATTTCGATATAAACAATGTAAGGGGCTTTTGACTTGCACTGGCATGCTTGGTGTTCAGGTGGCGACGTAAATAAGAGCTTCAGACTGTTAGCCAGAACCTCACTGCACACCACGCACTGTGGCTTTGGGCAATCTGCGTTGCCAATCCAAGTGAAGCCCAGACACAGATACTTTTCATCATATTTCCTCTTTTTTTCCCAGTCTGATGCTCACTCTCGTTTCCTCTTTTTCACCTTGACTCCGCGATGGGCCGATGTGCTCCCGATTTGTCTGTGCTATCCCTTCCTCCTTTCGGTCTCCTCCGTCTCATCTTCCTCTGACTCCCGTTCGATTTCTTCTCCCGGTCTCTCCCCACGCACCTCTCCGTTCCCCTCGCCTCCGATTCCTCTCTCTCTCTCTGTCCCTCTCCTCTTTTACGACTGATAGCTTCAGATGTCCCACCTGACAGTTTTTAAATTAAAATTACATTTTTTTTTAATATTTAATATTATTACACCATCAGACCGCCATTACACTTTTCCTCTCGCGCACCCCCTAGAGGCAGCTCGCGCACCCCCAATAGGCATCTCCTAATGGCTATATACCTTTTAGTTCTTGTTGAACTGACAAACACGAAAGTCTCCACATCACCCTTTCTGTGAAACTGATTTAGTCTAGTGAAGTGTCTTGGGAAAACTATGGCCGCACACTTCGCTTTAGAACAAATTCAGTACAGCAGGTTTGAAAATAAATCATGAAACCCACTATGAAAGTACTCATCTTTAATGGCAGGCCCCTGTCAACTGCCATCAGATATTGTCAGAAGACATGTCATTAAAAATGTTTGACAGATAGAGTGTTGCTTCTGTCTCCTGGCTATCTTCACATTAGACACCAGTGCCTCTTCAGTTAACAACGAGCTAAAACGCATGTAGACACAATCTAAACACAAGACCAGAAACAGATCAAAAATAATGCAGATTTAAAAAAAAGGTAAAGCATTTTTTTGTTTAATATATGTATTTAGTATTATGACTATACTATGTATATTAAAATAAAAACAAATTGGTAAGATTTTCGGTTTATCTTTTTCACAGTATATAACCAGTGCCCGACCAATACGGGATAAGGATGTTACCAATATAGATATTAGAAAGATACAAAATACAACAATAATATATTGCCGCATAATTCTTATTTTTTTACATACCTGACAAATATTTTATAGGAATCCTAGAAACTAGTTTTACGACATAATCACGACAAAGATATACTGAGCGGAAACATTGTAGCATGTCAGTGCTCTCTGGTGGACAAACTATATAACAGCAACACTTAATTATCTCAAACATATCTTTGCCATTTATACGTATACTGCAATCTCTTATTACTTGTCAGCTTACGTATACAACGAAAATGATATATACACATCGCTGACCCACCATCTCCCCTGACACAACATATCTACACATCAAATTTGTTTAAATGATCCAAAGTCATGATGTCAAAATTGGTTAAACTGTAAGGAGCGCATGTCTCAATTGTAGTTCAATTACACCTCTAGCTGCAAAATGCACCGCATGTCAACACCAGTTATTTTCCACCACTGGGCCGGGGCCACCAGGTGGGCCTCCGAGTGCCATCTAGTGGGCGGCGGAGGTACTGCCAAATGGACGAGATTAAACCAATACAATAATTGTTTTTGGTAATATACAGGACTAATGGTTTTAACATATAAATGTGCTCAAGAATTCATGTCAAATTAAAATGCATAATTTTAGCTGTGTTTGAATATCACCTCGCCAATCACGACGCATCATCAGGTGGAGACGAGAGTGTTTTGCCACTATTAGCCAGCTAACGTTCCCTCGAATGCAGCGACACGAAATGGATTGGTTTATGAAATGAAATAGTGATTTGGGAGAAACCTTGTGCCAGTAGTGTGGTGAGGAAATATGACCCTGAATACATTACAAGTAGGATTCATAATGGCAGGCAGTGAAGGGTGAGGCTAGGCAGATTTTTTATTTAGCTTATTACATGTTTACTGAACAGTTCATTTTTCCTCTTTTTTTTCTTTTGTTTTTTTAACAACCAGAAGTATACCTTCATTTACAAAAGGATGAGATTCCCTGGTCTAGACAACTGATGTGTTCCATAACACCACATCCATAACAGCGCACGCCTTCATGTCCACCCTGAGGCATGTTTTACCACGGTGCAGCTTTTCCAACTGTGCCCATATATATATATATATATATATATATATATATATATATAGTAAAAGCACACACTGTCTCTATTTGAGTGTGGACCACATGGCTGAACTAAGCTGCAGTTGGAATGGGTACCATGTGACATTTGGGCTGGTTACCATGATATTTTTATTTCACTACTCAAGAGACGGTATCTAGAAAATGAGCGGTTTTACATTTTAATGCAGTGGTGCACATGAGCTTGTTTTAAGTACACACTGCTGCCATACTGTATTCTGTGCCAAATAAAACAACCAACGTCTTTGACTGAGACGTGTGCCAAACGCATAAAATCGCATCTCCTTAATTCAGTTAATTTCTGGACCCTGCACTTCTACCACACACCATGCAAAAAATAAGCACAACCAAATGTCAAACACAAAATGGCGAATTTGATAAGTTAACCTTGATAATGTTTGCTGTGTTGTGTCCGTCTCGAGTGTGTGGGTTGATATTTGCCCATAGCAGTAAATCCGGCAGAGAGATTTCAATTTAATTAGGCCTGGGAATAATGTGAAGCCTACACAATTTCCTTGACAAATAACCTACACTGAACGGTAAATAACAAGTCTGTAAAATTGTTGCACTGGGATCAAGCCACGGCGCGTATAACAGCTCCGCATTTGTTGAGTAGTAGCTATATAGGAAGGATTTATGGTGTATAATAACGGAGAGTAGTGAGTCACAATACTTGTGTGAAGTGAAGACGGTGGAGCCCACGCAAAGCTCTTGGTGTAATGTATGCAGCCAGCACCTAATTTCCTATTCCTCTCCAAGGAAGCCTTCTGAAACAAACCCAGTTGCTCTATTTATATCTGGAAACATCTTTTCATCTCAGCGTTGGTCGTGCCATTAGGCGCAGCACAACATTAACGCATCTTCACCTGCGCACTGATAAGTTTGAATGTTAAAACACCATTTCGTTTATAATTTCTAAGCTATCTGGGGACTTACTGTTTCAACACTGGTCATTTTCGATGCTCGATTACTAGTATTGTTCGATTTTTATAAAACTGACAGCTTGTGAACTGAACATTAAATAGATTTTCATGTGTTGAATTTCTTAAGTGTGTGTGTGTGTGTGTGAAATATGTCTAATTGAATGCTTATGCCTGAGTCATTTCTGAATGAGTGCGGAGGCAATGTGAAGGAGCTAGTGCACAACCAGTATGGTACATGCACTTTTACATTAGTATTAATGATTTGGTATCGATACTCAGTGGGAGGGGGGGGGGGGCTTGTTACAATGGGCAAACCACGACAGAAGCTACACTGTATATTAGTGTTCTGGCATAATTTGGTAAAATATGTCAATTTCTGGACATACTGAGCATTAGAATAGAAGTGGAGAAGTGAATTGTTCTTTAAGGGTGGTGAGTTGTTTCTATTGATTTTTTTTAATATCTCTCACCACAAAAAGAAAATGTCATTAACTATACTTGTCATTGTCAAAGACGTGCATATCTGACCGCAGCTTGAATTCCCACGAGGGATGATACATCTTTTAATCACCAAGTATGCTTGAGGTTCATGAAATGGACTGTGGCACTTACCTTCAAACACTGCACTAGAGGACCAGTGGAATCTGCTTCATCATGATCATGCTTTTGTATGTAGTGACGAGCAAATTTTAAATATTTCAAAATTAAATAAATTCATAACATATAATTCGATGAGAAGGCTTTCTAGTATAAAGTGCTAATACAGTTAGATATTTAAAAACGTGGAGGTCTATCCAAAGCATTTCATCAATTTGGAATTATGAATTATTGTGAAATGTTACCAGGCAATGTGTGCATAATGGCATTTCATGTCAAATTATTAGTTAACATATTGTACTTTATGTTTCCATATCAATATTTTATCCAGTTTATTCCTCTAAAGGTAACACTGGTCTTTATGTCAATGTGTTTGCTGTGACCAAAAAATGGTGAATTTTAAGAGGCAGGGTTAAAGGCTTTTATCTTTTGTCATGGTGATGTCAGCTAATGCGTTTACCCGGATTACTTGTTTGAACAGTTAACAAGTGAGAGGAAGTAAAATGAGTGACAGCTTCATTCAAAATAGAAAGAGCTGTTTCATCAGGAATTGATTGCAATGATATGCCACATGTATTGAGTGTGGCTGATAAGTACAAATTATGCTAATATGACATAGCCAAAATAACCTACTACACAGTAGGCTTTATGTTATGGAGATTTCAAAAAAATAATTATAATAATTTGAATGAAACAAAAGGCTGCTGATTTTGATCTGGGTGTTGGCTCTCTAATGCAAGGTACTGTTTCTCTGAATAATCCTCACACTTTATGAGGTGGCAGTATGTCATGCATGCACACTGAATATACAGCCCAGTGTGTAGCACACCAGCGGCCGACGCACCATCGACAACGCAGCCACCACTGGCTGAGCAGGAGGCAAGTTGTTTTCGCAAGGAGTAAAAAGGCCAAAGTTATCCTTGTCTGGCTTTGTTGACCATACTTTGCAAAAATCTGAATGGAAAATGTGTGAAAATCCAGGAAATGTATTGGAATCAATACAACACCACTTTTCTGGTAAACCAGATTTTATCATTGTGCTTACCACTCCAGAATCCAGCTACATGGATTATTCAATCCAGTTAAAAATGAATATGAATTGATCATGGTTAGAAAAACAATGCATTTAATCACTTTAAATCATCCCTGAAGGAAAACCTTCACTGCTGTTATTCTGAGGAGTACAGTACAACATGTGATTCATGCACAAGAAAACACTTCTTGTCTCAGCATAACTGTGACCGGAATATGTTTCATCTTCCTCAGTTTGTCATTTTGAATGTACTAAAACGGTATAGATTGTCTACGTATAGTGACCTATAGAGCAAAATGCTGTAGTTACACTCAAAAAGTGGGCTAAAAAAAGCACTATTCGTATGAGGCTGCGGCGGTGTGTTCACTCACCAGCTGGGCATCTGCAGGAGGCTGTTCCATTGGAGCGTGTCAGGCAGGTGGAGTTGTGCAGGCACGGATTGTGGAGAGGGTCACAGGGGTCATAAGGCTGGTTGCACAAGGGGCCGCTGAAGAAGGGGGGACAGGTGCAGGAAAACTCCCCGGGTACGCCTGACTCCTGACACTGAGCTCCATTTAGACAGGGCCCAGAATCACACTCATCCACATCCTCTGCACAGTCCACACCTGTCCAGCCTGGCGAGCACAAACACCTGGGATACACCAGAGAGGAGATATGGCACTGTAGAGGTCATTTCAGCATACATTTAAATGAATGCAAAATAAATAAACACTTATTTAGTAGTATTCTAAGGGATGTCATTCTCTCTGGCACAAATCATGCTAAAAATGAAAATAGCAGCGGTACGGTGGGGTGCTGCGGATAAGCTGCCGCAACAATTCAAATGATCCACAGCACACATTTTTTTGCCATGCAATACACAGCGGTTCAGTCCATGTATTGGCACAGCACTCTCGGATATTTGTGTGAAGACAGTGCAGGGAATTTAAAGGTTAATTGAACTACTAGTCAGAGCTGATTTTAATTCTGGACAGCTGAATGTAGGACACAGGAGGTTAGAGCACTGAGTGGGGATTAAATGGAAATGTATGCATGCTAGACACAGACAGAGAGAGATGGGGACAGAGAAAGCTTTCTGAAGCATCTGCTCTTAAGGCTGGGTGAATATTCCACTTGGTGGCAGTGAGTACCCGAGCACTACCAACCACTCCACCTTGCATTTATTTTCATCGCCCAACTTTTCCACCTGAAGCAGTTTTAGGTCTCCCCAGCGAGAGGAGGGCATTAGCTGGAGCAGATACACCAGCTTTTTCCTCCAATGAGTCGCAGATCCCCTGAAACCTTTTCATGCTGTGAGCCATTGATTGACTCATTTGTTTTACCTGCCATCTGCAATTCATTATCTCCGCTGCCGGTGGAAGGACATATTGCTATCTCTGAACGGCTTCTTTTTTCTGCATTTATGAAATGACTGGTGCACCTCGTGAGGACAGCGCCCTCGGGCCGGCCCGCACACCTACTTGTAGCTGTTGAGAAGGTCTGTGCAGGTGGCGTTGTTTTTGCAGGGCTGCGAAAAGCATTCATCAATTTCTTGTTGGCAGAACTCCCCCTCCCAGCCAGAGTGACACACGCACTCATAACTCTGCAATGCAAAAAAAACATCTGCACTTGTCTCGGTGTAGTAATATCCTATTAGCAATACGCACCATAAATATAACAAAAAAACATACGGTAGACATTTGGAAGCGGTTAATTAAGTTGTTATGGAGCATTCAGAGGGCATTTATTTCTTCGCTCATTTATACCCATTACATTTTAGTAAACGGTGCAATGCTTAATATGCTCAAAAATATTGCAGAAAAAAAAACTCCCACTCACAAAAAAAAGCTCTTTGCTGTTGAGAACTGTCTAAACTGTGGAAGTGTCAAGCTCCTCTTAAATTTCCACATTACTGCCATGCGGATGCATTCCTCCTACCACCCCTCTGGATCATATGTACGCCTGTGTTTTTACCCATGCCATCCAAGGTATATGGTACAAGCCTTTATCAAGCATACAGTATAAGAAAATACATTTCCATAGACATGCAAACATGTTAGAAATTGCCTGGATTTGTTTAAAGCCAATGTTGTTTCTACTGTAGATAAAGAAATAGAGTTATATAGCTGCTACCTTTGCTAATCTTGTTCATTCCTCCATTCGGAGCAGTATGTGAACAGCTTGTCCTTTAGTTCATCATTGCAATCTGCATTATGATAGTTAATCATGGTTTGTTGTCTATTACTTTCCAAGGTACCGGTTAATTTAAATTCCTCTTTGCATGTACAGGATGAAGGAAGTCATATGGTCAAGGTTTTTTCAGGATCCCTCATTGCCAAGATCCTGTCTGAAGGTCCCGTGTGCTGCTGGTTGAATGCATGCTAATCTGTATTTCATACACTGGAGGGGCCCCGTTAAAGTTTGTCTGATATAATTTGTACAGTGTGGGCCCTTTGGTGGTGGTGGTGGTGGTGGTGGGGGAAATGCCGTCATCTCTTGATAAATTAGATGCCTCCAGGAGACTTCTATTCCTTACCCCTGGCCATAGAACATAATCTCATTTTGCTGCTAAGTCACCTTCAGGGACCGCAATTCTCCAAAATAAGCTAAAGCTCTGTGGGACACAGTGTTCAGAGAGAGGGAATAGCTGCACTGTAAACAAGACTATGCTGAGGAGTTTCCAAAAACTGTCCCAATTTGAATAATGAGTGGAGAAAGAAAACTAGAGTAGTGAAACAGAGAACAGTATGACTAAACATATATTGGTTGAAATTTCATTATACACCTCATATCACACCAAATACCCTTCTTATGCAGTGCCCTTTTGTCTTTGGATTTGGAGTATTCCCTTTATCCGTATTTATAATATTCCCTTTTATCCCTTTGTTGTGCTATAGGGTAATTTTGAAACCTCGTCACAGAACCCCCTGTTGACTATTTCACAATATAGAGAGGGACAATGAGCATGTGTCCTTCAGTTATCCCAAAATTGCTACAGTAGCACTTTCTTGAAACTCAGGTGTCTTGACAGCAACAAAAGAAAATGCTAGTTTGCTTTTGTTGAATATTAGAAATGTACCAATGAAAGCTTAATAGTTACTTTTGAATGACATAATTGCTCATGCCAGAATACTTTTTTTACTTTGGTCAACAATAGTATAATTTGAACACACTGCAATGCGAAAAGATGACATGTTTCTTTGGTTTGGCAATCCATAATATGGCTTAAATTGTATTAAATATAGACCATTATTGAACAGTTTCTATGGAGGAAGTTAACTGCCACAAGTTGATTATAATTTTGAAAGGTTGACATTAGAAATGTATTCAAATTAAGATTTAATTAAGAGATTTTGTCTTTCTGACAAAAAAAGAAAAGAGAATTATTACTCACTGAATACTTATGAAAGGGTCTGTAATACTTCTTTTTTCTTTTCTTCTCATCATGTGCCTCCTCTGGGACTCCGTAGTCTAACAACCGAAGCGTGCTGTTTTTGTTAAATAGATCTCATCTTTCTTGCATACAACATGCACAAAGTACAAACTTATTTTAAATCCAAACATTAGGTGTGGACCATCCTCTAGACGTTATCTATCTTTGTCTAAAGGAGAAAGAAAAACAAGACTTTATCTATGACACATCTGCTTCACTACTGCAAGCTGTTAGCAAATAAGCAGCTGTTGGAAAAAAGGCCCCTGGTACTCATTGCACAGTTTGTAAGCAGCATGCAGCTCCCAAGGCCCTTTTGCAGCTGAAACAGATCAATGTTATAGGCTAAAAACATACTTGAATAACTACAGAGGTAAAGCTGTGCCTTGCAAAAAACAAAAGTCTGAAAATGTTCTCTTTAACCCAAGTGTGTGCATCTTTGTAAACAGACATCAGTAGAGAAGAAAGAGCATGTACTGATGATGAGCATGTATAACATGTACTGAAAGCAATCAGCATTTAGATAATCGCTCGATCTTTGATGTACAGCCTCAATTTCACAAACTCAGTTTTCATTCATAATTTCAACAAGCATTCACAGAAAATCAACTGAGCCCTGCAGCTAGAAGGCAGACCAGGCCTGTCCTGTTCATCCTACCACTGAAGTATAATCCAAACTCTCCTACATTAGCTTAGCTACAACTATGTAAGATGCAGCTGCAAATGTAGTGTCTTTTTTCAGAAAGAGGACAAATTACGAGTTAATCCTAAAGATTCATCTTTTTAAATAAAGTATCTAATTGCGGGAAAAAAAACACAGCAACATTCTGGTCAAAATAGGGACAACTTCACGAGTATGCAATTCATATTTCATACGTCCATTGAAAACTCCTGTGTGTTTTTTCCAAGTATACTTAAATAGCTTTCGGTCATTTTAACACATTCAAAACTCAGCTCACTCGGTATAAATATCATAATTGGCATGATTTGTCTGTTAGGAGATAAAACAACGAGGTGCATTCATTAAACATTATGAAACATGTTTCAGCCAGACACCTAACACTTGAAACGAATGTCCCTATAAGACCGATACAATCTGCATAATTTGCCTCGAATACATAAACCTGATCGTTGTACAGCTGTAGCAGAGCTCAGTCATGTTGCCATATTTCATTCTTTTTTTAATAATACACTTAATTTTAACAATACAATAACACACGATCACTTTTCATGTTATTGCACAGTTGTTTATATTTTACTGCAACAGAAATGATTTCAAAAATAAAACTGCATGACGGTCATCAAAGGTAATCGGCAGAGCCTTATGTGTTTCAGCTCTGTCAATATTGTATTATAAACTGGAGTGCTTTCTAAAGAGTTACAAACTGTGGTGATTTACAGGACATTGTGCCATTTTAAAGCCTTTTCGTAGCCATTATATCAGGCCATTATACTGCCAAAACTAAGAGTGTGTCTACATACCAGATGGAGGTCCTTGCATATCGAGTTGGTGCTGCACAAACTGTTCACGCAGTCATCGATGTCTTGCTCGCATCTCAGCCCAGCATAACCGGGGTTGCAAAGGCAGTAAAAGCCGTCGACAACTGAAACAAGATGAGTAGGACAGTTACTGCATTTCACATCATACATTAATCCATACATCATAACACAGGAAAGTGCTGATAACGACTATAAAGCACAATTATTCACTGTGATTTCATTTTTTAATGGATGTGACTATTGAAATAAATGCCTTGTGCTGCATCAGTCAAACCTGTTGTTGCTAAGTCCATGTCTGGATCAGGAGTTTGACACTAACAGTCTCTGCAATGGCCAGTCAGGCCCTTTTCTTCTACGACTTTCCTTGTTCCCTGTCTGTACTTATCCCACTCTTCCTCAATGAAAGCCTGAAAGCTCTGTCATTAGTTTTCCCAATGTCAACACAATGTCAACACCCTGAACGAGCGGAAACGAAGTGCAACAATGAGAAGAAGCCCATTTCAGGGGCCATTCTTTATTCAAATGTTACAAATGCGGCAATTTCTTCCATCCGAATTAGAATCTTCCACGTCGAATAATCCATTCCTGCCTCTCTTTAATTATCAATGACGTTAAAGTGGGATGCATCATTCTGTTTCTCCAGCACAACACTGGTGTACAGGCAGCCAGTGACAGAGTTAATTGCACTTCTTTCAGGAGTGAATTTATTACTTCCCCAGTCAGGGTCCCAGGATTCTTCATTATCCCAAAGATTTACCACGTAATCTATGCTGTCACTCTGTCTTGGTGTGTGTAGCTGCTATTACTCTCATTAAATGCTTAAGGTCCTGGGTGGCAGCAGCATTACTCATCTCAACCACTGTGGCTATGCAGTGCTCTCCCTGGTGGCTGTTGCTGCTGCTGCTGCTGAGCGCCGGCCAATAGGCCCTAGAGGCCTGCCACAGGTGAACTGGCTGCACTGGCTGGATTAGTCAAGGGAGCTGGCCAAGGATAGGATACTCTTCGATAGCAATCCACTGCCATCACTGCTTTGTTCCGGCATAATCCAGTTGAAACAACATTGGCAGGATTTGTTGAAATGTCACAAAGGCTAGAGGGTATTAAGACAGTACAAATATTTTGCTCCTGAGAGAAATTTTATTTGACCCCGCACAACCCCGCTCAGTAAAATCTGTGCAGTTTTACATTTTTATCTTAACTTTTAGATTTTTATTTAGATCAGTGAGCTTGTATTAACTTACGCTAGAGATGGAATAAATAGGGGTAATATCTTATCAGATAGCCACGGGAAGATAAACAATATTCTGCCTTTGATTGTATTATTTTGCCTTTTATCATTCACTATTCAAAACAACACATCACTGATGTTTAATTGATTTACTTCTACAGTTATGTTCAGGAACTAATCAAGCCTACTTCAGCAGGTAATGTCCTAGATCCTCACATCAGACGGGATAACTCCACTCTCATAACACTCCGATGAGCTGCAATGGTGACCTAATTGAAAACTGCCTGTCAGACTGTAAGTGAGCAGAACTAAATTTGACAGATGCAGTGTGTGTGTGTGTGTGTGTGTAGGTTAGCTTCCATCTTGAGTGCCTGTTATTAAGCATGCTGGTAAAGGCTGTTTCTCACCATCATAGCAGAAGCCGTGAAAACAGGGGTTGGAGCTGCACTCATGCACATTGATTTCACAGCGGGGGCCAGTAAAACCCCGGTGACAGTGACAGCGGAATCCCAAAGGGAAATGGTCCTGATCCAACTCCTCAATACACACTGCACCATTCTCGCATGGATTACTGGCCTCGCAGGGTAAGAACTCACAATTATGACCTGGAGTGAGGCAAAGAAACGCACGTAAGAGACCCACCCAGCAGACAACAATACAACAATCTCTCTAGCAATGCAATGGACCTGAAAGTCTTGGGTTGCCAAAAATGATTCCCCGATTGTATGATTCCCTTAACCCATCCATGTGGTGTATTACATGCTGTGTCAAGCTTACACGTTGAACAGAGAGACAGACAGGAATAGTTGATGCTATTCAAACATGTTCCAGTAGATGCTGATCCAAAGTCACTTTCCTCAATCGCAAATTATCCTCACATATATATACAGTACAGTCAGAGTCGAACACACTGTTTTGTCCATTTCAGTGGCTGAACACTGTAAATGAAATGGCTGATGTTATAACAGTACCTAAAACATTACAAGCTGTGTGCTTGCAAATGAATAGTCTCCATCCTCATATCCAATTGGCAGTCATGTTTAAAACGGCTCATAAAAACACCTGTGGCTGTGCAGCACTCAATTGCACAACAAATGCACAAACTGAAAGTTAATCAAGATTTCTGCGATTGGTGCTCAGTCACTTTGTTTTAGCAAACTGCCAGAACCGTACAGACAAATTAAAGTGCAAGACATTGGTATGTTCAGATCATGCATCAAGCTGTGGAAGGAAATCACTTTCATTGTCAAATACAAAGGGAAAGAAATAAAGAACATGCATGTACACCATTTTTCAACAAAGCAGTGCAGAACATGAATCAGCCCATGCAATGAACGTTAAATGAGCGAATACAAAATGATGAATGTTGCAAAACCTGCAAAATTTGACAAGACACGTTGGTTACCTCTGATGACTTCTGTAAAACAGTCACATGAAGAAACACGTCAAGAAAAAACAAAAACATTCTTACAGAAATGATCAGTTGCCTTTTTGTAGAGGAATTGCTGAACCCAAAAGGGTTCTATAAGCTTTAGTCAAAAATGTAAAGAAGGAACATCATTGCTTTTGGCTGAGCCAGCAAGTTGTCGTAGCCACAGCTGACTAAAGTTCAGTTCTGGCTACATCAGCGTATTACATAGAAACTTTGTGGACATTTTTTTATTTTGTAGTTTAATATTGTGAATACTCGAGTTATGGCCAGTTTTGTGAAGTCACAGCGACTTCTGTACATATTCTAATCAGCTCTTCCATGAGTGGAGGCAAAAAAAATAAGACGACTTGTGCAATTTGAACATGTGGAAAACTGTTTCACAAATGCACACGAAGAAAGAGTGATTGCTAAAATGACGGAAGATCATGAATGTTGTTTAACCTGTATTATGTTATGTTAAAATATATTATATGATATAGGGACGTCTACACAAGTATTAACCAAGGAATATAAGCCTATAAATTATTCATATTTAATCAGGTTGTGATGTGTGCACGTGTAACTGTTTTACACACGTTCCAATTGATTGGTATTTGTGTGTACATTGGGATCCACAATACTCGAAATTACGCACAAACACATTTGTAAATCTTTATTTTGATATGTCGATCATGTAATATACATTTGAAGACGTGTTGAGATGAACTTCATTCCATAGTTTCATATTGGAACGACTTCATGACCAGACAATAGCTACTTTCCTTGGCAGCACTACTGATGTCAACCATGAGATGCTTACTTTACTGGTCCTTGCAGGGAGCGGGATGACAGCTCCATGAGACAATATTTTTGATATAAACAGTGTCAAATCCCTTTCTGCAGTGTGAAAGGATAACCAGACCTGCCAATCTCATTGACAATCAACAACCCATTGTACAGCTGCTAGCAGCTTTCAGTGCTTTTCAGTCATTGCAGCATTCACAGGAGACAAACAAGGTCCCTTATTTTAGTAGTATCGCACTTGAGATACTGCCAGACTTGAAGAAAGAGTGGAATTGTAAATAAAATCAAATAAGACAGAAGTTATATTTGCTTCTGACACTTTGCTTCTCAAACGTGTGATCGAGGTAGATGAATTGGCTGACTGGGTCTAAACTAAATCTGGTTCAAACCAAGGCTACTGCTTTTCTAAGATTTGGCTTTGACTCAGCACTGGAAAGCTTTCGCTACAAAGTGTGTTGTGCAGATTGGGAACGGAGTTCTTGCAAGTGATTCTAAGTTACTGTAAGGCACATATGTGATTATTACCACGCATGTTATTTCCATACTGTGCTCCGTTGCTTTAATGATCCCAAATTGTCTCCCTCAGAGTATACTTTGGTTTGATTTACAGTTCCTTTTATCTTTGACTGTAAAAAGCAACCTCATCACCATGTGGCCATTGGCATACCTCACAGCAAGAATAGTGTTACATGGGTAATCAACATTGCCTCATTCCTGCCGTACTTTCCAGAGTGATTTGAACTGCAGCATAAGACATCCATGTTCATTTTCATGAGCATTCTGAATCTCTCTCGTTAAGCTGTCGGCGGTCTTTGAAGTTCATTTGTGTAATTTTCATGTGCCTTTTTCAGGAGTCATTTCCTTCTGGCCACTCTGCTGTAAAAGCAGTGAAATGCCACTTTTAGAATTGTATCCACTGACAGTCCCTTCGTGGCGGAGTCTCTACTCCAACATGAACGGTTAACAGTGAAAGTCTAACAATGACAAACAGCTCGTGTTTGATGTGACTCATATTCAGAAAATTGCACTCATTACTAACATGGGATGGAAACAAGCTGTAAACATCATTACAAATCTGGTCATTTAAGATGTTTTATCTTTGATCATTAGTTTATGGATAAGTTGTTATGGTTAGTGGTGTTATATCGGCTTCAATCGACAACAACTGATTAAATCCTAATTTAATAATGAACACATTCCTATTGTGTTAAATACTGATCACCAAACGTGTCAGTTACGTATTATACAATACTACAAATGTTTTGCTGATTTCTTGGAGTAAACTATGATCTACTTTCTCCCAAATCATTCCAAAACATTTGAATTCCCACTGATATGCCAAGATGCTGCTGTAGTGACGCTAGCTCTATCATCTGACTGAATGATGAAGGTTGTCACATGTGGCAGAAGCACCCACCATAGCTTACATCTCAGTAATTACTCAAGCTTTTTTTGTGTTTAACCAACCGCAGGTATAGCAAATGAAGATGTACACATTTTCTTGAGACATGTGAAGTGAGTTTAGACAGGTGAAAATAAAAGCATGTGGAGTTAATTAACTTTGCTTCTTGTCCCCATTCCCTCAGTGCTCATTACCTTTAAACGGAGCCGCACATCGGCAGAAGTAATTATCATGCTGGTCAATGCAAGTGGCTCCATTCTTGCAGGGAGATGAAGCACACTCATCAATGTCAAGTTCACACTCTGTACCTTTGACAGAAAAGAACACAGAATGATAAATATGTCATACTATCGCTGGCATTAATGTGTGGCTGTTCTGAAACATGTTGAAATCACAAAACGCAGTTAAGCCCGGAGAGGGTTTAACCTAGAATAACAGGGTCTTGTGTAAATTATTTTTGATTTGTCGATTATGATCTTGATACCATAACAGATGATGTGAAAGCTGAACGTAATGCTTAATTAAGTGCCGAGTACAGCTAAAACACCAGAGAGGGGTCTCTATGGTGCCGCAACAAGGTATGAACCGCAAACACCATCCTCACAGCAAGAACTCCATTTCAGATATAATTCTCAACTTTCCAAAAAGTTTTCTTTCAAACATTATTTATGGGGATTTTAAAAAAAGGAAGAGAACCCAGCTTCTTTGAGATGGTAAGATTCAGCACTGCAGCAGTGGTATTGTCTGCAATGCACTGAATCTGGCTCTGTGGGAATTATTAGCTGTTATTAAGAAACCTTTACAGGTGGAATAACACGATCTTTGTTTTAGTTGAGTTATTCTATTATTCTTCTTTGTTGTGCTTTTAACAGCCACATGTAGGGAAATAGTTAAGACTTCAAAATGTGTGCAAGTATTAAACCACTGTTTTGTCTCTACACTTTAAAGAGGAGCGTCTGATGGCTGCTGACTTATCATTCATGTTAAAACATACAAAGACCCGAATAAATGAAGCACATTGACCAACCTGTAAAGCCAGGCGTACAGACACATCCATAGCCATGAACGAGGTCAACACATGTGGCGTTGTGCTGGCAGGGTGAGGATATGCACTCGTCTATGTTGACTTCACAGTAGTTCCCTGTAAAAACATGAGATATAAAAGAGTCAGTGGTTCAAGAATGCACTGGCTAAAACTGTGGCTATAAGCTGCACAATTATAGCGTTCCATCAGAGCCCAGAAACACCCTCTTCATCATTCATCCCCACAGCCATTGCCCTCCTAAACTCAGCTATCAGGAATACTCAGGCCTACTTGCAGGATGAGGTCCATGTTGATCTCTGATTGTGTTGTTGCAGCTCAAGGATTCTGTTGATGTATTTTTGATTGTAATGTCATGGTAGCCATACTTTATGTTCATGTTGAGATTGTGTAGCTGCTGCCGGACAATTCTGTTTGACGTCATACTTTCAATGTAGGGGGGGGGGGTGACAGGATAGTCATCGTGTATTGTTTTAATTGCTGTTCCGAGTCTGTGTTACTCTGAATAATGCTACTTCGTGTTTGTTTTATGACCAAATACTGCGGCTTTGATTTGTAACATTTCATGACTCATGCTCAGTTTTGCACTTTCCTTCAACTTAGTCAAATATATGTTGCCTTTGACTTAAAGCCTCTTCATGGAGAGTTTAAAATGTGATGATTGGTGACAGCTTCACCAATTGCAGTGTTTTAAGACAGTTGTCACAAAAATGAAGTCAGTCTGACATTCCGTGTGCATATTTTGCAACACTTGGAAGAAACACATTTTTACTGTTCTGCTAGCAAAGTTATTTTGACACCGTTTTGGATATTTGACAAGTAAGGGTTTTAAATCAAACAACTATCTTTCTGTTCAAACACCATACTTTCTGTAGCTGACTTATATCTATTTCTCTATTGTGGCACAACAAGAACAGATCTTGTGATATACTTTATGCTTCATTCCCTTGGCTTTGCATCATTTGTTTACTCCGTAAATAAAAAAATAGATCTGCTGCACACGTGATGTTTTTTGCATCATCACCATTTCACACATTTAAAGTCGCTGTAAGCTTTGGAGGAGGCTGATATATAGTGTGAACTGTCAAAGTGAGAGGATGCCGTGCAATTTGCTGAACATATTCTTGCACCCACGGGGATAAACCCTTTTCACTGGGTTTTGATTTTAATGACGCCGTACCCTTTCCTCTGTCACCACCCTAGAAATACACTTTACATCTTAGCCTCAGTGTTGGTAAGAACATGTAACTGGGAGCAGCGGCGCTTTTAAGTGGTAGCTTTGTTGATAAACGAAAGAGCATCTGGAAAATCTACTTTTAGAACATAAAAAACATAAATCATAAATGATGAATCTCATCGTTATGTGTTTAAACGAAGATACCTGCACAATTAAGCAGATTAAGTCACACACTATGAGCAGAGATGATAGAAAGTCGTTTCCCTCTTTACATAAAAAACAATATCTTGCCGTGATGGGATTTCTGGGGCTCCTTTGTAACCGTACTTCAATAAAAGGCTTCCATTATTGAGAGGCATCGAGCTTGAATGGAATGGAATCAAGAAATAGTTTGTTGACATACGTTTTTAAAAACCACAGCCGGAGTGCAGTCTATATTTCTATTCCTACAATACATTTATAGTGCCACCTGTCGTTTCAGGAGAAGTAGGACGAGAGCTGTGATGATATATGAAATTGTGTAAAGTGAGTGAAACTCCTCAGATCACGCACCACGCACGACAAGGTATATATGTACTTTAATTTAATCTACACAGTTCTGCTGTCAGCAGAGCTCTTGATTTTCCTGGGATCTGATCCAATCCACCCGTCTTCTACATCAAACTGATCCTACTGTTAAATGAATATACGAGTAGGGTTAGGAGACTCATATGGGGTCAACATTTAGCAACAGTGTTTATACTGTAGCATTAGCTGTTCTGTTTGGCATGGCATGTGTCGTTATATCATTAAAGTAGAGCAAAGAAAGTGATCAACACAGACAAATAACTATATTCTCTCTAAACATACTCATATCCATGTGTTTAAGCGCACTGGTACCTATAGCTACTCATCAGTCGTCGCATAAAATTTAGAGCAGTGTTGTGCAAACAAACACATTCGTGGTAAGAAGCGCATGAAATATACCTGTGATTCCAAGAGGACACTGGCAGCTGAAAGAGTTGAGCTCATCGATGCAGGAGCCTCCATTTTGACAGGGCTGGCTGAGACATTCATTCATTTCAATCTTGCAGTTATTTCCTTGGAAAGCATAAAAGGCGCACAGCATGTTGACACATTGTTCCGGTGAATAAAATGTCACTTTAACTTACAAAGAATAAATTCAAGATAGCTTTCACTTACCAATAAATCCAGGTGCACAGAAGCAATTGTAGCCACCGAGCGCGTCTTTACAAATACTCAGGGCTCCGCACGGCTTTTCTTCACAGTCATCAATGTTTATCTCACAAAACTGGCCCGTTAACCCTGCAGAGGAAGGACAATATATTCTATAGGATTGATCCACTCCAGGGGACAATCCCTTAAATAAAAATGCCTTTTGGATGTGATATACTGTAACACTGTCTTGTAAAGATCTCTAGTCGCGATACAGGTATAAATAATTGTAATTATTAAAGAGAAAAATGAGGATTTGATGAGCTGATTTTCTTCCCGTCTTTCCTTTTCTTTCTAGTGCTCAAGCAAATTACATAATGTACAATCACTGTAATAGAGTCAAATATTAAAATGGTGCTTTAAAACAGCAGTAAGTACCACCAGTGGGGAGGGATATTTTTGTTAATGGCAGCGGTGATGTGTGAAGTAGTAACGTTGCACTATACCGACAAAAACAGGGACGAAGAAGACTGCTAGTTAGCAAATAAGTGAAATGATTCGATTTTTATAATGTTGACATTTTGCACACTAATCAGCAAGTATTTACTGCATTTACGGCAGTTACTGAAAGAAAATCACTGGAATGCTAAGCTATTTACTTTTACTTATTTATAATTACCTCATTTACCTATACCTGTGAATTACTGTAACAAATGGAATGATTAATTAGACTTTGATTGGAATTGGACTCCTTTTTCAAGTGATACAATGTGATTATTACCTCATGCAATCCACTACCATCAAATCATTTCATAACCAACAACTCCTTTGATACAATATGAGTTTGGATCCAAAGAGGAAAGAAAATATCATCACTGCTTTGAAGTCGGCTCACAACCTGATGAACTGAGGCCGGACTTACACATTTCATAGGCTGCTTCGTGTTGTTGCTTAAGGCAAAAGAGATTAGACTCCCACAGAGTAGGAAGGTGAACAAGCGAAAGCATCAAACCGAAGAGTAAGTGTGTATATACATGTTTCATTCGAGGAATTACCTCCATTTGAGGCGAGCTGCTGCCGGATGGAGAACCTACCTGGTAAACAATCACACTTGAACCCTCTTGATAGATTCACACATGCTGAACCGTGTAGACACAGACCATCAACACAGTGGTTTATAGGTGTTTCGCAGTGCGGCCCAGAGTACCCATGGTGACACACACATTGATACGTATTTGCCAGCTCTTCACAGAGGAGAGTCCCCTCAGGGTTGCAAGGATTTGACACGCATTGGTTCACAGATGAGGAGCACTCATTGCCATGGTATCCTGTAAGAAGAGGGATCAAAGTAGTGATTGATGTGCGGAGCTATGTACAGTATCCTCCTGACTTCCCACGTCTGGCAGACATCAGGGATTGTGATTCCACGTGATGCCGTCATTGCCAGTGTTTTTCCTCTCTGCAGATTTACAAATTCTATCCAGCATGAGCCTGAAGCACTAAAACCAACGAGGGATTTCAGCAACAGTACACAAAGTAAAACTACTGTGTTTTTTGTCACCAAATGTAACTAGTTTGCAGATTTGTACACTGCACTGTTTTGGTGATACCACAACAGTAGTCAACAACACGAATACATTTTCACATGCTTTAAGGGCTGAGTTTAAATGAGTGATTGATGTAAAATAAACCAAGAAGAGCAGAAGACACACTGTGGTTATAATGAGTATCTAGCTTAGGCCTGAGAGCATTGCATGTTGCATTTCTATATTGAGTCACTGTAGTAACGACTATAGCAATTTGTATTCTTATTGTAATTTTCTTCTATTCTATATTCATGTTTCTTGATTTTTGTACTTAATTTAACTTGATCTTACTATGTTTACCTTGCTATGCACCAGTACACCTATGCAAAGTCCCTGTAGTTTAAAATTGACTTGGCAATAAACCGGATTTCTGATTCTGACAAGCTTGATTGATATATCACAACACAAATTGAGCTGAACAAATTCACTACCAATCAACTTCATAAGTGTGCTTCGATACCTGCAGGGCAAATGCATTGCATTTCCCCAGCTGAGTTGTAGGAACACGTTCCTCCATTTCTGCAGAACTCAACATCTGATGCACATGAGGAGACGGACGCGGAGCAATTCTTACCTGAGAGGTAGATAAAGATTGTTAATCGAGCGCTATAAAAATGAACACACTAAGAAAAATGAGCACATCGCCAACATAATGACACACCTCAATATCCCGTCCTACAAATGAGTTTGACTCCAGAGGGTGACAACCATTAACATGAGGAACCAGCGTGATGTGAGGTGTGTGTGTGTGTGTGTTTGTGTGTGTGTGGTAATGGAGCCAGTCGGAGTGATACTACAGTATAACTGCCATATCTTTGTCCCACTGCAGTTTCTTACAACAGCCAAAGGCACACACACTTTATTCAGTCTAGGCTTATGCCTGCTTACACTGTCACAGTACAAAAATATGAATACAATTCCCTTGCTACTACTGCGCGAGAAATGATGGATACAACAAAAGTTCCATTCACACCACAACAAATAGAAAACTGTAGACAAAATAAACATAGTTGGTAATGTACAGATCAGCATTCTGTTAACTTGTGTCAGTATTACTCATGTAAGATAAACAGCACCTTTGATACATTCTGCTAACCGATATATCATCATTGTAAAAATACTTAGGAGAAACAAAGATATATGTCGACTCAATCAGCTGTGATCATGCTGAATTTTGTGAATGAGCTCTTACATTCGACCAGTTTGATGGTTATCACTGCTGAAGCGTCATCAATCTGTACTATGTTCATTAAAGTCGAAACTACGAAAATGATGCCTCAGATAACTCACCAGCAAAGCCTGAGGGACAGACGCACTCATAGTCTGCAACCAAGTCGATACATGTGGAATTATTGGCGCAGTATCCATGGACACATTCATCATCATTGATTTCACAGTTCAACCCCCCAAACCCTGGTATGAAGAGAGAAAGAGAAATCTCATCAGTGAATATCAGTAAACACCAGACATGAAAAGACAATAATTCGTCAATCAGTAATCAGTAATCAGATTGCACCCAAAAGCAATTTATTGCTGTTTCATTGCTGAGGTTTGAGATGACTTTTCAATGCAAGCTGCTGACAAGAAAACATGTAGATAATATGGAGAGTAGATTGCACCACAGCCTTTAATTGAGAAATAAAATGATATTTTGTCTTACTGTTTGTGACATTATTTTCAATGGCGAATGTTTAACTCCAAGTAACATTAGCATATTTGATATATTTAAAAAAACAAAGGTTAAAGATATGAAGTAAAAGTGAGAGCTGCCAATTTCTGACATTTTAGTCGTCCATAAATATATTCCACTGCATGGTCACGCTACAAAATGACTGTCATTAGCACTGTCACACACTGCAGCTACAGGAGGCCCATGACTAATGCTGGGCTATCAGCACCATCGGTGCAGGTCAAATCCTCATCATTTCTCAAACTGACCATGGAACCAATCTCCACCTCTCTCCATGTCATAAAATTTGACAATTATCCCGACTTCATTAAAAATGCATAACAGGTTTCACCCGCAAGCACGGTTTAATCAGAGGTATGTTTCACAGATAAGATGTCAACCGGACCAAGAAATTAGCGGAAAAAATAGCTGAGATTTATTCCTTCGTACTCTAATGATGCGAGCGGCAATTTCTGATGGAATGATTTTATGTGATCGGAGAAAATGTGAAGCAAATATCTGTTAGCCTTACGGGTATTGAACTGAAAGCCGAAAAAATGTGTCGTTAAAAAACATCATGAATACAGGAAGCAATCAACATCAAATGCTACAACAAACCTTTTGTTGTTAGTGTACAGGTAATCATTCCAAGCAAACACCACAACAAATGACTTCACTGATTAGTCCCTGCTCTTTTGGGGAAAGCGTGCTAATCAGCTGAATCACCAGTTGGGTTTGGTTAGGACACGTTTTTTTTATTGCTGTCACATTGAGGGCAAAAAAAGAAGATAAGGGAACAACTTCCAGTTGTGGAAAAAGGGTTAAATCCTTTTCCCCAACTAAAAGACGGCAGTTATCTACGTTTCTCTTCAGGACATATTGCCCTAAACTGAGTCTGCAGATAAGAAATCGTTTGTAAGGAAAGTAATGTGCAAGAAGTAGTGTGTTTCCTGATATGCTTAGGATATTTGTTTAGCAGGGCAGTCTGACGAATGATGTTCCAGTTCTTGAGTTGATATTGTTTCAGTAATTAGTTCGAAAAATGTCACATTTCTATTGTAAGTGTTGAAATGATAAGTCCATTATCACAATAATCCGAGAGGCAAAGATGTCTTTTTTTTTTATTCCAAAAAATAAAAGACATATGAACAAACTCTAATAAGGCAACTGGCATAGTTTCTCTTTCTCTATTTTCTCTTTAAACCATTTGAGACTGGAGTCTTTGGGACAAAGGACGCTCCCTTGATTATTTTTACAGTAAATATTGGTCCCATGAGAGAAATGGAAAAATGGTACCAGTGCTCAAAATCTGAAAAATAAACTGCAATGAGAGACCTTATGAAGTGTGTACTGGTTATTCAGTTTATTTACCTAGTACAAGTGGATGAGTTGTAGCTGTGTTTGTTACTGGATACTTAAATGGGTTCACGCAACGTCTTTTTATCTCCATTTACTTATACACAGGAAAAACAAGTAGACCGCCAAACAACGGAATTGAGATAGACCGAGTGCAAAAGTGTTTTTGAGTGGCTTTTTCATCAAAGCCAGGGTCATAACTCCAGGACTGAAACTGGTTGGTTGCACACCAACAAAGTTCGGAATTAGCCACATAATCGTATTGCCTCAACTATTTGGGCATCTAATTGCATTGCAACTTACCCTCTGAGCAGAAGCACTGATACAGGTCATTGCCGTCCACACAAATTCCACCGTTCTGGCAGGGCTTTGGCTCACACTCGTTGAGATTTACTTCACAAAATGAGCCTTCAAACCCTGCAGCATATGTAAAGAAAACACTGTTATTGGAAAACTTTTTTGACTGGTTTAATTCCTCAGCCAATTAGGATCAGCATGACTTTGTCTTCACAAATAAAAGATGGTATTCAAAGCTTGTATTGATTCAAAGAGCTTGCTGGGGACATGCAGACTCAGCTCACTGGATCATTTAATCATGTTTAATAAGAGCCGGTCATTGCCCTTCTGATTCATTGCATTAAACAAGCCAAATCCAGTGATTTTTAAGATCAAAGTCAATCTATACACAGAGGGAACCACATGAAACAAATAACATGCGTCAGCGCACATGTGTAAACACACTCGCTCCACACACTCTCTCTCTCACACACACACACACACACACACACACGCACGCACAGGCCATTAAAGAGAAGAAACATGTCAGTGTTTAAGCAACATTGTTGCTGGTGCTACACAGGCTGTTAGTGGGTTAACCTCACACTTATCTAGCATAGAGGATTTGGTATGTGTTTCACACAGTCAGGCAAGAACTAAACAGAGCAGAAGGTCCTAAGATGCTCTTCACAATTATAAATGTGGAAAAACAAATATAAAAGAACAGTCAGAATAAGCCGTTTCCCCTCCGAAACAACACTGCAGGGTTACATAAAAACAAGAACAATCAAACAACAACTGCTGCAAAAAACATCACAAAAACTGTCTTATGCGAAGTGTGGCTCTTGATGAAACAACAGGCTTTTGGAGCTCAAATCATTTTATTTTGTTTTGTCATTTCACATTAGGTTGGCAAATAAGTCTTGCACTGAAAAGCTGTTCTTTTGAAATAAATGCTAATGCCAAACAAAAATATGTCAAAAACAGTTTTTGGTTGTAAAAACCAAAAACGTATTGCCCTGCAAAATCTGCTCTTCAACAACAAGCCAGTAGAGTATTTCCTTCTTTCTTTTTTTACACACAAATGCAAAATCCACTATCGTGAGTTCATCAAACATTCTCAGTTCAAGAATACGGTTCAGTGTGAGCAGTAAATACGCGGTCAAGAAGTTGACGAGATGTGGTACACAGTCCAGTGAGGGAGGGTATGTGTAACATGCTTTGCAACACATTAGGTTGGCAATATTGGATAATACGGATGCCAAGACTGCCGACCTGAAACATCTAGACATGACAGCATCTCGCAGTGTGCCCTTGAGAAGTGATCAGGGGAGAGCAGCGCGCCGCAGGTTGCTTTCATTTACATCAGAAATCACTCACAATCCTTCACTTTGACGTCTGCCGAGCATAAGTGCAACAGGAGTAATGAAGTTAGGGTTATTGATTGGGTTACATGAACTTCTATGTAATAGCCATTCATTTGAAAGGAGACAGCAGAGCCGGTGTAGAGTCGACTGAATTATGATTGGTTTGGCTGGATTATTTTTTTTTTTTCATTTCTAGTACCGTAACTGTATCCAGGAATAAGCCGCATGATTTCCGGTGCATGTACATACAGTACTATACTGGCGCTCTGTCACTTACTGCACGCATATCCTTGACTTGTAAGTCTGCAGCCTGGTTATACCCCTGGCAAGCCTCAGCGTATCTAACAGGTCAAGCCCCTTCCTCTTCCTCCTGTGTTATCCCGGTCACTGCCACTGCTGCCACTGCTGGCAGCTACAGCTGTGATAACAGTCATCGGCATGGAGGGGAATCAGCGAGACTTGACTGACACACAAACAAAATTGTTTATTTCCTGCAGGAGCTGTCAAACTAATCTGCATACGATTATCATATGGTTATGAAGGTGTAAAAACGTGATGCGCAAGTTTTAATGCATGGTCTAGTAAGAGAACACGAGAAGGGCTCTTGTGCAGTCTTGCTCTGATAAAACGAAAAAAAGAGAAAAATCTACTTTTTGATCGATAGCTACTAAAACACGACCTGAATCAGCAGTATTTTGTGTCCAGCCACATATTCCTTTTAGTAAATTGACCTTGCAGCCTATTTTCCACGTGTTAATAATCCGCATGACAAATACAACATCTGTTAAAGGTCTTGCTCACCTCTTTCGCATGTGCAAGAGACATTCTGTCCACCCTTGGTCTCAGCGCATATTAATGTATGCTCACTGCACAGTCCGAACGAGCAAAGGTCAATATCCACCGAGCAATCCCTCCCCTTGAACCCTGCAATGAAAATTGAGTTAACAATGGAGAAGGAAATTCAGAATCAGCCAAACCTTGGGAAATAAACAAGGAGGTCTGAATTCATAAAACAACAGGAACACACATTACGCAACACATATATATGTGGCAGCATGTTTTATTCAAGAGAGACACCTCTTCTCTGGTGCATTAATGGGGGTATTGATTCTTCCCCTCGCAATCTACCTGCTATGCAGTATGCTAATTGGGTGAATCATCGACAGAGACCCACCCTAGCAAACTGATCTATATCACATTTATCTGCCCCACCAAATGCAGGTCTGCATGCCACTGATAGATACCCATGTCAATATCTATTGTTGTAAATAAAGCACAGAGAGATGGTGTGACTGATACTCGTTACACGTGTTTGTACAAATATAGATGAGTTAAAGGGAGAATCCTAAAAATAGAATTCTGTGTTTTTGTACTGACATCACACGCTTCAACCCGTGGCCATTAGATAATGACGATGATTAAAAATTTAAAAAAAAGTGCATTTAATTGTTACATTCACAAAAGGTTAGGAGATTTACTTTATGGAGTCACAGACTATTTGTGAGTTTTTACCAGCTAAATGTTTAAAAATCTTATTCTAACCAAAAACATCTCCGAACTACAAGCCTCTAAACAGGGAACATGCACCCATATCACCGTCATTCATCTTTGTGCAGTATGCCATGAGTATTTCCTTTTTTTCTATGGGAAGACAAATACAAACAGACATACTAAGGAGCTGAAATTCATCACTCCTTTTCCATGTTTGCTTCCTTTCTAAGCATCTTTGTGCAGTCGGTGTCTGCAAAGTAGGTCTCACTCACTGGCAAAGCAGTGAAATATTTCAAACACTGCTCATGCAAATCCCTTTTCATCAAGACTTGAATAAACCAACAGGGCAGCAGCTCTACTTCCTGTTGTAAGCAGTCTCCTCTTTCTATACCCTGTTTCCAGAGCCAAGCACTTTACATCAACACATCTATCCGGAAGGTTTGACGACCTCCCAACTACCCTTTTCTCATCATATTATGTATTGCCGTGACTAGTTAATGGACAGCTATTGCCTCCAACAGAGTGTTCAGAAGTGTTTAATAACCAATTGTGCATGCAATTCACTCTGGGCTTAATGTTGCATGAAGGAATGTCACATTTACAGTGTCACCATCTCCAAATGGGACTTCCTATTCTGTCTGACAGCTACTAGCGGCTCAGCCCAACTCTGCTTCAGAAACAAAGGCGGAAAGTGAAACTATGTTTTTCACTTTATCTCAAAATGTGCTACAGTAACAAGACATACTGTGACGCATTGTTAATACTTCACAGTAATGCATTGAAGCAAAGTCCTTATACACCCATGGTCAGTGGTCGTAACTATTCCTTGGCTCGGATAACTGCTGTTCATCAGCACATTTAGTCATCTCTCATCACCAACGCTCTGGTTGCTTCACTGAGCTGAACAACTGAAAATCATGTTCTTGGATAGAAATCACAAAAGTCAGTTATTACTTCTAAGTGAGTTTAATCAATAAAATGAGACTGTGAGGTTATGTACAGATATGAAATGTAGCTTGTGTTGTTCATTACCTCCACCAAAAAGCTTGTGTTTCTGGCGTTCTTTGTTTGGTCTTTGTATAAGTTCGCAGTGTAAATACTAGTGCTGTAGTACTCAACATGAGTCTTAGCCTCAAGACCCCTTTTTGAAGGTCTCTGTGCCATTTCAAACATTTATCGGCGCTTAGAAAGGAAGCAAACATGGAAAAGGAGTGATGAATTTCAGCTCCTTAGTATGTCTGTTTGTATTTGTCTTCCCATAGAAAAAAAGGAAATACTCATGGCATACTTATACATACACATATATAATAGTATATGCCAATAAAAGAGGTGAGTGACAAGGAATCTTCATTTGTTTTCACTGGCTGTTTTTTTGGGAATGTTGATTTTGACTATATAGGCACTACGTATGAATATTATAGAGATTTCAATGGAATTTGGAGTAAAGTCAAGTTCTGGTCAAAATCTAACAATGCAACCATGTGTTGATGTGTCAAGCACCACCAGAAAACTACTACAACCCTTCACAGTGTGAACTGTTTCTTAACCATTAATCCTAAATTTCATATTTTCTTGAATAAGTTTGGAACATACATGATTTGGATGACTTGTGCAACCTTGGCCAACGTATCCCTGAGAGCTTGAGGGATAATAACAGTTAAAACTAATTCTATAATAATTATGGATCAACTGGACAACACAGACGTACTGTACTTTAGTTGCAAACATAAAACGGTGGCAGGAATTGATCAGAACAGATTATTGTCAGATTATTTTACCATCCTGTGGTAAAATAATCTGACAGACCACCTATCTAATTGACTTTTAGAAAAGATAAAGTGATCAGTAACACCTGTCTATAAATCTCTCAATGAAGTCAAAACAGTAATGGAGGCTTTACTGACACATCGGTGTTCTGTTCTTGCCCAAATCTAATTTGAGCAACAGGCAGAAACAATAATATGGGAAAATGATTTACAGTGATGCATTTGCTCCCTCCATAATGTCATAAAAAGCACATCATGTAACAGGTGCTGCACATGTTTCAAGGCAGTAAATGTTTTAATGACTTCACCCACATTTGAATTGATTTACTGTGCAGTAAAATAGAGGCACTTTTGGGCCGAGAGGAAAGGCACAAAGAACTAAAACAAGATGTGCACTGACAACAAAACAGTGGTGATATTTTTTCACTACATTATACTCAAACAACTAAAGTAGGAGAACATACTTTCAAAAGAATACACATGTGAAATATCCAGCATAAACCATGCAGTGGTTCTACCTTTGTGGAATATATTGAGAACATTATTTCGCGGAACCCACCCATTTGACCGAGTGTGTTTTGTCTCCCGTCAACACCTATGTTGTTTTGTGGATTTTATTTGTCAAATATTTGTCTGTAAATCCTGTTGTGTGGACTGTGGCTGTTTACTGCTGAATGTGACATTGGACTGTGACATTCTGACTTGTGCAATCAAGTAGTGATGAAGTATTTTATTACCAGAGGGCATAGTAAAATCAGCAGCACACCGAGGAATGCAACACCGCCCTCTCTTATGGACTGATTGTGGATCCTGTCTGGAACATGTGTTATAAAATGTCTAATCAAGTAACATCAATCAATTTGTATTTGTCAAAGGACAATGCTGAACACCAAATCTCTGTTGCCCAGTTACGTCATGTTTACATTCATTAATGCTTAGCAAGATAGAAAACTTTCTATTTGCGTTGTGTAAAGCATTTTAAGATGCCGATTTGAACTGGTTTCTCGCCTGCATTCAAACGTGTGTACCTGATAATTCCCGTCTTTGCTATCTTTACAAGCACACCTTGAAAACGATCAGAGTAAACTAATTTGTATGTAAACACGTGAGAAATAAACTTTCCACATATTCCCAAGGTACAGTATACAGAAAATGAACGGCAGGATATTTTTGTAAACATGCTGAATAATACACAAGTAGTTGGTACGTACCAAGAGGACAATGACAAATGTAATCATTTATCAGATCCATGCACGAGCCTCCATTTAGACAAGGCTGCGACCAGCAATCATTTACATTCTCAGAGCAGGTCCTTCCTGCAGGAAAGAAGAGAGACAAATAAACTCTACGCAACGCCACAGCTTAAAATGTGTTTCTACAACACGTTTTGCTGCTGCCGTGGACATTTCATGCTTATTGAAGGTGTGAAGCTTAGGCAGTATGTGAAGATCAATACTATATACACCCAGAACTTATGCAGTACACATTTTTGTTTATTTCCCAACATTGAGCGGCACCTGGTTTAATGGTGACAGGGTTTTACTTCACGAGGCAGCTGATTGCCTCTGGTTCTACGTACTGACTCAAAATGTGATTGAATGATTGTGCGTTCAGCATGTTGCAGCTTGTATGTATGCAGAAATGGTGTAGCCTCAATTTGTTATCCTCTGGGCAAGAGTCAGACACAAAATTGATTCCAGACTTTACTGACAAATTTAATGCTGCACTAGGCCTGGCCTCTGGCGATATTTCAGACCTCGTATTTCTCTATGAGCCAGAGCGCTCACAGAGAATAAACAGCCAGACATCCTCATGCACTGCCTTCCACAACTAAGGTAATTGGACTTTTGCCATCATGACCCCACACACACTGGCAAAGGGCTTTGTTAATCACATATTATAAGATAATTGCATAATTAAGGTAGCTGCTGACTGTACCTCCAGCAAAAATATATTTTGTACTAGACTCTATGATACTAAGCCAGATAGTAATGCCAGCCAACCATAATTAATTCAGCTGCTTACACATTACTGCACCGCTGTTCAATTTAGACATTGTCACCATATCACAGTAATATCACATCATGCCAAATGTCTGAGAAATAGACAGAACATAAATGTACATTATCTAACTCACAACTTATTTGATTTTAGCACAACTAAATATAATAAAGTAGACATTTTTATAGTATTGAATCTGCCCGTTTTAACATAAGCATGACATTAATTGTGGAAAGTAACTAACTGAGTCAATTTTGCCTTAAAAACATCTGCTGAGCACGGCACAGATGTTAAATAAATATCATAAAAAGTGGCATTTTTATTAACAGTGATGAATGAATGGATACCTTCAAGCTACACGTTTCAGCAGGTGATTTCATTCTAAATAACTTTTCAGTTGTACAAGTGAATTGTATTTCTCCTCCATTCATTACTGCAATGAAAATGGGCAAATACATGATTTTTATATCACTATGAAACTCATTCTAAAGCACAGTGATTTACAATAAGGAGATCGCTTTCCCAATACAAGCAAAAAGCATTTTGACGATTAAGAGACTGTTGCTACAGTATGTGTCTTAATATCAATCATTTCTATGTGTACTAATTCCAATCTACTCCCATTATATGTGCAGAACTCAACTTGCATATTCACCCTCACCACTGATCAAATTTCAATGAGAAAACTGTACCTAATGTTGAATAATGCCGAGCGCATTCTGATGAACTTTCCGTGTAAAATCTGTATATTTCAAACAATAAAAGCTGCTGAAATTCCTGTGGCTGGCCACACTAATGGCTGCAAAATCGGCTCACATTGGCATCAGATGGTCTCATACCCTCAAACCCTGGGGGACAGCGGCACCGATAATCACTGATTAGGTCCACACAGGTGGCGCCGCTTGCGCAGGGGAAGCTGTTGCACTCATTTGTTTCCAGTTCACAGAGCGACCCTTCGAATCCAAGCACGCAGCGACAGGTGAAGTTATACTGCAGGTCCAGGCAAACGCCATGTTCGGAGCAGCAATGGCCAACACAGTAATCAATGTCCTCTTCGCAGTAGACGCCTGTGTATCCTCTGGGACAAAGGCAGCTAGCAACAGATTAAAGAGAATTTCTTCATAATGTATAGAGGTAGAATACTTCTTTCAACCCTGAAGGAAAAGAACAGTAAATGTCACCGCCTTTACAATCATTGACATTCTGGTGCCTGAATAGCCTGAAGGCAATCCAGAGTTGAAGGCTCACCTGTAACCATCAATCTCATCCCCACAAGTGGCTCCATTTTGACACCAATGTTGAACACAATCATTGACATTTATACGGCAGTTCTGACCAGACCAACCAGGTGTACAGATGCAAGTGTAGCTACTGGCCTCATTCAACACACAGCGTCCTCCGTTGGCACATGGCTGTTGAAAGAAGACAGCTCCGTTAGATACATATGTCATGACATATGCTGTCTCGTGTGCAACAAAAAGAGATAGCTTCATCTTATGTGGTAATATTTTCGACTTGACTGCAATCATTCTGCTAAAAAAAAATACAATCACTATTTTACAATGCAACCCAAACAAATTTCTTACTCCCGGCTGCCTGAAAATGAGCTTCATTCCAGCCACATGGCATTCTCATGAATACTGATCCATGCTTTACACGGGATTCACTCAGTATTCCACGTAGCATCTACATCCTGTCTAAAAAGACAAGATCAATGGTCATTGAGTGCTAAACCTCCCAAGAGTTCCTTGTAACAAAAACAGATACGCCTGCTAGCTGGTGCATGTGTATAATAGAATGGTAACAAAGGGGCAGAGGAAGAGCTGGCTTGTGGGAAGGTGTATATTGCAGGCATCATGGCATTTCTGTAGGATGGCCAACACAAGGCTTTCTCCACAGTGAGTGATCATCTCCATCTGTCATTTGAAGAAGCCACTCTGTTTTTAAAAGCTTTTTTTTTTTTAAAGGCAGAGGGCCGATCTATCTATACCTAAAGAACCCCGCACATTCAAAAAATACAGACATTGCCAATCTTCAGTAGCACTCATCCGCATCAGGTGGCAGAGGCCTTTTCAGTCCTGTAAATGTGCTCCCCTCCTGCTTGCCAAAAGCAAAATCCCTGACAAACAATCACACAATTCCAGCTTTACCATGACTGCTTAAAAACCTGGCGGATGTGCTACCACATTCAGAATACAAACGGAACACAAAATAGTGCTTTGATGATTTAAATACATGAAGCACGCATTACACTGTGAATATAAATAGTTCAAGCCATATTGTTTTTGTATTTACAGTCAGGTCACAGGGCAGCATCTGTTTTAACTACATTTGGTATTTGGTTCTGTTTATTGCAGCCTTCTTCTCAGAAAAAAACCAACATGCTGTGCAGCTTCAGCACCAGCTGATTGCTCTGTTTGTGGATTATCGCATTTGCTGTCAATCTTCCTGGGGGATTTACGCTTATTTTTATCCCGGTGTATAACAAAGGATTATCCCACATTTTATGAATACGATACTGAATTAATATTTGATACCCTCTGAATTACAACATTGAGGACTTAAGTACGTTTGTGGTGACAGTTTGCAGCAATGTTGCTTCTATAAATACTGCCTTACTTATCATATGAGAGTTTTAGCCCATAACGGACTGTGCCTTGTAATGTAATTGTATTCGTGGTTTGATTCATTTATTAAGCCAAAGTGTCACACTGGTCATTTGGAAATGCATTCATAATCTACCATCAACCAACTAGATATCAATGTGAACGTACTGGTGAGTTATATCTTAGTTCTGTGTTCTTATGCGACAAAGCTGAATAGACAGTGAGCCGAAACCCCTCTAAATAAAATAGGGGAGAAGATTACACAAAACCTTCTCGTTCATTTGATTGTTATGCTTCCCCGCTGTTGTGATAATGTTGCTGCCCTGTTGAAGAGAAAACATAAAAAATTGCTTCAAGAGAAATAAACAAAAGATTGGGAGCTCTTTAAAAATGTATGGGACTTAAGAGCAATACTTAACAGAACCGCAGAGGAGGACAAACAGTCCATTTCGATGTTTCTACTCACTTGAAGGTTTTGAGGGCAGGGTACACGGCAGGTATATTCAAGGCCATCTGGGAGGTCCAAACACTGAGTCTGTGATGGACATGTGTTGTTGGGTAGAGCACAAGCATCAATGTCAACTTCACAATTCTTTCCCAGAAAACCTGAAAGAAAAGATTTGATACAATTAAAGTAGCTTGTGCAATACTTGATCAGATGGGTCGCAAACCCATCGCTAATTAAGGTCAATGTACCAGGACACAGGGTCAGCTCTTCAATGTATCTAATGGACAGGGCCGACAGTGGCTCAACTGGTGGATTGGCCCCTTTTGTGCCACAGTGCCTCCATGACTTTGTATTTCACTCGAGTCTCAATGAAAGTGTTGACTGACTTTTATTATATAAACCTTCGTATTGTGCTTCTGCTTTTCCCTCTAATTCTTCATCGAACCCCTCTCATCTGTACCATTATCGGATTTGTCGATGACAAAATATGGTTGGTTGGTAACACAGCAGACACTGTCTTTTTCAAACCCTTACTGAGGAGGTGTAATTGGAAATGAATTCCAATTTGAAACATTTGGCATAACCAATCGTTGATTGGACCATTATCCAACATAACTGAATTCTGTAAGCTTTAGGAGAGTCAGAACTATGCATTCGTTTGACTTTATCCACGCACTATTGTTAAGCAAACATTCAGTATCGAGTTGGGAATATATTCTGTAGCAGATGGGGCTGGGAAAAAAGAAAGTGTCCTGCAACTTATAATTCCACCCATGACTGAAGACTTTGCTTTGCATTGTGGTCCGGCACTCACCAGACTATTTTCTTACATTGTAGAACTCACTTCACCATGAGAAGATGCAGCAGATGAGGCATACGAGTGGGAGAGGCTTAGGTTTACTGAGACAACAGATGGGATTTAGTAGCAGGGCTGGAAAGCCAGGGTGTGCACTGTGGAATTTTCTTACCATGGATCTGTGGCCACATCTAGTACCAGTTTACTTAGAGAGTTAGGGATTCATGATCAGGGATTACGGGAGGCTGCAAAGGCAGCTTCAGAGGCAGCTGGGAAAGAGCAACCGATGGCTCTGGCTGAAAAGAAAAGGCGCGAGCTTGTGTGCAAAGTATGGCTATCCATCTAGTGTATAAAAAAGGAGATACAGCAAATATCAGTGTCGAGCATCACTTTCTACTCACTCTACAATTGTCTTAGGCTGTTCGTAGATATTAATAATAGTTAGAATGCAAATACAGTCGTCATCGGTAGATTTGTCAAACATGTTCCTAAATACAGAGTGTGGATGGCTCCAGTCATGATTGGTGCTCTGAGCAGTTGTATAACTGTTGAGCCTTCCGGGGTGTCGTGGTTCTATTTCAACTTGACATTTGTGATGGGAGGTTCCTACTTGATAACCCGAATTACATATCCATCAGCCCACCCCTCCATTCCTCTAACATCACAGCCACATTTCCACATAGATGGTCACCCAAAAAGCACAGGGGAGAGTCACAACAAATCTGGTGTATTGGAGTTAAAAAGAAAGAAAAACACGAATACTTTAGTTGTATAAATGGTCACGTACACAATTACATTTCTTTTTAATTGCTGATCAAAGAATGAACATATATGATCACCGACCCAGCGGATATAAAGAGAGCCCTCTTTGTGAATTGTTTTTTGGCCCACTTTCTCCTATTTCTTTATAAAGCACAAATAATTTAAAGATTTAAAATAAGAGGTCTTAATGTTAGCTTTCTCATTTTCAGCTCTTTTTACATCTGTGATATGATTGCATTGCTCATTGCTGTGTTCTAACCGGCTGGCCTTTGGAGGAGTTTGCAAAGGTTTCCTCCTTAGGTTCAAAGACATGCCAGTTAAGTGAACTGGAAACTCTAAATTCCCTGTAGGTATGACTTTGTTTTCCTGTCTGTGTGTTAGCCTGTCCAGGGTGCGGCATCGACGCCTTACCCAATGTGTCCAGCCCTGAGCAGGAAACGGATGGATGAATAACGCTTCAAGCTATCATTCACCATATTTTAAACCATGGAGAGTTGTACCTGAGACACTTCAAGGGATGAACCAATTCTTCAGTTGACAAAAATACTATGCCACTTCTGAATGTCACCTTAAATAGTGACTCAGGTGTGCCTTGCTTCAGGGGCTGATGAGGCGAAACAAACTCATGTGTCATTAGCACTGGCATTGTCCTTCAATGTTTAATTGAACAAGAGTGAACAAACACAATGTTTCATTACCATCAAAGCTACATTTCCCTGAAGAGCCAAGAAATCATTTGCTGGGAACTCGGGCTAAAAATAACTGCGGCAAATTCTTGTGAGAAAAACTTCATCTGGCCACGAAGACGCTGTGCCCACGGTGTCTTTAGACTGTCCGTGCAGTAAAATGTTCCAGTAAAGTGGGCGATAGCAATTGCCAGACACAATAACTGACACTGTGCCCGACCGGAAACACAAAGCTCCCGCGAGTGGTCCATCAATGTACGTTCAGCGAATGTAAAGTCAGACTCAGCCCGCCAGGTACAATAAGCAATCACAGGAACATTTTGAGAATTGTGGCGTTTCATCATATAATATTATGGAACTCCCATTAATGAATTTGTGATTTTCCTCAGCTGTTCATCACAGACCAAAGCTGCAAACTGATACTGTGAATAATGAGAGGAAGACCCAGGCTGTGTTTTCTACTCTGCACAATGGAGCATGTCGTGATAAAAGAGAGTCGGGCCATTTTATAACAGCTTGTAGTTTCATAATAAAAGGCATTTGGGTGCTTTATTCTAACATATTGGAAAGTAGCAAAAATATAATAATTTCAAATCTATCAATTCAATTGAAATAAGATTAAATGAAAAGAATAGATAAAATGAAAAAGAAGTTCACAAATTAGATGAGATACATGTGATAATCTGAATCCTGTTGACTTCTCAAGACTTAACTTCCTCAGATAGGATGTGACACAGTCTAGGGAACCAGCTGTCGATGGCTAATCACCTTCGGTTTTTGGTGTACACTGAGGGGCGAATTCACAAGGATTTTCGGCGGTAAAGCGTGAAAAAGCACCCCTTCCCGGGCTGCCAAGCACAGAACATCTCGGCGGTCCTGTGCTATTTGCATGTATATAAATCACGTAATATGCAAAACATTTGGCGCAAAATTGGCCCCGCTCTATGTAAATGAGCATTAATGTGCAAAAACAGTCCAATTCACAAATAACAGCGCTGATAGTCACATGCAGGTGTGGTGAAATTATCAGCATCTCCAGAAAGTTGGTTATAACTGAAGCTCATTTGTCAGGGTTGTCTGCTCAAATCCATTAATTTTAAGATGTAGTGACAAGATACCATGTCAAACAAATTATAAAAAATAGGTAAATATTACTACCCTCTTCCTGCTTTACCAAATCATGGGCTATCACTTTCCCTTTCCTTGCCTCTCTCTTAATTGCCTTCAGGAGGTTTGGATGGAAGTGGCACTCTGACAATCCCCTCCTGACAAGACCTCTGGCTCTCCCCCCTCACAACTGACGCATTGGCCTCAAGCGCATTTATGCTTTTCCACATGGATAACTGCAATCAAACGCAACAAACGGCAAATTGCACTTAGCTGTAAAACGTTAAGGGGTGTGTTCCCACTGTAATATCATTCGCTTTTGTGAATCGGACCTTGAGACAGATAGCGGTTGAAAATGATGCACAATGAGGCCACAGCCACTGCATACAAGCTTAAAAGGTCTAGCGCACTGCCTAATACCACAGCTACTTCAGAAATCCCTTAAATGTCATACAGAAAAGCTGTAGTTTTGACAATAGCCCAACATACCTGCATGGCATTGGCATTCATGGTGTCCTAGCAAGTCAGAGCATGTGCCATTGTGCTGACAGGGACTGGAGTCACACTCGTTGACCTCAGTCTCACAGCTTGTTCCTGAAAACAGAGACACCATTTTTTTTTGTTGCATTAGTGGCATTTGTAACACATTGCCATCTTCACATAGAGATCTTCATGAGTGATATTGCACGTGTCATAGCTTCAAATGTAGCGTACAAATAGATGAGAATGGTGTCAATCTTCTCTAAATACTTTTGTTCAGAAAATAAAAACGCATATTATTTACCCAAATGTTCCTCTATGAGTTGCCTACAACACTTTGAGCACCTTATCTCCTGAAACAATAATAGGATCACAGACATTCCTTTGATAAGCTGCATAGGATTCAGGTGGTGAGCCCCTGGAATCACAAAGCGATATGTGGATGGACAGACTCACTTTCTTCTTAAAGAAATAGACACTTAACAACGAGCTCTGAAGAGAGCAGCAGTGGTGGGGGATGCAGGTGGCTTGATATGCCATTTGTTTTGGTGCTCAGCTGCCTCAGCAGCTACTACTTTTACCGCTGTGTTTGGGGGTGGGTGTCTTCCAGTGCAGGTTATTAATTTAAAAAGACCTATCATCAATAACGGAGGAGCAATGACATGAAGTGAAAGTCCCTTCTTGACAGCGGCAACCTCATGCTATGGCACAAACACCATGATTGATATCATCTGCGCAGTAGCTGCTACAGGTCACTATGTTCGAAATATGCCATGCTCTGCGACAGAAAATCATACAAATGTGTCCTACTAAAACGCCTACCCTCATTTATGACTGAATAAAATCAATTATGTAGCATTGTAGCCTTTTTTGATAAAACAATGATGGACAAAAAATCGCGTTTCCAAGTCTGATATTATTATCTACACAATTAAAAACAGAGTGTGTATGAATATATGCCAACTGTTGTTGTTCAGTGAAAAATAAAGCCTTCCAAAATGAAACCAGAATGCCCGGAGCATGAGTAATGTATCCCGAGTTATGATCTATGATACACTACAGTGGGGTTTCTGGGCAAAGCTTGAAATTAAATTGGCCTTTCGATGCTGCATGGCTCGAAATTCCAAAGCAAAAATCCCAAGAAGCCAGAAAATGATGAATTCTATCAGTCACTAAGACTTGCCATGGTGTAAGAGACAATTTTCCATTACCGATGTGGCAACAGATTTCAGCTTTGAACAGAGGGGAGAAAAAAGCTTGTTCATGTAGTGCTATGTAAGGGCTTATCTGACTGACAGGTAAGTGTGTCAGGACTTAAGGCTGGATTGGGAAATACGCTATAGGCCAAAACCTGAGTGCACTGGGGAAGAAAAAAAGAAAAAAAAATCACCATTTACTGGTTGTTTCAGCAATAAGACAACAGAGGAACAATACTATGCAGTGTCATCATAAACCCTGCGCAGCATAAACAATGTTCAAGGATCAAAAATCTGTGTTCTTCCATACTGTCCATTGCTTTGTCAAATAACGTCTAGAATAAATAATGTAATTAAGTATCAATATAGATGTTTACATACTGTACTGTATTATGCTGATACGTTTCTAATGATATACGATTGTATTTCATGGGCATAATGGACAGTTTAGATAAGCAATACTTCAAACATGATCTTCTCTTATGGTGTAAAATGGCATAGCTGTGACTGAGAAACCATGAGTCTCCCGTAGAGCCAACATCAGAGAAGCATTTAGCTTATTTATAGCTTTGTTCTTATTTGTGGTCTCCAGCTATTATGAAAATAACACCTGAGTTTGTCCGTTTCTATGAACTTCTTCAATCATTTTAATGCAAATGGACATGCTCTGTACCCTAACATCTCATTGTCTAACAGAAATGTCATCATTTTTTCTGTGTCGCTCCCTTTTTTGAAAAAACTTTCTACCATGTTCTGAGCTGGCAGCTAATTAGGAAGCAGTTTGCCAGAGTACTTGAATGCAATTATCAGCTGGCCTTCGAAATGTCAAGCAGGCACGGCTACTGGTAAATCAGCTTCAAGGTTTTTAAAAAAAAGACGCTTCATCAAGAGAACTGGCCTTTGCTTGAAATCTGTTGTTTAAAGCACAGATTTCTAGCCTGAAATAACTTCACATATTTATGCTTAATATAAATATATATTGTTCAGTTCATTCACATCTCAAAGACATGCAGTTAGTTGTCGGCTAGGCTAGCTTTGGTGCTTCTCTGTTTGTATTTGGACTAACAGAAAGTCTTTACTACTTGTATACCACAGGTCATTGCTTTTCCTTGCCCACCTTTTAAGGGTGGTCAAAGGTCCGAGGTCAGTTATGGAGTAGCAGCCTTTGAGCTGGCTGTGATTGAGTTTTTTGAGACATTAATCAGAGCGGGTCGTTTGAAAACATGGAGTTTTGATCCAAAACCTGATGGTGAATGAGTGGCCTTCCCTCTCACTGTTGCCTTGCTGACCCATGTGCAAGCAATGTACAGTATTAGAAGTATTTGAACAAGCCCATGTGACCCTCTCTTCCCCAGAATAACTGCTCTCAGATGTTACTGTGGTATTAAGTAACAAACTTGTCCAAGTTTACTTCATGTCAGCTGGATATTAGCAAACACTAACTTCAGGGACTGCTGTAAACCTGTTTAGTTTGTTTTAATGTTTTAAAAGGCCTAATGACAAATGTATGCTCGACAAGTTAATTATACCACTGTCTATGTTGAGATACTGCAGAGTGCATGAAGTTGCACTGATGATCTGATCATGAAACTGTTAACAGTTTATGAAGCTCCATATTATGAGTCAAGCCCATGTAAACATTGATAAATATTGATGCAATATTGTGTACATCAGTTTAATATTGCAGCTTCTAAAGACGTTGTAATGTTAATTATTGATATACTGCTTGGTACCGTTACCTATAATAACTATAATAATTTATTAGTTAATTTATATTGTGCATTAATATTGTAAGTGTACAAAGTAACAGGTAGCTATAGCTATCAAATTAATGTAGTGGAGTAAAAGTTCAAATACCTCAAAATTGGATATGATATCATGATATTGGATCAGTGCATATACTCACATACTTGCTGATACCCAATCAAATTTTAAGCTTATTTGATGCGTAACTCGGTCTACTCATACACCCCATAATCGTCTCTATTTTCGTTGGAAGAACTCATCTCTCAAACAAAAGTGTTGTGTCTTTTTATATAATACGGTGTTTTTTGTAACACCAAGGCGGCAGTGAAACACTTTATATGACATACCATTTGAATGGACCCCTGCCAGACAATAAGAAGCCAGTATTTTCTGTGACCATTTTGGCATGATAGAACTTATGCACTTTTGATGGAATACATGACGCACGCTGCCTTACAACACCAACAAAAGGCAAAATAAAAACATTTATATGGATCGCTCTCAGCAGAAGAGCTCTCTGTGTCAATGTCTTGCATCAGACTGCAGAATCAATTAAAATATTCAGAAAATGATTGCGCTTACCACCTGTGTTGCATGTCGGCCTCACATTTTCACATATAGTAACAGAACAGAACACAAACCTCTGCCAACGGCATGTTACTGCCAAGCTATACCAGTTCTTCTAAACATCAATCAGTCATTCCTTGCCCCGAGACTTACCTTCCCACTAGGGTTTGTACAATTCAATCCATATTTTGAGAAATCCTAGTCAACAGACAGACGGACGGACAGATGGAAAGGGGCAAAGAAACAGACAATAAAGCAAAGTTATCTCACCAGTGAAGCCGAGGGGGCACTCACAGGTATACACTGGAGATGATGATGGCTGACTTGTTGTCATGCATGTGGCTCCATTCAAACAGCTGTTTGGCTTTATCAGGCAGGCATTGCCTATGTGTTGACAAAACTCTCCTATCCATCCCGGGGCACAAACACACTGCAGGAAAACAGTTACATATTTACAGTACAGCATATATACAAGTAAGTATTCAAGCAAATATATGTTCTCCATTGTTTTTGCTCATGCTGGATTTCAAGTTTAAAAAATGAGGGTTAAGATGTTGACTGTCAGTGTTAAATGTGTTTGGTGGTGTTCACCCTCCATATAAGTACACAGTGTAGCAATAAGCTATAGGGATGGGTTAAATGCAGAGGTTACACTTCAAATTTTAATTTCAATGTGTTTCGTTTTTACCCTTGGGTAGCATGCAATTGAAATGGCAGCAATTTGCACACTGCTCATATGATTTAACTAAAAAGGGTGTTTAAACCCAAATTCCAAAAAGCCCAACTTTTTCACCTACCTCAATGTATACCCTCACAGATACTGTAGTTTTGGTTTCATTTGCTCAGGTTGTGAGGTATCCCCCTCTCAAATTTCTGCCACTACCTCAATATGATAGAGGCTAATAGAATTTCACAGCATTCACAGCATTGAAAAATGACTTTAAATTCATTCAAAAGTATCTTTTCTTGTATGTCCCTGGTGTTGTGGATAGAGTTATCTATATTAGGGACCATTACTTCTGTAGAAAGATTAAATGGAAATTGTTGACAATGAGGCCTTTGGACTGGAAATTCAATTTACTGTTCATTTAAAAACGGTCTACTCTGTATATCGACCAATAAATACATTGTATGTAACCTCTAGTTTGGTTCTGTTTGTTAAGAGCATCTCCATGACAGAGCGAATAAATGAAGAGGCTACCTTTAATGACCTACCCAATGGGTTTTCATACTCAAAGGATAACCATGTAAAATATATATAGAAGGAAGAAGTGGCTCATGAGCAGTGCGCAACAATTTTTGATTATGTCTGACCCTGTTGAAGGAGCTCCAACACGAAGCATCTAAAAGTGGATGTTAGATTAAGAACATTCTCAGTGGCTTAATGGAACAAGACTGATTGAAAATAATTAGGAACCATGGGACTTCAAGGAGCAGTCTCAGGTGTTATAAAAAATATATATACAGACGTTGGAGGAAACTGAGCAATAGAGAGGAAAATGTGACCAGAACCTGTTAAAGCAATGTGTCCGCATACTAACAATGATCAAAGGGTTAGAATTGGATTACTGCTGTCTGTAGATATTATCCATCACTTTTGTTTATGTTATTTCTTGTCCTTTTTGTATTTCAACGAATGAAAGGTTTTCTGAAACGTAAAGCCTTGAAGACGTGTTGAATAGACAAAATCTATTTAAACCCATAAATACATTTCTATGTATTCAAAGAGGCGACCAGTCAGAAACTGGAAACAGCAGACAAGAAACTGATAGTCCATACAGCAGAACAATAGACCCTGTTACGTGCCTATCAGCCTTTTAAACCCTTCTATATACCATCAAAACCCTCACGTTGTGACACCACCTCCAACTACTGACATGTCCTGTCCAACCCAAGCAATCCAAGACAGCATAGTCATAAACAGACTCCCAATGCCAACGCCCACAGTGTTTAGTGGAGAGCCAAACCTCTACATAGAATAAAGGGCTTTATTCATGTCACTTGTTGACCAAAAGTGTATTCCTTCAGCTAATAAACTTTATTGCCTAAAGAAATACATCAGTGGCTCTGCTCACAAATGTTTCGAAAGCACATTTTATCGAAATGATGAGGCATATAGAGATGCATGGAATAAGCTCAACCAATGCTACGGTCAGCCATTTGTTATCCAAAGAGCTTTCAAGGACAAGCTGTCAAAATGGCCAAAACTTCAGCACAAGGATGCTGAAGTGTTAAGAACATTCTTGGACTTCCTAAATGCCTGTCTGCAATCCATGCCTCATGTTAAGAGTCTAGAAAAATTAAGTGACTGCGAAGAAAACCAAAAGATCACACAGAAAGTTCCTGACTGGTTAGCATCACGCTGAAATCGTCAGGTTACAATAGCCCTCATGGAAGAATGAGAGTTTGTGTATCTAGAAGCAGAGATAGCATGTAACCCAGTCACTTCTCTATGCTCCTTACTCATCCAACTCATCTTATGACAAAAGGTACATAAAGGAAACAAATGGAAACAAAGGCAATGTCTTCAGCACTCAAACTGCCATAAACAGTGACAAATCAACATCAAACAATGGAAAATAAAGGTCCCCCTGCTATGGTGCAAAGACAACAAACATCAACTCTCAAAGTGTCTTGACTTCATGGAAAAGATGCCTTGAGGATCGACGGACATACGCGAAGGATAGCAAGCTGTGTTATGGATGTGTGAAACCAGATCACAGTGCCAAGGAATGTCATCACCGCCACACTTGTGATGTATGTAAAGGAAGGCACCCTACCTGTCTCCACGATGAGAACTACAGGAGACATGATGGTGGAGAAACTAAGGTCCGTATCCATTGTTAACACCGCTCCAAACACTGCAAACAAAACCATGGCAGCCACAGCACTCAGCGTCACTGGAGGTAGTCAGTCATGCAGCACTTCCATGATCGTTCCTGTGTGGGTGTCCTTTGCCAAAAACCCATCCAAGGAACAGCTTGTCTACGCATTACTAGACACGCAAAGTGACAGCGCCTTCATTAACAAGGAGGTAAGCGATGCATTACAAGCACTGTGTGAGAGGTTACAATTCGTGTTCATGTCAACCTTTCTTCTTCTTACACAAAGGACAGCATTCCTGTGAATCGTGATCATATTCCCACTCATAACAGCAAAACGATGGCCTCACTTAACAGCGGTCGCCGATAAGATGCCACCTCTCCTTAGCTGGGATATAGGACTCTTAATTGGGTATAACTGTCCCAGAACACTAACACCCAGACAGGTAGACAGGCAGGAAAATACTATGAGTCCTATGCCATCTTTACAGACTTGGGGTGGAGCATTGCAGGCTGCTCAACACCATGCCTCGATGAAACAGAATCAAGCCTTTGTCACAGAGTCACTGTAGAGCAGCGGTTCCCAAACTTTTTAGGCCGCGCACCCCCTTCTACATCCCGACCGGGTTCGCGCACCCCCCCCCCCCCCCCCCCCCCATTAATAAAAAAAAAAAAAAAAAAGACGCAACAGAGCCTTTTAAGCCTTCATAGCCGCATAAGAATCGGACCAATGAGAGAACAGTTTGCTCGCGCGTGGCATTTGTTTACAAGATTTAGTCCGCTGTTAAATGTTGCAGTGTGAACACAAACCGAACAAAGCAGCAACTGCAACATTGTATCATATTAATCCCTGAATCAGAACAAAGCAAACGAACTGAAGGTGTGAAAACGCCCTGAAACACTGCAACAAAGTTTCAATATCTTTCAGTGACACAAGGCGTCACTTTTAAAGAGCAATACGGATCGCGAGGACACACGCACAGGCTCAGAGGCAGATTATCACATTTAATTTACAATTAATGAGCGACTAATGAAGCCAGGATGTCTTCGGACAAAGCATCGATGCGGCGCGACACAGTGTTGTTGGACACCGGGATCATGCACAACTTTTTTGCTTCTTTCTCCCCAATCATACATTCCACCATCTCTCTGGCAGCTGGCAAGCTCACGTCTTCGGCGATTGTGTGCGGTAGCCCCTTTCTCGCTATTCTGTAACCAGATATGAAGCCCGTAGTGCGTCATTTATAGACCAACACATGAATGAGACTGCAGTTGTTTTGGCTGTTTTGTAACTCCTCCAATTTGGATATAAAGAATGTAAGGGGCTTTTGACTTGCACTGGCATGCTTGGTGTTCAGGTGGCGACGTAAATAAGAGCTTCAGACTGTTAGCCAGAACCTCACTGCACACCACGCACTGTGGCTTTGGGCAATCTGCGTTGCCAATCCAAGTGAAGCCCAGACACAGATACTTTTCATCATATTTCCTCTTTTTTTCCCAGTCTGATGCTCACTCTCGTTTCCTCTTTTTCACCTTGACTCCGCGATGGGCCGATGTGCTCCCGATTTGTCTGTGCAATCCCTTCCTCCTTCCTCCGTCTCATCTTCCTCTGACTCTGGCTCGATTTCTTCTCCCGGTCTCTCCCCACGCACCTCTCCGTTCCCCTCGCCTCCGATTCCTCTCTCTCTCTCTGTCCCTCTCCTCTTTTATGACTGATAGCTTCAGATGTCCCACCTGACAGTTTTTAAATTAAAATTACATTTTTTTTTTATATTTAATATTATTACACCATCAGACCGCCATTACACTTTTCCTCTCGCGCACCCCCTAGAGGCAGCTCTAGGGGGTGCGCGCACCCCACTTTGGGAATCCCTGCTGTAGAGGAACTCCCTATAGTCACGCCGATGGATGTGATAAGCGCCTTGGAAACAAACTTTAAGGACACCAAAGAAGATGACAAGAGGATCTTGTTTTCCTGAATAAAGTGTAAGGCATCGGGAAAAATGATCAAAACATTATGAGATGCCTCTGCCCACATTCTTCTGGGGGAAAATAAATACCTACACCTAAGGATGTACGACTGGATTTACCCATAGGAGATCCAGAAGTCAAAAAGGCACAGACACTGCAAACAAAGATCACAGACTCAATGAGTCTGTCCAAGTTCCCAAGGCAGTGGCCCGCCTTCTTTGACGAACTAAGAAAATCAAGTCATGTGTGCCTTCTACAGTGAGTGAACAGGAAAGTGCTAAACATGTCATAATCCAAGATCTGCAAAGTCAAACATGTAATAAAGAAATCGGGCTGTTAAACAAAGGAAGTTAACTAAAGCGTTGCAACCCACTGCAGCACCTTGACGCACCACCTCGACGGTATCCTCAAGGTGGGAGGAAGATTCCGCCACCCATCCCTCGCCAAGTGATTCAAGCACACAATCTTCATCCCCAAGGAGCACCATGTGACAAAGCTGACAATAGCCCACAACCATGAAAGGACAAAGCCTCAGGGAAAAGGCTTCACCACAAATTAAATCAGATCCGATGGCTATTGGATTCCTGGAATAAGCTCAGCAGTTGCGTAATATATTCACCAGTATGTGACTTGTTGCAGACTCAGGAGGCCCAAAAAATGAGTGACCTTCCTGTAGAGCCCTCCCCATAATGTGTTATGGACTGCTTCGGTCCTTTTGTCACTACAGAGTAAAGAAAACTGCATAAATGAAACGGCCTACACTTTACCCGTTTGTGCTTACAGGCCTTCCACATCTAGATGTTGGAGGATTTGTCCACCGTTTGTCCATCAACGGCTTGTGATGTTCCATTGCAGTTTGAACTACTACTAAACTACGAACTCTACTCTATGACGCTATGGCCATAGTTAACAGTAGACCCTTCACTGTGGATAACTTAAATAGTCCAGACAGTCAACAACAATCAACACAGCTCTTCTGCCACCTGGAACGGTCCCCAGAGAGGACTTGTACGGAGCAAAAAGATGGCATCACGTACAATATCTGGCCGAACAGTTCGGGAGTCGTTGGAAACGGGAGTATCTTCACAACGTCATCGCAAGGCAGCGCTGGCATGCACCGATGAGAAGTGGGTGGTATAGTGATGGACATAGACAAACTGTTGCCCAGAGGTGAATGGAGACTCGCAAGGTGGTAAGGATGGACTTGTACGGAGAGTGGAAATCTCAGTGAGAGACAAGCTACTGAACAAGATCGATGAACGCCTTAGTGAACTTTCAATAATGGAGCGCCCAGTGCAGAAGTTAGTTCTGTTGTTAGAGGCGCATGACTGCAAGAAGACAGAGTCCTCCTCCTAATGTGAAAATGATTCATAGTTCATGTAATGTAATATGAAACCTTCATCATTTGGTGGGAGTGTAAGTAACCTAATTTGTGTTTTGGCTTTAGAAAGGAAATATCCGTGTTTGACAATCAATGTTGTTGCCTTTGTTGCATGTTCTTTGTCTGCCTTCAGCTACTTTTTTCTTGTTTCCTCTTTTAAGATAAGAGGCTTTTATTTTGATGGCGGCTCTCCGACCTTGGAAGGAAGTTGTACTCTTCACACAGTTAGAGCAAAAAGTACGGAGAACATGTTGGATTTTGAACACAAATAGAGACATTTAATGTATTAGCACCCCCCAAAGAGGCACATGGTTAGTGCATGTTGTAAGACTGTAATAACTATGTTTAAGTGAATTAGTGTCAGTGGTGGCTCTATGTGTGTAGGCTACAGTAATGCACACATCTTTGTTGTTTTGTGTTTTTGTACACAGCTCTTACATTGGTTTGGAATTTAGCAATACATTTAAAATCATCAGTCAAGTATCAGACCATATTTCGGACGGATATGAGACACATAAATAAACAAATTTAACAAAAGTAAATGTAAAGATTTAAGCAATGCATCACATCTCTGCTTATAAATGTGTTCACTTCATGTTCATACTGTAATTAAAGTGCAGCATGAACCATATTTTGTGGGCTTCAAAGTATTTCATTAGGACTGAAACATTGAATTACTTACCTGATATCTGCCAATTCCACTCAAGCACAATCCCTCATTCAGGCATTGGATATTGAGCAGCCTGCAGTAGTCAATTAATTCTTCACAATTCTTCCCGGAAAACTCTCGCAGACATCTGTTTAGATGAGGCCAGTGTCATCAAAATCAATTCACCCAAAGCCTTAAGCACTAAGAAGCCACATTTTCTTTCTTTTGCAAGATACATGTGGTCATAATTTGTTTTTCGATGGAATTATTTGTGATACAGACGTGGGTGAAATAATGTCGGCAAGTTTTTATGATCTTGATCGCCAAAAAGATGGGGCTAGCACATCAAAACAAATGAATTAAGGTTCATTATAAATCACAGATTACACTTTCTTAAACTCGTAAAAATCCAACTCGTTATTTCACTGATTATAATTTATATGTTTCAAACCTCATTTAATTAAAATTTCTTTCTTTTGATGAGTATATGAACTGTGATGATGAGAGAAAACTAAATTGTCACATTTATAATTATCTAGTCTTGGAGCCAAGATCAGGATTTATGTATGTGTTGAGTATTTAAGACTTGTGATCTGACACAGTATAATAACTGGATTTAAAAGACATCAGCTGTGAGGTAGAGTTGAGACCTCAAAAGCAGAGCCTTATTCATGTGCATTTCCATTCTCATCAATGTAGTAGACCTAAAACCATTTTCATATAAATCCCAATACTGAGCCATCAAAAAACTTTTCTATCTTGTCAAGACAATTTGAATTCAGTTAACTTAAGTTGACCAGTGTCATTTTTTATCGAAAGATGGATGTGGCATTTTAATCTTCACGACAAACTTCCCAACCGTGCCTGCAGCACTTCGTCCCAAACACATTAGTTCCTTCTCGAGACATAACATATTTTCATTTCATCGTCACATCATTTTCCAAAAAGCAAATGTTGCTTAAATTGGAGTAAATAGTGCACTTTTGTTGGGAACTATTTTCAGTTGTGGATTTATACACATTTGGTGTGCGTGTCAGTATTAACAGCTGCAGGACTATTTATTCTGTTTTATTGTTGTTTATTATGTATTTATCTATTGATCTGTCCTGTTGTAATCTTGCTCGGTGAAGCACTTCTGGCTGCATGACTGTATGAACGGTGCCATATAAAGAAAGTTAAGTTGAGTTGATGATTGTATGTATGATTGACTTAAAATAACAGTCATCCGCTATAACTCACTGTTGCTTTTAATAGTATTTTCTTATAGTTTTTGGTCAATAATGGAGGTCTATGGCACAAAGGAATACACTAGGCTACACAGAAAAAAAACTATTGTTGGTTTTGACCTTTTTCATGGGATTAGTTGGCAATATGATATAGAATATGAGATATATAGAATCACCAGCCTACAATGAGGCTTGAGGTCTGCCAGACATGTATGTATTTGTCCAAGAGCTTGTAAGTGAAATGTAAATCCCAATCACATTGAATGACATTCCAGTCATCTAGAAAGGAGGAGCGAGAGTGGCCTCTATTAGATCCCTGTATGCGTTTTACCTGCAGATATAATCATTTCCCCTGGACACACAGGTGGCATTGTGAAGACACGGTGATGGGCTGCACAGGTTCTGCTGCCTCCTGCATGCTGGGACCACAGTACCATCTGCACAGACACATTCAGAGGCCTGCATACAGAAGCAAAACAAACCAGGTCACCTGGCAACTTGGGAAAACAGGGTGAGATTACACAAAGGGTACATAAGATCACTAACTGTAAGAACATGAGCGTAGTGTGACTTGACTGACTCACATTATTATTCGTCACTGATCTCTACAATTATATTTAATCGAATCCAAGTAGGCACGTAAATAATGTGTTTTATATATGTTTTAATATGAGTTTTAGAAACCACAAGAGGCTAATAAATGCTCATGGTGATGTAATTCAAAGTTAATGAGATTTGAGTTTCACATTAATCTTCTAGAAATAAATATCTATGTCAAGCCGCAGCAAGATCAGGCATTATTTTGATAAATGTCCTTTTTAGTCTGCTCTACTCTGGATTCTTTAGGTTAGCTGTGAATGTGCAGTGCATTTGGCAAACTGTAATGAACAAAACAAAGGTCAGTGAAAGACAATTAGACTATTATTGTATTTTCTCTTGTGCATCCTCGAGAACATTAGAAACACTACTGCCTTAGCAAAATGTTAGACCACGATGGCATTTCCAGTGAAAGTTGAACATTGCAGAAGGCGTCTAATTACAAAAAGCTTTGAATGAGAGACATTTCAAACTGGCACTTAAACATGTGGTCGGTCATTCAATCAAAATACTAGAGGATGCAAACACCCTGGGCTCATCTTCAGCAGGACATATTAGTTGCTGCTGCAGCCTTCAGAATGAAGCCATTTGATCTTGTTTCAAAACTCTATATTAATCTTCATGTGCCATTTCTTGTTTATCTCCCACGGAGATAAAACAAATAAGGGAAATGAAATCCTCACATGCTCCCCTGCAGTGCAAATTCGTTCCTCCTGACATGCGTATGACACGCAATCGAAGACAACTGTGGAGTCACAGTCGACGCCCCCAAATCTTTCCGGACAACGACAGACAAATCCTTTGAGGCTTTCTTCACATACGTCACCATTTCTGCATGGATTTGGATCACAGGGGGCTTTCCTCTTCTCACAAGGTGGGCCTGGAAAACAGACAGCACAAAATGACAGCACTTTTATTTGGATTGTATTAACATCTAGAAACTATAATGTTTAAAAACCTGTCAACCGGTGTTCTTTGCACAGCAGACATTAACACATAGCCTACTTAAAACTATTGAAGCCCAAGCAGCGAACATGGAAAGTAACATGGCACATGTATGAAATCGCTTCAGAGCTGTTTGACCAAGTTTATGCCTGAAAAGACATGACTGACATGACTATAATCCATGGAGGAAGGGGTGACTGACAGGATGGAGGCATGTGCAGGACCACTAATTTAATTGTGACAAGCTCAATTAAACTAAAAGGCAAGATCAACTGTAAACAGCATCATTGCTGTCAGGCTGCTATGGTGGCCTATGATTGATGATATACTATGGAGCCTAATTGCCCATTTCAGAAACCTTCCCACTGAAGCCAACAATTCACACCAACTGGAAAATAAGCAAAACCAGCAAGATGTTATCCTGCACATGAATATAGAAAAGACAAAGAAACCTCACTGAAGTTACCCCAGAGGTCTTCACTTCAGGGAAACCAAGCTCGTAGTTAAGACTAAAGCAAATATTCCGACGAGCTAACAAAATTGATCATTAGATTTGGTTCACCTAAAAATGTACGGTTTTCTCTTAAAGCTATAAACAGGGAGTTGAGTGTGTGCCACGTATTTTTCCTGCCTGGATCTCAGGGTGTTGCGTGTCATGCTGCGAGCGTGTGTATTCAAGTTTGTGCTTGTGCAACAACACAGGAGGGTCGGTCGGTCTGCGGCTGCCATCCCGTGCAGTCAGGTCTACTGTAGCATTAATATAAATGAGCATTTGGGTCAGGGCCGTAATCAGGGACGGCAGTTGCTTGCTGGTACTGCAAACACTGCGCACACAACAAGCAACATTATAAAGTAATATGCGGTTCAAACCTGTGGCAGTTTTTAGGGAAAACAGTTTGTTGTTATACATGGTTATGTTTTTGTCAAATTGCATCATATTTGATTCGTTCTTGTTGAATTCATCTCATTCCATTTCAACAGATTTAATTTTTTCATTTTTATGGTGTTTTTATGTTGTCCTTTTACATTTCATCAGCTTCTCTGTGCTTAAATAATGCCACTAATAAACTTGCCTGAATGAGCAAGGACTACAAGTTAAACATGACAAATGATGCAGCCGTCATTATTGCTGCTTGTTTTCACAATCTTATTATCATTATTCCGATAATCATTGACAATCTTACTACTCTTGTGGCATACTGTACTGCAATATGCAACACTTTGGTGTACATTGATTTAAAATATGGACTAAAATAATGAATCAGTTTGTGCAGACAGATCACACAAGAGTTCCCAACGTGGAAGGTGTAATATTTTGTTCATGTAATCCAAAAGAAATAAGTCGATACCACTGTGCCAAGTACAGTAATAAAAGGAAAGTCATCATCAGTATGTATAAATGATTTTCACTGAACTGTATACTAAGTAGTCAGTGCTGCAGCCCGTTTCATAAGCATCTTCTGAGATAAAGTACTTCCGAACGAAGCTGTAGCCAGTAGTTTTCTAAATACTGCAGGACCACAACACTTTCACCAGCAGGAGCATAAGCAGGGTCAGGGTAATGCCGGAGTGACATTGTAAGCAAAGGATAAAATTAGACTGAATTCCCTGCAGGTTCAAGGTGACATAAAAGTTGATGTTATTCCCCGGTGAGGGTTTTCATTTTTGTGTTCTTCACAAGGTGCCTACACATTTATCTTTCCAGTGACTCCTTCTTTGCATATTTTCTTTAATCCCCCTGCTGATACGAGTGCTCATGTCCCAGAGGCTCCTCATAGCCTCCTCTGTGGGCATCAATCTTACTGGATACAACTCCGGAGCGTGCTTCTTCCTCAACTCATTTTCCACCAGATATTGAGTTTTCATGAGCAGTCCAAATTACAAACTACTATATGTACAAACATTTATGACATAAAGTGGTTGTAGCAGTAGCACTCTCAGCACTCAAAGATGGAATCTCCTAATATGTTGCTTTTTTAACGATCATTTGTATTTGTGCTGGCATTTATGTCTACCACCGATCTGTTCATCTCACAATCATCCCGTATTATTGCTGTGATTATGAACGGCAGAAATCTAATAGACATAAAGAAACAACATTGTGTCACTATCTAATTAAATAGGGTAATGAGTACATATATTATCCAAATGAAACCTTACAAAAAATCATATTACTACCAACAACATTGAAAAAACAATTAACACATTATACCAAATGGAAAATGCCCTATAAAGACAGTAATACCTTGCAACAAATACCCGAGAGATTGTCCAAAGGAGAGTCAAATCAAAAGGAAATCTCATTTGAGTTCCCATGAGTTCGGCTCATTATTCTGTGCGCATAGACTTTGGCCTATGAGGGCAGCCGGCACTGGAGCAGCCACTAACTTCCAGTTGATTAATGAGGCAACTGCAGCAGGGAGGTAGAGGAAGCACAAGCTCCACAGAACTCCCAAGAAGCTGATGGGACAGCAGGACACCATGACTATGCTAAAGCACCCGGTGGAGTCGGCTTACTTGAGAGAGCAGCGGCAATTAAAGCAAATTAGATAAAAGCTGCAGAGGCAGAGGGTGCATGTGAGTAACCAACTTATTTCTGATGTGAATTATATGAATTATCCATTTAACATCAGACGAGGGCGCACATTTCTTTACAATGCCACCTGTTTGGTTGAAGAAAAATGTCCCAATATAACAGTTAGTTACTGCAGATGGCATTTTTTTTTCTTTCTCAGCTATATATGCTCGTACATCATGTCGGAAAACATATTTAAATTAGTTCAAGAAATTGTTTTCATCAATAGACCTGTGCTGAAGCTGAGACAATTCTTTGACACTTACAAACTTCTTAAGGCCATGGGCCACTGACTTTTATTAGATGTCATTTTAAAGTTTATATGAGATTACTTTGACATACTATCTGATAATTAAATGTTTCTTTGATAATAAACAATATAAACTCTGCAAAGGAACTCTTTCTGGAATAGACATGTCCTTTATCTAAGTATTAACATCCAGCATTCCTGACACACAAGAGCACGAGGGCACAGCGTTATTGTTCCCTTCAAAGATTCACAGAATTCTCTTGTAATCTTCTCTTTTATGATTTCATTCAGAGTTGCTCTCGGAGGCGTCTTATCCTATCCTTCACCCCTTTGCACTGTACTTTCTTCTTCTTCTGTATTCGCCTGGAAAAAAAGGATGCCAGCATCGGCAATAACCTTGAAACCACTTCTTCCGAAAATAATAAGTTGAAAGCATGGGCTGGACTCGAAAAGGCAAATATATGACACTTCAAGTAAGCTGCCGGGACAAATTGTGCTCCAAACAAAACAATGAATCAATGAGAGGAGCCACATGGAGTTTTTACTCCAGAAAGTTCAATGCAGGCCAGTCTCACAGCAGACAATGATATCCAGGGCAACCGAAGGAGTATCCAGGTCTTGTAACCCACTTGTGTTTGATACCCATTTAACCTAACTATAAGTTACTGGAGCAAATGAGGCTCATTACCTAAATCACGGCTGAAGCGGTAATGTCTCTTAAACAAGCTCACCGGATCACGATTGCCACCCAACGCTTGCGTACGAGCCCTCAAGTAACTCGTCTAAATCACATGGCAAGGAACACAATTTGGCTGCTAATTTGGCTGTTTGATACCCTTTTGGAATTCATTCAGGTGAAGAGGCGTTAGCATAATTTAGCCTTTACTTGGCTCAAGCTGATCAGACCATCAAAACCGTGAGCATGACACATAGTGATTCATACAGAATTCAGTAGAGATTAGAAAGACATTTTTTGTTAAGCTCACAGACGGCGACCAATATCAAAAGGTCTGATTTAATACGCTTAGCAGAAACACTAGACAATGAATTACATTTGAATTGATCGCAGTAAACCTTTGTTTTACCAACTGCAACACGCTCAGTTAGCCAGCAGTTTAGCACTGGCTGTTTACGACCGCATCGTAACGTGAGGTGAGGTATTTGATTAAAAGGTGGCCGCTTCACATATTATGATGACAAATATAACATTGTAGGATCAGGTTTGAAGCCCATGAGGAAATGCTGATCTTTAAAAGATATATGTCTTTTCAGTTTTCAGCTTTGACCTTTTCCACAGATAGTTGCCCCTTCGAGGCAAATGACACGGTTGTGCAAATGAAACTGGGATGCAGCAAAATCTGGCCCGCTGCCTTTTGTAAATAGCACGACGAAAAAAACGGATCGTCTGTGTATGATTCGCCTCGCGGGGATCAAAGCTGGACAATTACTTTCAAATAATGTGTTTTCATTGTCAAAGTCAGACGATCCATCTGTAATCCAAAAACAACAAGCTGAAAAAGAGCTGCTTACCAGAGAATCCTGTGTCACAGATGCATTTGAAGGAGGCAGGCGACCCTTGAACGCATGTCCCATTTTCACAAATTCTGTCACAGTTTTCTTTTCCAACGACTTCAGAGCAGTTAACGCCTAAAACAAATGGCAAGTCAGTTGTCTACACAACACAGAAATACACAGATAAAAAGATATGCCTGGGTGATGAAGTTTCTGGGCATGTACAAAATGACTGCTGATGCTATATTTGACTTTCTAATTGAAAAAAAGATGTACACACATCATGATGGTTTTACACCGCACACACACACACACACATGTCGTGTGTTCTTCTGTGAGTAAAGCAGACAACGCTGCAACTTCTAACACCTGTAAGTCCAAAATAAGCTCTCTATGAACAACCTTGAAAACATTTAGAACAGCTGACAGTCAGACTTTTTTGAAGAAAAAAAAAGGAATTGGACAAGAACATTGCAATCAGTGCATACCTACTTTTGTCCTTACCTGTAAAATGTGGAGGACACAGACATTTATATGTTCTGTGGTTGGGGTCTGTGGATCCATTGCTCAAACAGACTCCTTTGTTTTCACAAGGGTTATCCAAACAACCATCAGACTTCTCACAAAACCTCCCGGAGTAGTGGTGGCGGCATAGACAGCGGTATGCATCTTCCCACAGGCCTGTTTGACAAACACCGCTCCCCGAACAAAGTCGCAGCAGAGGAGACCCCTGGCAAAGTTGCGTTTTAACAGACACATTGAGCCGTAAGCCAAGCTTGCACAGCTGCGTGTCGCCCTCATGCAGAGCGATGAAGTAATGACGACCCGGGACGAGCCACTTAGCCTCAACTTGCTCACTTCCATTTAGATTGTGGGGGAAAAGAAACTGATCTTTCATCCGTCCAGTTGTTGAACAGCTCTCAAAGCCGTCTTTTGAAACATTGAGGAGTCTGATGCCGTACGACTTCAGTGTTTCATCAGCAGACATCAACAGTTTGTCTCCATGCTGCAGCTGAAGTGGGCATATCTGTGGGAAGTTGATAGGGGGCCCAGTTGACTCCTCTGCCCCTTGAGAATACCAACATTCGGAAACACTCCTACAGATGTTTCCTACGAGTGTCCAATTCATTTGGATTGTGTGTTGCTTTGGGTGCCATTCAAGTGAAGCTTGTCTGATGCAAACTGCTTGGCAGTGGATCTGATGGATAGCCACAAAGACGGCAATCATGTGAAACAATGATGCCCCCATGCTGCTCCTCTCTTACTATTTAATACAAATCAATCTGGGACTCAACATGTGTCTTCTGGAGAATGAATGAGGCAAATGCGTTGTAATATACTTCATGAGATGCTGTTCCACGTACTCCAAGAAGTCCACATGATTAGTAATGACCTGAGGAAAACAAAAGACTTTGATTAATGATTTGCAAAAGGAAGTATAGATTCTAGTTCTACAAAACATGTTTGTCTAATATAAGTTATTTCTACAGCTCAAAACTTGATAAAGTACAATTACCGCCTTGCGGTCATATTCCTCCTCCAACCACTCATGCAAATGACATGTTTTACTACCATTGATGAACTTGGACCTCTGACCACCAAATTGTAATCAGCACAAGTGAATGATTGAATTTGTAGAAATTGCCGTTCCTGAGATACCGAGTTCACGAGAATGGGACAGACAAACCAAGAGTATGCCTCTGGCCACGGCTGTTGCCGGTGCGGAGGCAGAAAAACACGACCGCTCTGCAATCGTGCATACTTTGCTTCATTGTAACAAATAGATTTCTGCGAGTCTAGCTGAGCCGCCATAATGACATGCGGTGCTGCTGACCACCAAGTGTGTCACAGCAGCCTCGGTCTCCCTGAGGGTTTTTTTCCAGAGATGTCAGATAAAATATTCTCTCTTCCCTGCCGGTGCCCGATACCTCAATGTCATGCAGTGAGATGAGTTAAAGCAGACAGCATTGTCTTGACTTTTTCCCTCAGGCCCTTTTCATCCATGTGCAAGAGATAAAACAACAAAGTACAGAAGCCTCACTGCAAGACAAAAACTCTGCTCCTTGATCAGCTCACAGGGGCTGATATGAATAACTGCATGGTGATAAGTAATAAAACACTGAATATTGAACAACAATATCAATAAAGGGGGAGTGATACAGTGAATGAGATTGCAAGTATTGTCATGGGGGCTGTGTGGGCACCCATTCAACCTCATTTACATGAGATGAGGTTGAATATTGTGTCTCACGAGCTGGAGAAACAAAATAATTAAATTCAAATAACAACATGTAACTGGTTTATGTGTGTAGTTTCTGAAGGATATTCATTATTACCAGCAATGGATGAATAAAAAGCATAACAGCAGTTCATCTATTTTTGGTTTAACTGTTATTTAAAGCTGCTCTAATCGATATTTTTATATTACAACTCACTTGTATTGACAAAACCTATACAGAGAATCATCCCTTCAAGTCTACAGAGCTACAGAGACCACTGGAGGTATCAGTAGGCTGGTTTTTAGCCTTACTGGCTTGTTTACTTGTACTAGAAGTTAATTAGCAAAGAAAAACACAACACAACTGTCTTTAATCTTGAAGAGCACATTAGCTGATCGGGTGGCAACCTCCGGTTCTGCTAAATTAAGCCGATGCGGAAGTGTCTTAAAACGTGCATTCTCTCGACTCACCAACAGGGGGCAACTCATCTGTTTGCAAAATGAAGTCCGATAAACATTGTAAACATGAGTTTGTGGTCTCAAACACTAGTTTGAAGTATTTTTCGATACAGCATGATGCTCATTTAGTAAATGATGGTCCATTTAGAGTCAAATAGACCATAAAACCAATAGACCATAAAGGGGAGTATGCTTTATGGCGGGCTTACTGTGATTGACAGGTCGCTGCCGCTACCAGGTCCGTATCCAGCGTCACTACGTCACCCCTCCGCTTTCCAAATATGGTAAATTCCATTCATCGGTTGCAAAAAACAACAACATGGCAACGGCCGTATTCCAAGATGGGGATGGCGAATTATATGACGTAATATGTCACAAGATCGTAACCAAACACAAATGTGATGATAACATCAGATATTAAATTACCAAAAAGAATACAACAGATAACAACTCTCAAAACAACCTAAACGCAGTCTGAATCAATAAAAACAATTTGAAAAAATAAATACAATTTATTTAAAAGAAATTGCATTGGACAAACACCCAATTCTAATGTGACCCCAAACAATAACAGCTTGAAGAGTTTCTGCAGCTGCGGCTACACTGTTGTAGCAGTGGTGTTGACTGAGATCAGTTGCTTATTACCAGTAATGTGATTATGGCAGGAGTTCATGACTGGTAGCCACCGATGGAGATTGGACTTTTATAGTAGCTGCCACAATTCAATAATACATGCCATAGTGATATATATAATACAACAATGCACTTATTTTCACTTCATCTACCAAACACAACAAGAGCTTGGTCAACACGACAGCAAGTCTGTCTCACCAAGATCTGTAATCCAAAGTTGGAGTGCAGAGACAGCTGGGATAAAAAGAGCATCTTATATCACCGCGCATGTGACATCGAACTGGCAACGTCCACGAGCAGCTTGAGGAATGGATCGATGCTGGAGGAAGCGCTGTAGCAAGGGGAAAGACATCAGGAGGAAATGCTGCCCTTTCTTTTGTCCTCAATTTCAACATATGCAGCAGGAAGCAAAACACATGCATGGCCTAGTGATGTAAATTCTGGTCAATATATTTGATCCCGAATAAGAATTTTTCACAACAACCTCTAATGCAATTTGGATTCGCACAATCCAACATGAGATACTCGGAGGCTGTTTCGACCGCTTGCATGATGAATGCAATTTAGACCCTTCAGCACATTCATCCTTCACAACTGTGCAGTGGTTTCAAATTAATTTAATCTGAATTACAATCAATAGTAATTCATACCATTACAGCAATCTATACTGTTGTCCTCCACTTAAACAGGCCAAAAGATGTTCTGGGATATAAAGACACCTTAAAGGTATTGATCAGTCAGGATTAAACTGCGGGCCAAACACTGGAGAGGTTCAAGTAATAAGGGCCATGGGGTCAGAAGCAAGGTCATGCATGTGGGGCCTACTGCTTTCATTATAGCTTAGTTCCATCCACGTTTTAGGATGCCAATCACGCAGGTGTGCAGAGGGCAATGGATCAAGGCAGCTGTGTAAATCCTCGCTTGACTGATGACTGAGGGAGACGCCGAGAGGACACAACAAATGATCACATCAAACTGGTACGCCTCTATGTCACACTGTCGCAAGACATCTGGTCAAATGCTCGGTGCATTCGATGATTAGGCGATCGACAGAAACATAATCCTTTGAGAATAGATCAAATTGTTTAAGTTTTATTAAGTGGTTTAGCGTCTCAAATATAAATATTTGCTAGTTTTCTTAGTCTTTTTTGACAGCGAACCAAATGTCTTTCCTTTTAGGACAAAACCGGCACTGGAATAACTCAACTGAGGTCAATTTAGGGAATTTGTGATGGTTATTTTTCACTATACATGATTCAACAACCCATCAATTAGTCATGAAAAAGATCCACAGATTAATCAGTTACATTAATCATTAGCCGCAGCTGTGCAGGCTGCAATCCATTAAAAATAAGCACTAGACAGGTCGTTCTACGTAACAAAGCTCACAGAGGACCGTTTGATCATAAACTAGGCCACATCTGAAAACATTTGCAAACTTGCCATCTAATGAGAAAAATTACATTTTCTTTTTTTCAACACAAGTAGCAAAGTTTGGCTCATTAAGCCGTCGGCGCCATGCACAGGCGGAGATGAAGATGTTGGCAAGTGAGTGAGGCGCAACTGCTAGTTACAGTACAATGGCACTTATGCAAGAATGAGGACGCGCAGGTGTAAGTTGAGGCAAACATTGTTGAGATAAATAGTGCAAGCCTTCTTGCGTATGGTAATTTCTCATCACGATTTCCTTGATTCAGAACTTCTCAGGCCCCGGCAGCTGCGGCAACTGAATGTTGTGCGTGTTTGCTATTGTGCTCCGTGGTGCGTGCACGTTTGTTTGTCTGCTCAGGGACAGGAGACGACTTCTTGGCAGGTTACATTTGTGTTGCGCGTTCGACAAAGTTGAATGAAACAAATACAATTTGAATACAAATAATTTGTAAGCCTGCCACAATGTTGAAAGCTGCTGTTTTTCTGTACATTCCTCAGGAACATCAACAAGAAAGACCCATTTACAAATCTCTTCACCTCAATGAAGCTGCTGAAATGATTGAATCCGAAGGTGAGAGCAAATATCTCTCCAGTTATCGCTACAGATGAGGCAGACAGGCGTTATGGCTGCCATTACGGAATGACTATATGGTCTTTCTATTAATCTCACAAATAATTTGGCAGAGAAGTTACATCGTTCCTGACCAGCATGCCAATTCATTCTGAAAGCCCAGTCCTCTTTCCTTGTGACAAAAACAAACAATCTTTTGGGAAGTTAATTCACCTGAGAAAGACTTAAAGTAAAAACACAGGCTTTAAATCCACCGGCACAGAACTCCTTTCCCTGCCCACTCACTGTTAAACAGTCTATTTCATTATGTCAACAGTGGGGTGATGGATTTGGTAGCTGATGTCCCATTTCAGAGTGGGTTAGAGCCGAAAAAGGTCAACTGCCATCATCATTAAGTGGGTCGGAATGCAGACGTGTTTCTGAACACATTTACAAATCATAACCCCTTTAGCTTCGATTTGTGATGATGCACCCGAAGCATTGTCATTAGTGGATCGTGCGAAACATAATAAATCTGATATCCTGCAGCTAAGCTTCAAACACCATAAAAATCTGTTCAGCTTCCCATGTTCCATCACCAGCAGGACACCACTGAAACAGCACCACTGAGCCATTGATGTCAGTGCGGAGCCACTGGAGGACTGATAAGCCAAACACCAGCAGGCTTGCTGGCCACAGCCGCTGCCGACTGATCAGTCACGCTCCCTGGGAAGCTATCTGCATCACCGCTAATCAGTTATAACACTGATGAGAACCCGGACCCTGCAACCCTGAAAACCAACCCTGCATACATTTTCTCACTCTAAATGCTCAGTAATTGAAGCCAATGGAAAAAAAAACAATTTTAACTGAAATTTCAGGACAGTTTCGTGAAACACTAACATTCATTTACTGGCTAATAGCAAAAAGAAAATTACATCTTTCGGAATTCTATTTCAGAATGGTTAGCGCATGGAAAGCTACAGCTGACATGTGTTCCTTCACCTTCACATATCAACTTTTTTTATTTTTTTTTGTTCTCTATTACCCAAAGGAACATTTCAAACTGCTACTGTAGGACGTTTCCAAGGCCATAATACCTCAAAGAAGTTATAACCATGAGTTAAATTAGGCCAGAGCCAGCAGCAGCACGGCTTCACCGGTGCGACTTCACCTCTATAAATTGCTCATTTTTGTTTGAGGCAATACCTTCATCAGTCACTAGCCCCCCCCCCCCCCCCCCCGTAGTATAGACTGCAGTGTTTCCTGTTTATTTGGTGCTCTGGAGGAGAACCTCAATAAAGCAATGCTGTGCGTCTTTGTTTGTTTGTAACATTTGTGCCGTGCTTCTGGGAATTGGGGTATATACTATTTCAGTCACACAGCGCCTTAAGAGCCCTACATAAAGGAAATACTGCAGATCTATGGCGCAGCATGGCCGCGTAATCATTGTCCAGCGGTAGGTTATCGGGTACCATACCAGAAAACTGCTTTATGATTTTCACACTGTAGTTGGTACAAAGGATGTATTAAAAGTTTCATTCAACGTCTTTTTTTTTAATGTTCACCAACACTGAACAAGCTGCTCCTTCTGTGTTAACAGGTGTTGTTGCTTGAGTTTAAAAAGTTTAGCTCACTTCAATCAGGCAAGCACTTCCTCACCAAACCCCCTACCCTCCTCACGGAAAGCTGTAGTGCACTTGTATGGAAAATAATCAGCCCCTCTTTTGTTAAGATTTGCTTTAATATGAACTGAACCTTAACCAATCAAACGGAGACAATCAGATCAACACCTGCTGAATCTGATATGATAAATACAAGGGGAGAATAGAGCTCCATAATAATGAAAACACAACAAAATGTCATTAGATTGCCCTTGGAACATATTTCACAGCTGCTAATGGAGTACTGACGATAAAAGCTAAAGATGGCTTTATAGTTTTTTCCACCACCAGACACAAAAAAGCATAAGCCATGCAGCATATAAGGGCTATGGTATGGCACGTATATTGGTTTATATCATGGAATAAAACTAAAATATGTACAGTATCTGGAAGCCCTCAAGTTGTTGGTGATTACGTCTGCCAAGAAGGTTAAATTTATTTCTTATTTAGGATATCTCCAAAACCTGTAATCATATTGTAAATCGTATTTAAAGGTTTGGTCATCAAACTACAGTCCATAGATTGTAAATGTCTAGATTTTTATCAAAATAGTAAAAGAAAAAAAGGATTGTGCACCGTTGTTGATTGTTGGAGACATTTGCTCTGTGTGCTTTCTTGTTTCACCTGATTTCATTTATTTCAATATAGCAGCTACACATCACATGAATACACAAACTAAATAAAGAATGCAAATGCTTTTTTTTCCTAAAATAAGTAGGTCATGTCTCACAGTTGAGCCCCATTAGCATCATAGGTCTTGTCATATATATTTACAGTAGAGTGGCTGAGTTTTGATCCCCTTTGGCAGTACACTGTGGGAGGAGGCCGCCTCATTCAGTCAGGCCCTTCTCTCCACCTCATCAGTTATGTGTATGCTTGTATTGTTATGCTATTTGAGTTCATGCCATTTGCTTCCTCTTGTGTTCCTGCACAGATTATGTCAGTACGAACTTTACAACAGACCAGGTTTCACAACAGGCCTGCAGCCAAGGTGGGTCTGCACTAAACAACAGCTTAGCATTACACTCAGCCGACGCGTCTGTCTGCATCCTGCAAGGCCCAGGATTTACTATGGACGGGTAATCTCACTGGCAGAGCTTCACAGCAAACATGGACCATCTGCCGCCCGCATGCAGCACGGTACCAGCGGCACGTTTCTGCTGACTGACAATTACACTGTAAGGTGACGGCGTGTGTGCCGGTAGGGTGCATGCTCACCATTAAGTCGATAAGGTGGTCCGCCCTGGGACAGCAACTCGTACCATCATTTTGGAGTTTGTCATTCAGAGCTGAGAAGTGTCTCTCTCTCTCTCTCTGGGGGATGTGACAGCTGAGCTGGTCTAAGCGCGCGGAGGAGGAAACATGTTGCTACGGTAATGTGATCAGACGCTGAGGGCTGGAGGCGTGCCTGTCTGTGGAGGAGATGGCCCTCTGGAGCAGGGGGAGGGCGGGGACACAGCCTGCCCGATTGATTATTTAATTAGGCTAAACTAAATATTCATTAGACCAGCCAATCTTGTGTTAAAATCTGAAGCGCGCTCTCTCAGTGAATGAAAGTGATTGTCGTCTATATTTTACCTGAGGGGTAAAAAAAAAAAGAAGAGTGAACTAAACCGACTCTGATTGGACCATAACAGATCTGGAAACACTAAATAAGACCCCAAAACGATTTAACCCGTTTACTGTATTAATTTATACTTTGCCATTAAGCTCAATTGCTTTGGCTGGTAATTAAATGAAGATTACACTATCAATAACAATGCAGCAATTATTTTAATGTTGTACTGGATTGAAGGAGACAGTTTTACATTTTGGAAAAATGCTGTTATTGGCTTTGTTGATGAGACAGACGTGAAAAGTGTAAAAAATGTCATTGTTTTACATGTAGTTGTGGGAGTATAACTTCCTGGAGCTGCAAAAACTCAAAGTCTATTATTCTACAAACTAAAGAAGTAAAGAATTACTGGCCGACGTATTTACTTACCTTCGGACAGGCTAGCTGTTTTCCTCCTTTTAGTCAAAGCTAAGCTAACCGTCTAATAGCTGCAGCTTCTCATCGTACATGAGAGTGATATTGCCCTTTCATCTACTCTCAGCAAGAACCCTAACAAACATCTTTGCCCATACATGGAATGCAGTGGCGGGCCGTGTCTTTTATACCTGGGCCTTCTGTGCTGTCCTACTACAGTTGAACGGCTAGGGTGCAGATACACGAATCCGTGCATGACGGGACGCTGCGTCCTTAACGGACAATGCATAGTCAAATCAACGTAATTAACACAATGACAACAACAAAGTCATAAGAACCAGTCACATATATTCATGTGACAACAAAGCATGACACATCAATCCAGCAACACTGCAGCGGATCCACGCATTCCACCACACAAGAGCACGAGCCATTCAAGTATTATTCATAAAAACGACACGATAGACAAATGAAGAGTAGTAACGTTACTGCAGATGTAAAAAAACAAATGCAGTTTGTCACTTCCCGAATGCTGTTCACTTAAAGGCAAAGTCCATCCTCCTTTCATTCCACGGTTGTTCAGCACATCCGTGCGTTTTAGTTCCAGTAAGAAGTCCTTCTCGATTCATGGACGCCAGTGAAGACAGTCGAGCCTCCCCAGTTGTATTTCTTGAATACGTTTGAATGCGTTTGAGGCTGAAAATGTCCGCTCGACAGAGGAAGCAGATTTTGGGATTGTCACCGCCCAACATGTCACGCTAGCCCACTGATCAATCACGTACTTGTAGGCCAGCTAGCAGGCTCTGGCACTTCAAAGAATACGCCCAACATGTCAAACTAAAGATCTGATTGGTTGAACACTATGACAATCAACAATATCGTCCTCATGTACTTTAATCTGCACTGGCTGCAGGTGAGAGTCTGCAGGCCTCTGGCCTCTGTTCTAACCTAGAGACACAGAGGTGAGATCTGATTGGATAAAAGCTCGACTTAAAACAAGCTGCACTGGAAGCAGAGCAACTGAGGAAGACAGTAGCTGTGCAATGAGAAAATAAGACAATGGAAAAATATTTTTATAAATTATAATACATGGAGTGTATTTAAGAAAAATTATAAAATAGCTATAACTTTGTGATTCTGTTTAGGCCAGCAGAGAAGGCCTTGCAGGCCCTGACGGCCCACCACTGGTTGACTGCCTCCTTTAAATATTGCTTGCTGACCCAAACCGCATCATTTCACAGTTCACTTCTTAGTTACGTCCTCCAGCTACACTGGCAGAGAGTGATTCCGTAGTGGTATTGTATTCATATCATAATGTTTATTTACCCAGGGAGTGTTTTGACAACTTGTGCATGATGTTATTTTTTTCTGCAATGACCTACATCCCTTTCACTGTACACTGAGCAACATTCACACCAGGGAACTGCGCTGCAATCCGTCTTGTACTGGTGGCTGCCGTGCAACAGTATACTTAAGGGGTTAAGTGCCTTGCTCTAGGGCAAGTCAGTGGTCGTTGCAGAGGGGGATGAGAGTGTTGGCCATTTACATTCCCAGCCCAGATTCCTCCAGCTGGCCATGGATCCAACTTGGAGACCGTCCATTCATAAGCCTGTAACTGGTCCGCCACCATAGTCTGTCCAGTACGTGTACCAAAGAAACTGAGTTTTGTTATTCAGAGAGACATTTTGTTGCACTTGTCATTTTACAAATGAAGCAGTGATTTTTATGGGAACGTGTCCAAAACACTGACATGTTTTTGATCTACTTTTAAGCCCCACCAGCAGAGAAACACAGAGCAGAGATGACAGATGTTTTCATAAAGGTCACTGGCTTCTGTTGCAACTTACTTCACTTGATTGTTTCCTCACAGTAGGATTCACACACATTTCAAGTCTGGATTCCTCTGAGCTTTATGTGGATACTCGTTCTGCCCTCTACGAGCGTTCGCCCTACAGAAGCTCTGCAAATAATAGCTTTGCCAGTAGTCAGTTTCAAGTAATTTCAGGATAAATTTTCAAATGACTGTTCTTATCAAAATACATCAGTATGAAGCACCTGCCTGACCTGATTTGACGTATTCTATCTCCTATGCTTATCCCGGTGAAAGACATTTAACTTCTCAAATCTGGTTTTCTTCCCCACTGCGACTAGAATAACGAGCTGCCCTTTTGCTTGTAGCATTGGTCATATTTCCTGCAGCTTTCTGTATGTTCATGAGATGAAGAAATGTTGACCTTCAGTGCTTTTTATGAGAACATATAACAGAGGAAAGCAAGCATTTATCTATATAGCTCTGCAAACTATTCTCATCATTCCTGTACTGTATCAAGCATGGCTGGCATTATGTATTGCACTTTGAGTTCTTATGTGAAGGATTTATTTTACATCTGATTCCTATTTCTAAATTTGAGCAATTTACAACCATGGGAATACATCTTCAACCATTGTACTCAATTTGTGACCGCATCAGCCACTCTATGTCATCTCTGTCGCTTAAAACCTCCTTATCACCCAACGAGAAATGAAAAACACTTTATTGTACTCCAATAAAATGCAATGATTCCAATAATACAAGGACTTGTTTGGGCAATAGTGCTAAAACATAATTGAAATGGAGACCGGCTTTATGTACTATTTGATCCAAACTACATTATTGTCCTGACAAACCAAGAAATCTGTAGGAAGTTGCGTTAAATGATCACATTTTAATAAATGCACAGGTTTGCCTGTCATCTAGTGCATACAAAGCCAGGAAATGTCTTTTAAATACACCAATTATTGAATTTAAATAGCGTAAAACTCTTTGCAACAATTAACTGTGAAAGAATTAACTGACATTTTACAAGTAAATCGACCATGAGATGACAATCATCGATTCAGCAGTGATTTCTGGTACTTTTTAGCACGTTTCTGTAGGTTAGAAAGTCTGTGGGCTTGAAGTGCTTTACTACAGTATGTGCTGACTCAACAACTTGTTAATCAAGCCCACAGTTATGCACACACAGTCAGCTGCATGGAGCCCGTTGAGAAATACTCAGATCCCTCTTGAATATAGATATAATTAGATTGTTGCACAAGCTCTTGCTTGATGAACTCAGGCACACACACTGTACGTTCACTAAACAGAAGGTAGTGAGTGATGCTGCAGTGTATGCTGTCCAAACACTACGGCATTGGAGTATAATAACTGAGGTTTAACCTTCCGAGGTTCACATTTTCCTACCTACATGTGGCTTGCTTGTAATGTAAATAGCTGAACATGTGAAATTCACTTCATAAATATGTGTCAAATAATATTCTTTTTGGAAATATTGTCAGCTATTATCTCAAACAAGCAGTTCAAATGTAATATATATATATATATATATATATATATATATATATATATATTGTGACAGCCCCCGGGGTGGACAGGGGGTTTCACGACAACACTGACCAATAAACACAACCAGTCGGCAGATAAACGGTTCAAGTGAGGTTTTTACTGAAGGTAGAGAGTGGAAAGAGGTAGGATAGACACTCAAGAACACAATGTCCGCTTTCCAGAGGGAGGGTCGGGGTCCAATTCCACGGGTCGGTGCACAACGGGTATTCCTCAGACGGTCCAGGGCGCGGGCAGGAGCAGGGTAGTCGTACAGGCAGGGGTCGTGAGCCGGGCGGGTAGTCAGACGTTCCAGGGTGATCCAGGGGTAAGGCAGTCTTCTCCAAGGGTTTCTCTGATCAGCTACTTCTTCTGCTTCTTCTGCTTCCTCCTCTACTCCTACTCTCTTCCGGTTTCCTGTTGCCTGGGCCCTTTTGTAGTCCCCTCCTCCTCCTCTGATAGGGTGTGGTCGCTCCCTCGTCTCTCCTCCTCAGGTGTTGCTTGTTGGGCTGATGGTGGTTTGGCGCTCTTTTCCCTTCCCTGACATGGGGGCTCCGCCTCCATGTCAGGCAATATCGTCCCTCTATCACTACCCCTCTGGGGTTGCCCCTCCGGCTGCCACAATATATATATATATATATATATATATATATTTAATATATATATATAATATATATACCCAACAAGACCATCTAGCTCAGAATGTCAAATAGGGAAATAGACCCTGAAAAGTGAAACATAATGAATATAGGCAGACATTACTAAAATGTCACAGAAAAACATTCATGAATTAATTGCAGATTCAGAGGCAAAATGCCATGTTGTAATTGCCTCTGAACTTCAAGGTTTGAGGCGATAACATTAAAATATTATATTTCATCCACTTTTCTGAGAGTTGTAGAGATTAATCAACAATTCTTTGTAGCAGCACTTATTCTGCCCCTGAGTTATGTGACCTTTCCCGTTCACTTAACTGCATATAGCAGGGCTCTGGGGTAAACGCTGTTGTACTGTATGGAGCGTATGCTCATTTAGTGCAAATGCAATATATTATCCTGCAGTTCCCTAAACTGACTCACAAAGAATATATTCCCATCAGGTTTGGAGGAAGAAAACATGTACAAAATGAGCAATTGCTGCAGAAATAAATGAATCTGTGTTTACACTGTTAATAAAATCTTAACAGCCACACAGCAAACACATGTATTCCCAGATACAGTACCTCTGAGATGGGCAATGTTGTAATGTGGGCACCATATGCTGAAAAATATGTTGATTATGAGAACAACAACAAACAAATGGCATCATTATTCTGGCAATTAGGTATGAATATTGCATAAATAATGTGTCTGTGTATCATAACCTTTACATATCTCCATGTCCTTTTAATCATAGTTGTATTGGAGAACATTAATCGCTTTGACTGATTACTCTGGACCGAGTTGATAGAGTAGGGAGGGCGCTGGAAACAAGGACACCGCCATCTTTGTCTCTTTACCACTGGGATTTAGATATTAAACATAAAGGATGGCAGATTATTATCCCTGTCACCTTGCCTTAAGCAATGATATTCTGCTTTAACGGTGCCATCAAGTAGCTGCTGTGTCACATACTGGTATGATTTCAGGCTCTCTGAAATGTTGATGAGGCAACAGAGTTAAGGGTCAAAACACAAAAAGTGGTTTTGTCAAACTCATAACTATTAGTCACAGTGTGTTTAAATTTAAACCACAATATACATATCTTCAGGAGAACTATTTAGAATTTAAATCTATTGTTCATACAGATTACCAAAAGTTTGCATTGAGAAAGTCTTTGGGTCAGTCATTTACAGCTCATGTGTAATTTATATCTTGTTTTGAGGTAAAATATCTGTAAGTGTTTGCTTTTTCCATATTGTCCCTAATATATAAGATAATGATCGTTGAGCAACACAAAGCAACAACGTAACAAGCTCGGAACCTTGTTCTTGCCTGATTTAACGTGTCTCGCTGCAACAGAAGCTTTATGTCAAGAAACTATATTAAAGTTCAATCTGCTCAAATTATCATGCCATTTAGTATAAGAAATAGTTTTCTGGCTTATTTTTAATATAGGCCGACTACTAGTATGTATGAAGTCAGTTAAAAAAAACAACATTTATCAGCCTACTGTATGTTTGTACTGCGATTAAAAAGTACATAATCCAGTGCAGCATTATCGAGATGAGCTGTTGAAACACAGAGGAACCACAGCTCTGTAAATAGCTCTGGTGAAGTGACAATAGAACCAAAAGCTCAGAGTTAGCTGAGAGAGTTAGTCGAAAGTGTTCGGGAACAAACAGCAAATGTCACATGTGCACCTGGTGAGTGCACACTGAAGGTTACAACATTTACACAAAGCTCAGTTGTGCACGATTCCACGAGATCACTCTGTCCTAGAAATCTGCCGAAGAACATCGCGGAATTTGTTTAAATTTTTCTTTCAGCTTTAATTTCCCAGATTTGTACATTTCATATTGTGCTGTTTTTGGCATGCCGACACAGTACTCTTCCACCAGGAAGAGCTCGTACTCTCTACTTATTTTCTGTAGCACGTTTCCATGACAACATTATCAAAATTGTGTTGCTGCCATCCCTCTGCATTAAACAGAGATTGACATGACATACCAGGGTTCATTCAACTCATCCAATGTTAAAATTGAATACGGAATATTTATAGATATAAAACAACAGTCCGAAATTCCCAGCTACTCTATAACTCTGTTTCGTGATTGTTTTGTGTTTGAGACCATCAATTTAAAGCAGCTCTAAGTCTGTAGCTCTTTTAAAATGAAACTTGGGTTATCTTAAACTCCACATTAAGACAGGGGAGATATAGTTAGAGGCTTGACTGCTGGTCCCATAAATAGACTAAGACGTGTAATATTCTAAACCACTTCAGCAAAAAACTTGTTTTCACAAACTTTATTCAGGAAGGTGGCTGATGGATTTCACGCTAGTTTAAGGAAAGCTACAGAGTCAGAGGCACCATATTACAAGTATCAAACGTTGTAGTGTCCTAAGAGAGCTATGTGAAATCCTCAAAGCCGGCAACACATTAATCATCGCAGGAGCACTCGATATATCAGTTACTGAGCTCTGCACTCACATGAAAGTCCATGCTGGGAAGATCAGTGAAGTAAAAATGTCACTACCTGTCTATACTGGTGTGCTTTCTGGCTGCATCCTCAAAGTCTCCCCATGGCTTCATCCACCAAATCATTTGGATCCAAGCTCCAAGCTCCATGACACACGCGCACACACACACACACACACGTACACACACACACACACACACACACACACACACACACACACACACACACACACACACACACACACACACACACAGAAGATACTGTACCCTAGCTTCCTTGACATAGTGTCTTATCTCATAAGACCCACACAGAATGCAGAGTATAATGCATTACAGTAAGAACAAAAAAAATGTAATCCTATATTTGAATCGAAATGATAATACCAAGATGACCAAAGGCAGCACAGTCATTTCTTACGTGTGTGAGAGGGAAAAGAGGCCCTTTGCTTCACTCTCCTCTGTGGTTAACTCCTGTTATTAGCTGCTCACTTTACAGTCAAATATATGAGATGTTTGTTCTTTTCACGGTTTTTAATTAGACAACATAATTAAGAATACATTCCCTACAATTGCTTATCAGCCATTTCTACCTCCAAGTCCAGTACACAACCTTTGCAGAACTACTTTTTGTGCCTCAGCTCAAGCTGTAAGAGCCATGTTATATTGTTTACAGTTTTTTGTATTTTATATATGTTGCAAAAAGTAATGTATGTTTTCCCCTATTGAGATGAAAGCTCCTCTAGGCTGTCCTGCTATTGGATAATTCTAAACTGCTTTTAACTCACTGGATAGCTGACCATGAAAAGCCTGCGAACCCGTAAGTCGGACATGGTAGTCCACACGAGTCAGAAGCCTTTATATCCTGCAAGAAGTGGGGAAGAAGGAAAGAAAAACAGTCTGCCACTACTTTTTTTTTTTCTCCATCAGCTTTAATGTTCAGAAAAACACTTTCTTTAATGGAATTCGATGCAACAAAAGAAGCATGCCAGCAGTGCCTCGTAACCCCAAACCAGCTCTGTGACTGAATTTACAGTAGCTGTACCTTGTGTTAATGTAGGGGCTGCTCTGTTCGCCTTCTGCATTCCACACGTGTAAGCTCGGAGTTTTCAGCTGCCAAACTATTATAAAATATGTATTCATCCGTGACAGCCTCCCCGCCTCGCTATCCTGGGATGCATTTTTTTGCTGTTGGCTGTAACATTGTTCATTCATCTTAAATGAGTGGTATTTTTTGCAGTAAGCGATGCTCTGAGGAGATCATTTATTCAGCTATGAAGTAGTTCAGATATGCAACTCACCATTGGTCATCTTTTAAAGGGAAATTGGATAGTTGGGAGATCTAAATGCAAGAACATATGCTTGTAGTTTTGTAGTACTGGCCGAAGGTGACCACTGAGAATCAGTAATAGGGGAGCAGAATATGTTTTATTGGCATGCTAAGCACGTTATGATAACCATCAATGTGATAATCTCTCAAGTCTATACCGATTGTAAACAATAACTCCAGGTGAATAGTTTTGTATTGAATATACAATTGCAATTTCATCATAACATGACCTGAATCAAGTTTTGTGTTTCAAGAATTGGGGAAATGTCTAACTTTTTTTGGAGGATAAGTCTGTCACTTTTATAGCAGGAAGGGAAACACTTGATGGAAACTGGCAGTTAATTCTCATGGTTCGTATAAAAGATGAAACCTTTCCTTCAAACAGACAGTGGGTGGCATTTACATCCTCAACATTTCACCCTGACATCTTGTCAAACTGTAACTGAATATCGAAAATGTGGCCCATGATGCTTGAATAACATTGGATTTTATGTTGAATGTGGCATCTGCATCTAAGTCTGGAAACTAAGTATGTCAAGAAATCACACTTGTACGTGTTCATAACGTCTCTTTTCATTTGTACAAAACTAAATGTAATCTGTAAGTATTTCATATATTTAATACCAACCATGATAAATGATCAGTGACACATTTATCCTGACCTCCAATATACCAATTCTAGATTCTCTTATGAATATTAATTCACGTAACCCATTAGCAGAGAGAACGGTTTCTGATAGTCTTGAGTTGATGAATGCATTTTTTTTCCCCGAGTGTACCCGATGAAATAGATTTTCCTTCCTGCCTTTCTATTAGATGGTAAAAAAGAGTAATTGAAGCCAAGCTGTGGCCATAGGATCAGAGGAAAAGGATCACGCACATCCTCCTTTTGACCTAGTTATCAGTCGACCTGGTCTCTCTCCAACTGAATCATTACATCTGTGGTGTGATCCAAACCAAAACGCCACCTCTGTCCATTACCCACAGGTGTCCTCAGGTGACTTCTGACTTTGCTCAGTCTAGCTGTAACTCCCTTGATATATTACGGGATAGTAATTGGATGGGGAGCAGCCATGACTCAGAGTGGCCGGAACATGAATCAAGTTGGACAGAGCATATCTTTGTACCCAGTGACACGTACGACGTCATCGCTCTTGGAGACCATAAGTATGTTTTTTTCGTTTTGATGGGTAACGACAGTACTAAAGCTTTTACTGTGATGCTATCATGAAGGCCGTTTTGATGTCCTCATACCGCTGCTGGCTGAGGATAAACTGTGTGACGACATTGTGCTCAAAATGACAGAGAGAGTTGACAATGTTGACCAACTGATGTGATTTAGAGCGGTATGTCATTGTTTTGTTGCATCTGACTCCAAAGACAGAATATTGTGATGGCCTTTTAATAGATATGTTGTAGTTTGTCATTTTGGAAAATATGCTTATTAAGAGCTAGATGAGACGACTGATACCACTCTCATGTGTGTATGGTGATGGCCAAGTAATATTCCAGCAGATAACCCCCTTTTAACCAAAACATGTCATTTTTTACGATTTAGTTTTGGTACCGATAAAACAAACAAGATATAATGCGTTAATGAGTGCGCATTAGAGGTGCTGATGGGCTGGTTTTTATCAGAGCCAGGCTAGTTGTTTCTTTCTGTGTCCTGTCTTTGTGCTAAACAAAGCCAACCGGCTGCTGGCAGTAGCTTTTTATGTTTAGTTTAGCTCCCGGTGAAGCCTGGACCCTCTTTAACAGCTCAAAAAAACATACAGTATTTTGTTTTATCACTTTATGAATTCACTGATGAGCTCATTACTAATAAACATGATTTTAAACGATATACTCCCTTTAATGAATAACAATAAAAAAGTGTATTTAGATTTCTGTACCATTATATTAGCATCACTATGTCGAATAACATATTTATTATCCTTCTCTGTGAATGACAATGACAAAAAAAAGGAACATTTGTTTATTCGCAGCCAGAGTAACACATACAACGCAAAATATTTCCTTATCTGTTCAATTCTTTATGGTCATTTTTGTCACCTTCATCAATTTTATAAGCCCCGTTTGTGGAATAGGGAAACACTTTTCAACATATTAGGTTTTAATGAGGTCAGAGATTTCTTTTTAAAAGCTGTTGAATTTGCAATTACTATTTAGCTGTACAGCAGTGGTGTATCTGGGACCCCAAACAATAAGGAAGGAAGGCCAGCGTCAACAAAATCAGCACACAAGTAAAGATCTTAATATCCACGTTTGTATTTGAGAATAGAAATGTGTATCGTAGTGAGAGCAAAGCAAAAATGAATATGATCCTCCAATATTGGCTGCTAATGGAGTGTGTGATCACATCTCGCCGAGAGAGGCTTTGATTCGGAGGTGCACTGCTTTGTCCTTGCTGCATCCAGTTTCCAGCCTTTGGCTATTCTACCAGGTGCTTGGACTGGATCAATTGTGCCTTTGTGAGACATGAGAGGTTGTTCGCCTTGGAGGTTCCCTTAGTCAGCACATGGCTCCTTAGATGTAATATCCTGTTTCTATGTGCTGCAAGTTATTTGTTATATTTCCCCCGGCCCTTCATACAATATGTTGTTCAGATGAAGTTGTGTATGTGCAGTAAAATAAGTGTTTGCTTACTTTGAATAAAGCAAACTATTTTTTGTAATTAGAGGCTAATGGTTCAGTGATTATAGTGAGGCATTGATATTTGCTTCAATAATCAGAATGAAGTTTCATTTCCTTTTTCTCTCAGCCTTCAGAGACCCGTTCAGGTGATCTTTAGGGGGAGATAGCAGGTCAGCAGTAGATGCCACAGAGACGTGGTATACATCATCTGAAAGCTGGGAACCTGAAATGAATTTGAGAAGCAACTCAGTGTTTATCAGCTGTAGTCATGAATTTTGAAATCAAAATGTATGAATTTAGATGGATTGTGAAAGTGTAAAAGGGCTTTGAACATTATGATGGAAGTATATGACGGCCATTTCCATTCTCCACGATGTCTTATAAATTGTTGCGGTAATTATGGGGTTGATTCGATTTGTGACAAAGATTTGGTGCAGAAGTCTTTACCACTCGAGAATTGATCAATATGATCAAAAATCCCTCCAAAAACCCACATAAAGACGCCAATACCTTGAGGAACAGCATAAATAAAGTCATGATGTGATTCGGTATCAAAAACATTTGACATCTGGAGATTTTTCGGTGACATGATGGCGCATACTTCTGTTCGAGAAACTGCTCATAAAGTCCTTTATTACTCACTATGATAAATGCCTATTACATTATTACACATGAATACAGCTTGACTCATTGCATTTACAAGAGTATCAGCTTTCCAGTTATACCCACTTTATGCTTATGTTTAGGGACCCAAGTATAGAGAAATATTCAAATACACCATTTTTAAAACAGGCAAAAATAACATTTATACTGCATGCAAAAAACTGTATGGTTTTTTGCCACAAACTGCATGGGATTAGCATCCAATTGGTTTGTCTGTATAGGGGAGACTCATGGGTACATACAACTAATTTGCATCCGCATATAACTAATTTGCATTCACATATCTTGAGGTGAAAGGTCAAGAGACTCCTTCGAAAATCGCCACGCCAGTTTTCCCTCAGACTTATTCAGCCCCCTTCCTGACAAGCATGGTCCCACTGGAATCAATAGGTCGTCTCATATAATACCAGCACACCTTGGGCAGCACACACTTTTCTACTTCACTTTGCTTCGAGTATTTCTGTCTTTTCGTTCGAAAAGAACCATCCAAGGTAAGCTTGAAAAGAATAAATATGTGCAATGTGTTTTTTTTTCTATCAATGACAACATCAACAACATGGTTGAACTAGCTTACATCCCATTGAGACCACTAACCATACAGTTACGCAAGAAACAATAATCTCAATGTCAATACCCCCCAGTAATCATTTCAGAGCTGTGGAGATAGAAAAACACGACAATTTTGTAATGTTTTCAAACGCCATCGATTTGACCTATTTACCCATCAGACCTTATTTGCACAGACAGCAACATTCTCTGCATCTGCTCGGAGGAAGAGATTTACCCCGCTCATTGCATCATCTTTTCTTTCTCTTTGCCTGCTGTACTTAGCAAGCAGCCTGACATGCCTCACCAACAAGGCCCACAGACAACCCCCATCCTCATGTCCTGTTTTCCAAGGACTTTTTGCTTTGATGTATACGTAGACCTGGCACTGTTAACATTGGGAAGGTGTGCCTAGCAAATACAGCAGATATTTCTTCTTTCTTATACGTGTTTCTCAGGATATGTTTTTTCTTGCTGTGCTGAAGGTTGATGTCTGAATCTGGCTGTGTTCTAGAAGGGTTTTATGTTTACATTGAACACTATTTACAACACGTTTGTCTGTCTAAAACATATTTTTTTCTTACCATTTGTATTCATTGTATCTAGTCTGTTCCCTTTGCAAATATCTGGAGGAAGACTGATAGGCATTTTATAGTAGACGAATTAAATTATATTTTGTTTCATTTCATGCTGTTACTTATATGTTTAATACAAATGAATCATAATTAGTGTCCACTATCATGTAATATAAATGTACTGGACTAAGACTGACTGGAATTCTGTAAAAATTGCTTTTTTGGAGGATAAATGATAATTCACTTTGTGTAATATAGATGTATTGGCAGTGTTTTATTTCTGTTAGATACTGAACATATTTTAGTCAACAGAAAGTGTAAAGCTTACATGAAAAATAAAACATTCAGACATTTGAATCTCTCGTTAACTGCAGTAAGTGACCAACAGCTATGAAAACCACAAGCTGCTGGTACAGTTTCCTAACAACCTCATAACTCAGAGGCTGAATAATAATGCATCAAGACGTCAGAAGAAACCACAGAGAAAGACCAAATAACTCAGAGGAATACCTACCCCGAGGCTGTATCATCTTTTTGACACTTTATTTTCTGCAGTTTTTACAAATCATTTCATAAGAATTCAAGTAAAAAACTAAAACAAATCAAAGTCAATTAAAACAAAGTAAAGCACATCATTTGAACAATAAAAGCCCAAATTGATGATCAGAACAGCTGAGGGAACAGACATTGCAAACATCCGCCGAGAGTCAATTGCTGAGTATTAAGATCCCTTTTATGGATGATAAAACTGATATGACAAACAAAAGGCCTTAAATGCCGTTTCGATGGCAGCAAATGCACCTTTGCTCGATTAATCGCCCTCGCAAAACAAATGTTCTGAAGAAAAGCTGCAGATCAATCGGCGATTGCTTTACGTCACGTATAAATGGAGGGGGAGGAAGTGAGGGCGCACAAGAATGCGAGGCAGTGTGCTGGCATTGTTCCAACAGGGGACTTGCAAACAGAAGGTATGGATGCAGCAACAATGCCAACACCTTGACATGAGTTGGTGATACAGAGCTCGAACTACGCAGTCTAAAGTTACGCACAGTCTATCTTGGTTGGGCTCGGGCAGGTGGAGCGGAGGGCTGAAAAAAAAACTACTAGATGAGTTGATACGTTCCTGTTGAAATACAGGCCTATGGTACTTGTGTAAGTAATTGAGAGGGTGTCCATGAAACCGGAAAAAGGCAGCCTTGAACCGTCACCATTTTAGCATTCTTCTTGGCTATAATAGTAGCAATTGAAATGGTATGAAAAAAGACACTGCTGTTAAAGTCTGACCATTAATTCAACCCTCTTTCGTGAGACAAGCTCAAATGTTATTACCAGGAAATTGCAGGGTTGAAAAACATTGATGGAATTGCATGATAACATGATTTAAAATGTTTGCAAAGCAGATAGAGCAGGCGGGTCCTCCTCAATAGATGCCATGATATATCCTAGAAAATTGCTCCTAGTTGATAGAGCTTCTGAAAAGGTTTAGATGCAGGTCGCCTTTTCAACCTGTTACCCCGCCTCTTCATCCAAACAAACCCCTGCCTTGTATTTAAGCCTTTAAAAGGTCAACCTCAGTGGCACAGAGATGCTACTGACTGTATAATTGGCGCAATGATTGAGATGATAGATCATAGTGAAAATGTTGTTGACATTACCTTTAACAATGTTGCATATTTGCTACTGTATTTACTGCAAAAAGGAAAAGTGTTTGGCTGCTATACACCGCTCTCAGTTCACAGTGATTCAGCTGTGAGTGGGATTTTTGAAAGCTTTTTAACCCTCCATACTAATGGCAGAATGAGCACTCAGACACAGCCGCCATCTTTTGAAAGACACAGACAGCGTACTCCCACTCACTCTGCTCCCAGAGTCTCTGCTCTGCAGAAAATATCTCCTGCCCCACGCTGCCAGCTTGAACTGCTCCCATTGGATTTCTGTCTTTGCCATACCGAGCGGACAACAGATAGACATGGAGCCTCCTCCCTGCCTTAGGCCATCCTGTTACTAAACTAAACAGGACAACAACAAAACCCCATACATCTAACGTAGAGACAACTTTGCCCGCCTATAAGTAGCAGCTGAATAAATACACTTACTCTTACGACCTGTGCCTTTTGTATGACAGTTGCTGTGAAGCCCTCTGACCTGCAGCAGCTCCCCAGACAAGATGTAAAGATAGAACATAGAACATATATTGAATTGAAGTACACAGACGTAAACGGAGCTTTCAGTGAACTGAGATAAACCGACAGAGTCGGTGGTTTAGAATGGAAGGAAATTCTGTTCCAGAATTGTTAAATGAGATGTTCACCGAGTGATTATGTGAACGTGAACAATTAAGAGCTTCACCTCACCTTACTTACTGTTCCAGGTCCTGTTCATGGTGAAGTGAAGATACTGTCTGTTTCTTGTTTCGGGGTTACTGCTGCAGAAAGAACCTGCAGCACACGGATCTTTGACAGTCTGGTGATGTACTGTAGCTCTTGGCACAGAGGAACTTGTAGTGTGTTTCTATGTGGTCTGCGGCAAAACAAGCAAACAAGCATATCAATTTGATACATACTTTGTAACCTTTTTAGCCACACTTGTGGGCATGGCTCTAAGGATGGCAATCTCAGTTGACTGGTCGACAACTCAAAAATCTAAACAACGAGTAGATGGATTGCCATGAAAGTTGGATGAAGCCCCCTGACTTCTGCTCTAGGACCTTGAGGTTGATGTTTTTATTTCTCAGTGAAATATCTCAAACAACTATCAGATAGATTTCCATGTAATTTAGTACAATTACATGGTGCCCAGAGGATACATCCAAATCACTTCGGCACACCCGAGTGTCGACGACATGAATTGGCACTGAATTTTGTACAGACAGTCGTTCCTAGACTCTACATATAGCAGTCGACATTTGTTGGTTGTGAGTGAAATGTTCTGTTTCACAAGGATTTTGCAGCACTGTAGAACAATCTCCATTGAAAAGAGGGTACTGTATTTGTTAAACCATTCTAAATTACAGTGTTAAGGAAGCCGGATCAACAAAGAGGAAACAATTCACTGTGGCAGAACAAATGGTATAGAAAATGCTAATATCAAAACCCTCTCACTGATGAAAGGGTTTTAATAGTGAAAACAGTGACTTTCTGTCAGAGAATTCATTTTTTTTTTATTTACGACCTAATAATAAAACCTACTGACATTCCCATCAGCCTCAGCTGTACTCTGTGTTTGCATGCTATCTAGAAACAGTTAGCATGCAAACACTCTGAAGGAGGATGGTGAACATGGTAAATGTTAAGACCTGCTTAACATCAGCATGTTTGCATTGTTATTGTGAGCATGTTTGCATGTTTGCATGCTGATAATAGCATTCGGCTCAACGCGCAGCTGTGCCTAAGTACGGCCTCACAGAGCAGCTGTCATGGCTGTAGACTCTCATATTGGTACAGGAAAAAGGAAAATCTGATTTTAAAAAGGCAAGAAACACTCAAACTTTTTGTTTCCTTGTCTGTTCTTTGGCTTTTGCTCCCATTGACCTGGTATCGCTCTTCTCTTACATATGGCCAAATGAAGACACAAAACAAGGTTCACTTGTAAAAATCACAGCACTGCACTTGGAACGCAGAACAATAAGACATTGCATCCCCGTTGCACTGCAAGTTGCTCACAGTGACACGACACAGTTTGGTGTCAGACCATTCAACAAAATTGCCTGGTTTGCACAAACGCATAATAATGATGTAGTGTGTTTGCAGAGAGAAGACAGAGCACGGGGCAGGAAAAGGGCAAGACAGAGCGATTTTATTTTGCAAACTCTCTAATAAAGATTTTGATCCATAAAATCAAGAGGTGCACTGATTAGCAAGGTTGTCGACCTGGACCTGCGACTATACAATTACTCTCAACAAACACCCGATACTGTTTTTGGTGGCTTTGTCGTAAAAACTAGCTTCTTTATTTCATTATTATACATAAGCATGGTTGGTACATCTTGACATTAATGGTCAGGAATTAAATCCAACATCTGATTTGAGGTAAAGCTTCACTCACTGACTAATTATTATGAGGACTGTGACTGTGACTGGTTGATAAATATGTGCAAGAATTGGAACAATGTGACCTTTTGCAAATGTAAATGTCTCTCACAAGGCGATATAATTGACTGCGCTGAATACCAGGGAGAAGAATTAAGGATAACAAGCAAATATCTTTCTCCCTAAACAGCAATGCGAAGGAGTTCAAAATAAAGGATTCAGAGCTGTTTATGCAGGCTTTTACAGTAACTTAGCGTGGCATGCCATCACAATACGTATATACAGTAAATGTACACTTTGCTGATTGAAAGCCATTCTGGTGAAATAGATTAGACACGCAGTGCGCTGCAGAGGTTAAGCAGAGCGCTACACGTGCAGGAAATGACTGTAATTACTGAGATGACTGCAGCATCCTGGAGACCTGCTTCAGCTCAGTAAGCAGCTGACAACAAACAAGCTCAGCCCCGAACATATGACTTGTCGTGCCTTTGTAGGAGAACCTGCAACACACAGCAGAACATAGAAACAGAATCAAACGGATGTTTTCACAACATCGTAAAGGCACGTGAGGTACAAGAGAATTGATTTTAAACCCACCTCTGTTCTCAAGATCTATATTTATTTGACAGCAGATGAGGGCGGAAAGAAGGCTTTGAACGTTATGCTCGTGCGTTCACGGCGTGTAACATTGATAAGATAAGAATAAGAACACAATAATGTTCATTTATAGATGAGTTTTGTCTGCTTACATTTGCTCCTGGGGAGTTTGTGGAGCCTGTGCAGCACTGCTGCTGCAGTGTAGCTGTGCTGGAGGAGTCTGTTTTTTTGTTGTCAGCAGGATTTTTCTTCTTTTTTTTTTCTACTCCTACATAATTCATAACTCTGTCCCTCACTTTCATATAGTTCTACTTAAATGCAAGTCAACCACTTCCACACAGACACAAAAATAGTTCTGGGCATCCTTTTCCTGGCACAGTAACTCACACAGACTTGAAAACTGAAATCCTAGATTTATGCAAAGTGTAATGCTGTGTGGATTAGAATGGAGCTTGTGTTTGTACTGGTACACGCTGTTCAGAGAATTAGTGGTTTCAAGTGATTGTATGGCGAAGGCTATAACAATGTGACAATCAACTTTTCAAATGAGTCAGTGACATGTTTCTAGAACAACCTACGCAACCATGACATGTAAAATATTTTAATTTCACCACATTAATCCTGTGCTCATAGGGAGCCCTTTTATTAATATAGTGTACAACAACAATCCTTATTTCTCTGTTTTATTAAAGAAATAGTTTGACATGTTTGGAAATTAATATTCTTGCTGAGAGTTCATTCAGATGATTGATACCGCCCTTTTGGACCGACTCATTTCCCTCCCCATTCCCATTTTGTATGCTAAACTAAGCTAACTGGCTGCTGTAGGTAACTTCATAATTAAAGGGACAAACTCGTGGCAAGAAAGCGGCTTAGCATATTTTCCAAAACTCTTTCTTTAAGAGATGTGATATGAAGCAACAATTGTGCAATTCAGAGGAACGATGAGCTCATTTGTTTTTTTGTGATAATGTCTGCATATGTTTCCTTTCCCTTCTAGTTTCAAGTGTTGTCTTGTCCTGCGGGTTCAGTCAGATTTCATAAAACCAGACCCCTACAGTTATCTGCCCATAACTCTTGATAAGAGAAATCCTCTTCTCAGCAATAATAATTCACCGAGGCTGGAAACACTGAAGGAAAACTACATAATTCAAGAGTGGAAAAAGATGGAAAAAAAAGATTTTGAAAGCAGGATTATCTTATTTTCTGTTTAGTGTTCATCTTGTGCCATATGGGAACCACATTAAGGATAAAGGTCTTGTCTGTCGAAATGCGCTCACTCCGTCATTGCATGGGCTGCGTTTCCAGAATAGGTCAAATCATGTTGCCATTCATATTTCAAACATGCTAAATGGAAAAAGATGTTCATACGGTCGCCGTGTCCAAATAGCTGTCCCCTTTCCTAATAAGACGATATATATGAGAGACAATTTCCAGCATCAGATCTGGAAGATGACCCTATCAATTTCCTGTTGAGCCATTTATCTTACCAACATTGATGAATTCATTATGGCGACAATTCCTGTTGCTATAATGAAATGCCACCCAGAGATTGGCCCCTGGTTGAAATGGAGAGCAGAGATATCTACCCCAATTATTGTAAAATTGCACTCCTTCTGCCGGCCCATATTACTCAGCACACTGTTGTGTCTGCCATCACTGAATGTCTCTTTGACTTCTCAATGAGTTTAGAACATCCCCCTTCAGCAGACCCTTGCCTTTAATTGGGCCTTTTACAGGTTTGGACAAGAATAGGAAACTTTGAATAAAACTCATTATGGACCAAACCTTTATCATAAGTACCAATCAAACCTTTTATTACACTATATTATCAGGTTCAAATGGTTCGTTTTAGATACGTGATTTTTAGACTGCATTGATGACAGACAAGCAGTTGTCTTGATTGCTTCATTATAGTTTAATAATTATTACTAATACTTAGTAACAGGCACTCGTTTTTAATCAACAGCTCGTGGGAAACAAAGAGCAGTTAATGAGCATATGATATTCTGATTCATTTCAGTATAAGTTTGGTTGTGCAACCATGCAGAACACAAGAATGATCCACTCAAAGTCAGCCCTAATGGGATATGAGTACATAATGGCTCCCAAGCAGCCAATTGATAGAAGGAAATGCTCAATAACAATATCTCCTACACAGGCGAGATATACACAGACTCCATTTGACAAAACACTTCACGATGCTTCAGCTAAGAAGAAAAAACTGTGGACGGTCTAAAGACGCTGTCCCTCACAAGCTGTGCTCACTCTCCACTACCCAGTGCTGTAAAGGTTTTGATGGGATGTGTGTCACTGGATTATCTTGCCTACATTCCCCCCAGGCTTTCATTGTACATCTGTGACATGGGCACAGGCATTTAGTGGGACTCCCAAGTGCCACTGGCAGCACAGCAGGACCCCTGCAAGGCTCCAGGAAACACCATCTATCATTGTCATAACACCAATCATCCACATCAGCAGCAGTGCCTTTCTTTCAGCAGGAACCATGACACACATGCAGCGCTCTCGCTGACCCTGTTCTGGTATATATTATTTCCCTTTTATCTTGTTTTTTTCTCTGTTTTATATAATACAAATATCATCAGGCAGTGTAAAAATCAAATCACCACCAAATTTGTTTAGTTTTGTGCTGCTGACATGTTGAAACCATGGTAATCACCTTTATGAAATTGCTTCTAACCTCCGGGCAGAGTTTAGGTTAAGTGGTAATTGCCTGCTAGATATCAAGTTGGATTTGGGTACTTTATGCTCCGGATAAAAGTCTAGGTCATTTTGAATCACAATCGTTTGATCATCCTACTTTGTTCCTTTCTCGCCAGATAAGGAACTGTTTATATGATAAAGAGTTATTGGATATTGGAACTTCAATATTCGCCAACTATTGTAATAAACTGTATGTGTGACCAGAATCATGACAGGAAATGAAAGTTCCTCTCTTTATTGAGGAGAGAACACTGGGGTAATTCACGGGCGGAGAGCAGAGTATCTGACAGTTATGTACGGTGAGCAGAAATGACGAAGGGGGAAGCTTTACAAAACTATTTACAATCAATCTGCATTCATTATTACTCCTCTCTGTTTTTTTCATGATTTTGCTGAATTATATACGTATGTATTTGTGAATCAGTGTTGATAAGTGGTTTATACCGTATATGACAACGTTAACTTGATTACTGAAACATATCTGGCTTTTGCTATTATCAAAATAGATATAGCATATAGTTGAGATATGGTGTGCAGAGGAATTATCTCTGTGCACTAAGTGACAGCTGGATGCATGAAACTGCAGACGATTGGCTCACGTTGACTTCATCTTCAATACATATCTTAAACACTGAAGCGCTCCTCTGCACCAATCATGGGATTTGACGACACAGACAATAAATGACTACAATTCTGACAGCACTATGAACTTTCAAGATGTCTACTTCTCAGTGCTCTTGCCTCAGCTGTACACATTTATAAGGAAATCAATGCACATGGAGATAGAAATTTAGGCTTTTTAATTTTTCAACAATGATCCAACTATCCGGCAGACATTCATGTTATTTATGTAAACGTAATACAGGGAGACTTGTACAACCTCAGGGCTCGCAGGCTGGTGTGTCCACTTATTTAAGGTGAAAATGCTTGGCGAGAAAAAAAATTCAGATTGGTGTTCAAGTTGAAATTCACTAGCGACAGGGCCTAGTGAGCCACGAAGTTAATTTCAAGCCATGCTGGCAGTACACAAATGAAATGCAGTTTATTTTGGTCAGTTAAAATGTTTTCAAGAGCCTATATTTCTCGCATGCTTATATTTCACTTTATGCAGCCTGCCATGAAACCATGAAATCCAACAACAAAATGTAAAATTACTGGTCAATCAAAACATGGACATTCCAAATCTCAACGTGCTGACGGTTCTTATAAGACACTCAGGAGCGCTACAGTACACGCTGAGCTCTCTGCCCACGCTGCTCCCACGTTCCCGCAGCTTGTTAATGCAGATTCCAGCAAGACGGCTTCTTATTCTCTGGGTGCAGATCATGAAATAGGACCTCAGCTCATTCAGTTTGATGGAGCTTGCCACTTTGGCTTATCCAGGGAGATAGCGCCTTGGCCAATCCCTGTGCAACGATGAGCTCCTGGCTGTACACATCTGGAACGACCATTCTGCACCTCTGGAGAGCGGTTCAATTCAGGGCACACAGCCATGTTTCAGCCGACCCGTGTCAAAAGAGCTTACAAGCAAGATCATGCATCATTTTCTTTGGTTGTCCAAGCAGCAAATGGACATTGTCATTCTTTTTGTCATTTTAGGAACGTAGTAACATCAATGTCCAGCATTTTATTTCATAAACAATGACAGCAAACATTTCTAGATCCCAGGGTATGAATGTTTTTGCCATTATTTTTTCGCTCAAATATTTTCCATATCATGTTTGTCTTTAAGTCGATGAATATCATGAAGCCGAATGTTTAACTATTGTATACACTGACGAACATGCTCTTGGATGAATTGTGTACATCAATCACGAATGAGCGCATGGCTGCAGAAGACAGCTGTTTTGCCCCGAGCTGGAGAATAACTGCTCTTGCGCCGTCTTTTTCGAAACATTTGTCGTGAGGGGCTGTGTTGAACAGCAGAGCGAGAAAACATCCTCCAGCCGAACAGTCATAAACAGGATTGATGTTTGCGACCAACGACGTTTGACTTTATCCAGTCGAGCTTGAGAGGGATCATTCAGCTTCATTGAGCTGCACTGAGGTTTTGATGGAATTGTTTTTGCCTGAACTTTTTCTTTACCTGTTACAAGCCATTATCACTGGGTGCCACATAATGGGAGGATGAAATGAAAGCTAGTATTGATAGCTCCAAAGCTATAAGTTATGAGGTGCCCTCTAGCTGGGGCAAAGGTATTCCTTATTGGATTCAAGTTTAAGTTTAGCAAACTCCTCTCCTCCCACGAAAAGATGAAATAAAAACACAAAAAATAAATCAAACTTGTGTTAGGATGGCTGCCGAAAAACAGCTTTAGTTAAACATTTTTAAATGGGTCTTTCTAGAGAAATTATGACTCCATCAACATCCCAAATACTGAGCGCTACAACATTTTAACATTCAGTAATAAGACACTTAAATTAAATTCAATTTCAGTGTTTATAGCCCACTTTATATCGCATGACTTTTCTACAAAGGGAGAAGAAGGAGGAGATTTCATTTGATGTAGAGCGAAGACAAAATTATGGAAATACCCAACAATGTATGAATCTCTCTGGCTCTTTGGTTTCACTGCAGGTTCAGTTGCTAATGTGTGTGTCTTGGGATATTAGACAAATCCGTAAGAGTGAACGTTTCTCTATTTCTTTGGTCAGGAAGCGAGAAAAATAAATCTGTTTCAAACTCACAAAGGTGTTAAATGATGCATACATCATTTGAGGCCTTAAACACGTATTTGACTTCGTCCTCGTGTTTATGAAAGCGGTTTTCTATTTGTTTAGCTTCCTGCAATACTGGAAGATAATGAGGGAACACTGTTTGCACCATAGGATGCATATGGTACTATAAAACAGCTTCATATTCCATGGTACAGTAGCTACTCATAATGCATTGCAATCCTGGGACTTATTGTCTCTCATGGGTCGGCTGTTGCTACTAATATAGCACCACCACCATCATGTTAAACAGTCTGCAGCAGTCATTGCATTTAGAATGCAAGATTTTATATTCTCCAGACTGAAGTCCATCTGGATTTAGAAAAATGTCTGAAAGAAATATGACTTTGTTTGTGCTATTGCTCTGGGCTCAAAGTGTTGTGCTTTTTACGCGAACCTATTTTTGAACACTGGCTTTGTATACAGAGCAGACTGTAAATAAGGAGTTGGCGAAGCCATTTGGAACCCTCAAGGTTAACATTTTGTCCGTCGCCATTTTGGTATTTTTTTATCCAAACAAAAGTGATACGAGAGGGAGAGGGTGGAGCTGAGAACAAACTAACGCTGAACAAAACATTTTTAGGAGACCAAAATGGTGACAATTAACACTCATGAACTGAAAAAAACGCTCTGAAAGGATTCAAGTTGGAAGATTAAATCACAGACAACTCCCAAACCGGACATTGCTGTGGTAGTGACCTGCCAATCACACGGTAGCCCCGCCCTAAAGCGTACCCTGCTTTATGGTCTATGCAACTGTAAATGGGACATTTACTAAATGAACATCATGCTGTATTGAAAAAGACTTGAAGCTATCGATAACATGAACTGTTTACTGAGTTATAAATGAAGTGGGAAGTAGAGTCATTTTATCATCGACTAAACAATCAGACTGCAAGTTTAGGACATTTCTACATTGGCTTCACTTTAGAGACCTGGAGGTTACTGCCTGATACAAATTGTTTTTTGCATAACTTTATAGAGATGCAACCTACAAAAAAACATGGTCATTTAAAAACAGCAGAAGAGGCTTTTATAGCGGTTAATTGTTTCTTTCCATCTCTGTTTGTGATTTTCAGAAGACACATTTACGTTTGCTGGTGTATTTTGGTGTATAGAAAAATACTGTGATTGTATGATTATGCCATTAATTGTCTGAGATATAGCTGTAAAAGTATTATTATGAATGGGTTTAATAAACTGATGAATTATTTGACTGTGGCTTGTGGTGGTAAAATCTATTTTTCAAAGGACAAAAAGTACACTATTTGGACTGATTTAATTTTTCATCGTATATTTACAATGTGTGTAATAATATCTATATTAGTTTGTAATGGCCTGAGGGAATTATGCAATTTTAGACAGATTTTGCAATCAATGAATGCATCTTCATTCGAACATGTTCCTTTATAACAAAAGAGAGTTAAATAATTGATGTTTTCAAAGCAAATACTGTGTTTAAGAAGATAATACGGTAGCACAAATTGTAAATTCTTTACTGAAAAGTGAATACAGGTTTGGCCAGAGTCCCCATTGATATTCGTCTTTTCAGGTGACATTTATGCAGCGTGTGTTATAATGTGCAGCCTCAGTCTGCCGCTGGAGTGTGCATGGAAATGAGCTTGTGGTATAATCGGCTCACATCCTACACTCAGACATCTCAGAGTCTCTGCTTATCCAAAGAAGTTGGTTAAGTTCTACCTGCCACACTTATTCAATACGCACATTCAGTACAAACTTCCTCTCAAAATGAATGAATTCTAAACACATAATTGACCTACATTCTGTTGTATTGCTTCATCACATGATTTCCAGAAAGCGGATGTAACAGAGAAGTATTAATAATCATTTTTTTCCTACTTTTCCTTGACTCATCACTGTATCACAGTGGCGTGGAGTTGTCGAATTGCAAATATGATAAAGGTTCTCTTTAAATTTGATTTCAGATGAAGCACATTTAATACGTAAATGAGGGCACAGACACTTTACAATCCGAAAGCAGAAGGTAGCGGAAAGGGAAATGAGACAGAGCAAATTAAAATGCAGGACCTTGTTTGTCTGCTATTTCTGCCAGACTATTTAACACAAACAGTGGCATGTTGACTCCTGCGGTCTCACCAACTGTATTTCTCCCATCGTCTCTCTCTCTCGTTACCTCATTTTAATTACACATAGGACCTCACAAACAAAAGATAACACATTTTTCTGTCACTTAATTAACATTAGTGCACCGGATAAATAGATCCTGGAGCATGCGAGACTGAATTGCTACTGCATATAATTAAGTAAAAGTTATCAATTGCTGTCGTAGCAATTCAACATTGCTGATTCCATGTCCATGGGTGAATGCTTGAGTGTGAACAAAAGTGCCTTATCTGATCATTTCATTACAGATTAGACCAAATTATGCTCAATTAGGTTTAGCGACAGAAGGTTTGAGAGGGTGTGCCTCCTGCCCAGCAGTGAGTAACGTGTTAAGTGTAACAAAACACAATCGATTTGAGACACAAGCAGATCAATGAGACAAATGTTGGTTTCAAGAGGGTTTTGGGGAAGATTTTTTTACAACTTTTCACTTAATTTATGCTTATATCTAATGAAAAATGAATGGGATGAGCGCTACATTGGGAGGGAATGCACATTTGGACATTTTAGAGTTGTATTGGCACAAAACCCACTGCTGCAATGCTTAGTGTTCTGTACGTTAACTGAGTGATGGCAGCAAGTAGAATCATACCTTTAACCCACAGCGACATGTTTACTCTGAGCCCCTGAAGAAGCATGAGCGCCAGTGTGCTGGCAGATCACTAATGCACTATGTGAGGGAATCATCTTTGGAAAAAGAAAATGCATAAATGGTTGTAATTTCAAGCAATTTGGCTATGTTTTGTAATTCACCTCAAATCACTGAGCCTATTTGTAATTACTTAATACTTCAATGTAATCTTGCCCCCGAAAAGATAAAGAGAAAAACAACAAATTGAGTCAGCATTTTGTGTTGCACATCAATCGCTGAAAGGATGATGAATAATTAAGAGGGGCTCCATTTAATACTAGAATAATGCGGATGAAAAGCCTTACCGAATAACTTAAAGGAATTCACCCCACATTAATATATATTGGGAACAGAGTAGATCACATTAATATAGATTGGCATTTTCTATATGGGTCAAATGTCATTAATGCAACCCAGGTTTATGAACATCGCTGTCTAGTTTCTAGACGGCTCACTGGGTTTTAGTTAGGTCACAGCCAATTTACACCAGCACTATGATCCCGTTATGGAAATATGGAAACATTATTTTCCCTTATAATTGTACCCCTAATTCATTCATTTTCAGTTCATTAAGTATATCTGTAAATCGTATCTCTCCAAATCATGGTCTAAAGGTGAACTCGAAATCCCTTAAATTATAAATGATCCCTTCTTTTTTTTGGAGCATGAAACCTGATGTTTTCAATGGTTTATCTCAAAGATAAAACAAGAAGTAAACATCACCAGGAGACATGCTTGTTGTTTTCTGCTCGTCGTCTCATTCCACATTGCGTACGATGACGACGTCTTTAAAGCAACTGAATGATATCTTTCAACATTAAGGAAGATTTAATGTGCCATTGTCCTGTAATTGCAACGTGTGTGGGCTATTGTTCAACAGCAATCCACATAGTTGCTTCAACGGTAGCTACAGCTCTGTAAACAGCTTACATGTGTTAGCAGAAATGTGCAACATCTTACAATGAGAAAACCAGTCTTCATTCATACAATGCCTCAGTTGTTCTGTGTACTTATTTGTTGAGCAATCACAGGAATTACATTTTGAAAAGGTATTTTCTGACTGTTTTCTTTTCAAATTGATACATGTGAAGTGCAGATAAAGTAGGGTTCAAACATGAATGCTGTTTTCTACCTTTACCCGTGTAAACAAATTGGTGATGTTTCTTAGAACCTCTTCCGTGAGATCCTATACTGTATTAGGACAGAGAGAGAGTGAGAGAACAATAGCAATGTGTCTATCGCGATTAAGTTACTACAAAGAGCAGTCTTCGTCACCACTGTGGGCTTCTTTTGGCTGCTTAAGAAGAGGAAACAGCTTCAGTTGAAACTCACTTTGTTTTTTGACAAATCACGGGCGAACGTTATGTGCTTTCAAATTCTACTCGGCACACAAAAGAAAATGCTCTGAGCAGGTACAAGTAGCCTCTGTAATCACCTCAGCAGGAATTCAAAACATTAAAGCAAAGGAGAAAAAAGGCAGTTTTAAAGACTTTGCTCTTGCACTAAAGCTTTGAAATGAATTTAAGTGGAAGATTCCAACAGAGTGCTTTTACATTGTTTTAAATTGAAAATGTCTCCAACCGTTATGATGAACATATCTTTTTATTGTGTGGCAATGCAACATATAACACACACATTCAATGATTAAAGTATTTGGACTTTTTGCCACTCTTCCCAATGAAACAGAAAGCCTGTGAACCACAGTATTCTGACGTCATGCTTTTTAACCTCCTTCCAACAGATATTATCTGTTTACTGCTCGCACTCCTGGAACCCGGTGCATATTGTTCCTTGAGCAATCTGCAGCCTCTGAGCTCTTCAACAATCTTCAGTTTTCATTGGGTAACAGCTAAATGTGTTTGCCACCACTGGAACTCCAGGAATGAATTATAAATGAGGAATACAAACCAACCAGCTACACCGCAACGTTTGCACAACTGCATGTAGAGTCAAGTACACCGCTCGTCACCTCCTGCTCACAACTGGAGATGGGTTAGTTCGCATTAAAAATGAATGTTCCATTATGCACCCAGGGCACATTGTTGCTAACCTCAGTCCAGCTGCAGGCTGCACTGTGACCTCGGGGAAGGACCCATGCCACCTGGAGTTACTTGGCTGCCCTAAATCCTGGGCAACACCGTAGCACTTGCTGTGACTCACCTTCTGTCTTTTGGTTTCAGCATATAGCAGGTCTCACTACCTTGCCATATCGTGTATGCTCTTTGAATCCTTTGTGCATCCTATTGTAACATCAAAAGCAAAGAAGTATGGTGACCTAGATTTATATTTTACCTTCAGAAAAGCCTGTTTTCACTGAAACTAATAAAGGGTGTCTCTATGAAAGGTCGCCACAATATAATGCTGATAAAAGGACGTTTGAAGTGACACTCAGTGCCCTAACAGAAACTGTATATACAATAACAGTATTTATAATGTATTGACTTCAAATTGTATTCAAATGAAAAAATGGAAAGATATGGACAATAAACAGAACACATGTTGAACATAGTTTATACGCACAAGCGTGTTGATCTTTATAGTTCTATCTATCACGTGCATGCATATCAATTCATTCTTAAAGAGCCTCAGCAGTGTTATTTAGATTACATTACAATCTGATATTGCTAAATGAATTAAACAATAAAGTAGAATGATTTAAGGATGTCTAATGCATGTAATATGAACACAGGGATGACCAAACCCTTGATTTAAATCAACATCATTTTAAAATGATTTCAACTTGTTATTAATGATGCATTAAAGTGTAAGCAGCTTTTTATTTTTGGAGCTCATTTTAAATATCTCATATATTGTTGAATAATTTAAGCTTTTCCAATGCATTGTGTTTATTTAGAACATTGTATGTAACATTTTAAATTAAAGTTGCTATTTACTGTGTTAAATATATGTAGTACAATATTTACCACTGAAATGTGGTGGAGTAGAAGTACAAAGAAGCATTGCATTGATATAACGTATCAAGTGCAAGTAGCTCAAAATTGTATTGAAGCACAGTACTTGAGTAAATGTACTTAATTTACATTCCAACACGGCACCTATGTAACAAAATCCTGCCAAACAAACTGAATGTCATCTGGTTTTTAAAATAAGGAAATGTGAAATATGTCAGTGGGCGCATTGCCAGAGTGAAAAAGGACTTTGATTGAAGCGTTGAGGTTCTCTAAACCTGCAGTAACTTACACTACAGATTACAAAGAGGTCCCTATAAGCCCACAGAAAACTAACGGTAATCATCAGCAGAGCCACGTCAGCAATAAGATATTTCTTTAGGTGATCAGCATTGATCAGGACTGTGATAAATTGCATTAAAAGAAGCTCCAAGATTGAGAAAAACTCAGTTGGCTGCTAAATGGAGGTCATTAGTGACTTAAGGTGACACAGCATTTTCAGGCTTTTTGCTGTAATACTATCTTTAAAATAAACCAACAATGCTCATGAACGCTATCAACTGTTTGAAAATTCTCTGCATTTTTTTGGTATAGGCATTTTGAAAAGAGGCTGGACTATAGCGCATAAAAGTATTAAAAAAGATCAATGACCTATTAAAGTTGAGCCAGAGCCGAGAGCTGTCAGCCACCTTTGCGCGTCATGAAAAAGAGCTTAAAATGTGTCTTATCTGTGATATTGTGATATAATCAAGAAACAAGCATATGATCACATATGTCTCAGAGGCAACACACTATCTGTGTTTCAGGATCAGGCTCATGTCATGCATCTTCATGACAAAGATGAATTAACAATATAAAATATGATATATAACTCAATACAGCTGGCCTATTTATCCTCAGAGCATCATTCCTGTGATCTCTGTCATGGTGGCCAACAAACACTGAATTTATCTGAGCTTCTCTGCAAACACTGCAGGCTGTGGAAACATAGTCTTCTCCAATCTGGCAGACAAATAACCACGGCAGACAATGTTCACGATATATCACCATCAAACAAGTCATCTGTATTAATGTCAATGTTCACCATCCAAATACTGAATGGGAATGATCACATTCAGTCAATTTGAAAATGGTAAAGATGGGGGAAAAAACTTGATGAGGTATTTGTTGAAGAAGATAATAAAAAAAGTTCCGATTTCTTGTGCTTTTTCATTGAGGAGAGCATTGAAGTGGATAATTAAATGTAAACTGCCCTGTGTAATTTGTCATGTCATGTGAAGGACCCAAGGCATTTTCACAGCGAGCAGATGCTACTCAGCTAAAGCTTTCATATGGGTCACAGTTTCCTTTGCTGTTCTTCGTGCCAGATGGCTACGTTTGTGGGGTTTGCCTTTCAAAACCACCTTTGTGCACATTTTAACAGCTTCTAAGTGTAACATTAATGAGAGGCTGGAATATACAGTTGTTGTCCAGGTGTGTTTGAGCAAAGTGCTTGACCCCCAGCTGCTCAGTGATCAGCAGTGACACTGTGGTTGTACTGACCAGATACTGTTCATATATTATATCAGACATATTAGGAAAACTCAAGAAGGGTGTTGCTGCTATAAAAGGAACACGACAGTACTCTTCTTGGATTCATTTAATGAAACATTGACGAAGCCAGTATTTAAACAGAGGAAACAGAACATTTGAACTGAAAAGATTCAAATGAACTGTTTGATTCAAGATCTGAATCGCTTCAAGCTGCCAGTTACCATTCAGCCCACACGGTCACCAACTGCACTCCCTGAATGAAAATGATCTAACTTTTGACTGTAAAAAAACTTTCAGGTAGAAGCAGAAAGAAGAACAATATGTGTTTGAAGGCTATATCCAGGATGTCAATCTGATTCATGGTTGAAAAGATAAAGAATCTCAAGCTGACGGATCATATTGTAAAAGTGAATCACCTGGTGATCGAGACAGAAGACAATGAAATTAAGGAACAACACCTTATTCACTCTTACAACATTTAAAATGCAAAAGCAGCACGTGTATACATTCAGTATACCTTCATAGCTAGCGTAGCATAGAAGGGCTAACGCTAGCTTAACGAGCCTGAAAATTATGAAAATCTGAAATGATTCTATGGCAGTCTATGGAGCAGAGCCGGATGGTTGTAGGAGCCTAGTCGGAGATGGCTGATTGAGAGGCGGGACTTAGCTACGGGTCGATTCTGACATAATGAACTGGAGTCCACAACATAACAACCTATTTTACAGTGACCGTTTAGCTTGTCCATCTAATCACAAGTTGACATGAAATCTGTTTTCCATTATTTCTTATGACACTGCTTTAGCATGATGTACATGTGTACAAAGTAAAAAGAGAAGGCCGGGGATCAATCGACCGATCTTCTGATTCAGAGTCGACTTGCTCTACCTTATAACCCACAGTCGCCCAAACACTTAGGGATTTGTAGATGCTGTAAACTACTGTAATTACACTAATTTCAAGGAGATGAAAAGTGGTGATTTTATGGGTCATATCTGAAAACAGGCCCATAGCAGTGTGTATGGCAAATGGGCTGCAGTTTAAGAGTAAACACAGGGAAACTTCTAGGGTAACTTGCTTGCATTTCTAATAGATGGGATAAGAACAAAAGCAGAATGTATAGATAATGTAATTATTTCACCTGTGAATGAGTGTAACTCTATACAAACTGTTTTAGCACAGCTGATTTCTGTGTGATTACAAACTGTGAAGCCTGGTCTAGATGTGATATCTACATTTTCAAATCATAGTGTACATAATGAACTGGTCCATGATACTATTACACACAATACTGTCACAGAAATTAGAACATTTTCGATCCGGTTTCTGCTGATGGGGCACTTTTATTTAAAGTTTTGCTCTCAGAAACAGATTTATAAAGCAAAACAAGCAAAAACCTTTAAAGCTCTTAACTATAAAAGACTCCTTGATGTAGCCCACAGCATGACTCACATATTGGAGTACATTTTTATAAATGTTCTTTTGATAAAGCATGAATGAGGCACTGAGAGCAAAAGATGTAGCCTGCTGTGAAACCCGTGTAACCCTTTGTTACTTTGTGCATCACTTACAGAAAATCAGCTGTGATCACATTTGTACCGCTTTTACTTTTATTTTGTACAAACAAAAAGTTATCGTAGACGGCCCTTTCTGAATCTTGTGTAAACACCCTCTGACTCTGATTGTTCTTTAAATCAGTCTTTTTCACAAAGACACACTGTCAAAATACCTGCATGTAACTTTAACCCCCAGTGAGTCATACACTGCAGTTAATCTCATTATATGACATTGAATGACATATAAGTCATATTAAGAGTCGCTTGCTGTCTCAAGTAGGAGGGAAAATAGGAAGATTTTTTTCAAATAGAGCAGTGCACAATATACCTGTACACCTATTTGTGGCTATGAGGGACCTAAGGATGTATTACTTCAGTAGAGTTCCAATGCAAATTGTCCACAATGAATCGATCCAGAATAGCAAGGAACCTTTCAAGTGTATAATTTTTTAAATGAGTATAACACCACAAACAAAATTCCATTTACCTCCATCATATTTTTGTGGCAGAATAAGAGATATTCTCAAACTTCAGCAGATAAAACTATCCACATACATATAGGACCACTTTATGTTTGTGATAGAATATTTTGTTTTTGATACCATGATACATTTTTGTTTAGTTTGTGTCCCTGTCTAAGCACAACATATTCAAAATGACGGCCATAACATAAACATTTCATGAAAAGGATTATTACATTAGGAATAAATAGTGAAATTATTGCTTTACAGCATCAAAGAACATGGTGTGCATTGACTACATATGTCATAGTCAACTGTTTGCTAATAATATGTGCTCTTCACGTGCACTGCTCCCTATATACAGGGATGGGTGAAATGCAGTAGTCAAATTGCGTGTATGTGTAAATGTATATGACAATAAAAATGGTTTCTTCTTCTTCTTAACTATTTCAGTCAAGTCAAGTACAATGTCCGGCAGCCAAGCTTTATTTTGGTCTACCGTCCACCGTCAGCAGAGAAATTATTCCCTCTGCCCAGCCTATCATCGATTTCAATCTGTGTGATTGTGGCAAAATGGCTGCTGAGGAAGCCATTGGAACTGGGAGAATCTGACATTGATGTATTCAACCAATGAAAGACTTTCTGTATTAACTGGAAATACCATCTACATTTGATCAGATGTGCAATTTGAGCTTTTTTTAAATGTTGGTTTTATTTAAGATTGAGAATTTTACGGTAAACAATAAATGTTGTAACTCTAGATTAAGTAAGCCTGTGGTCATCTTTTATGCTGCTATCTTTGAGTCATAAGGTCCTGCACACCTAATTTGTCAATCGTGCCATATAAGCCCCCGTCTTAAAGATTGGTGGTTGTGCGCAGGCAAAACATCTGCAGTTATTGATCCACCAGACTCTAATGCCCTTCTGATCCATATCACTGTAAGGCCTTATCAGTGACATGCAGGGATTTTTCTGTGATGCTTACAGTCTCCACTGAAGTTTCATGCCTGAAAGGATACTCAAATATGCAACTGTTCTTTAAAGCATTAGATATTACGTGACATTTATGTAAACTGTTTGATACCACATCCCATGGTTTCTATGCATTGAATCGTTTTCAGAGGACTTGGTTTATCGTCCATCTCTTTGTAGATTATTGTTATTTGCACGCATAAACTACAGAATATTTCTAACGAAATTGAGTTGATTTGTGCTCAAAGATTTAAAGGATTATAATATGCACTATGAAGGCAGTGAAGAACTCGGCTTAGGCTAATAAAGCGTGTGCTGATACACCAGTCAGTATGGAATAAGTGATCTAAGCAGGGACCAACTCTAGGTCGCTGCATGTCTCATTGACTTACAGAGAAGAAAATGTTGTTGATCTTCTTTTGCTCAAAAACAACCACGCAAATGTGTTTACTATAGATTACTGCTCTCATTCCCAACATTCCCAACTCCCAGTCAAATTCCTTGTATGTGCACGCATACTTGGCCAAGCTGCTTTTGATTCCATGGCAGGCTGAGTTGGGACAGGACTCCATCAATCTCAGACTGTTTGGACTGTTTATCTGCATCAATGTCTATGTCCATATTGCCTGCTTGAACCCGATTGGTCAATACTACACGGGAACAGAGAGCTTCGGATGTCAAAATCTTGTCACGTTACGCATTGTCTATAAAGATTAGGATTTTACAATGGTATAAAATCTTTGTGATCAGATGCTCTGCTCCTTTCCATCTTTCTCAGTCTTTGGTAGCACGAGATGCAGGCGCCCCGTGGCAATGTCATCTCTCATGTTCTCTCTTTATATTCCTGTTTTTAAGACACATACAGAAATACTCCACAGTATCATTACAAAAAAACTGAAAGTATGACTTACTACTGGTGTCATTTTAGAAATGATTCATGTGTTGTTAATCTTTTCATTTGTTCTCATACCAGGTAGTTTGAATGCAAGAACATCCAGCTGTTTTTTTATCTTGATTACATTGATTTGACCAGAAGCATCAGTGAGAGAAGTACATCATTGTTATGTGTGATCCAGTGAAAACACACCTGACAGTGAGTTTAAATCTGAATTACTAGCGGCGCCCTTCCAATCTTACTTGGGTGTATTGAGTACAGTGTCACCGTTGCAATATACGTTGTGTTGTGATCGGACTGGAAATGTATCTATAAAAGCTGCCCCTCTTCAAATGTCCAGCATAGAGAGCAGAAACACTTGAGAAAGGCTACCGATACAAAATAATGTAGACTTCCCTGATATAAAATAGAATTTCCTGACAAGCGTCTGCTGTGATACTTCTCAGAACACAAAAAATACACCATGTTTAATGTGTACTGCAATCAACACATACTTATTGCATCTACTAATCTGCCATGCGTTCTGATAACATGTCATGTTAGTATACGTTTATGTATCAACTGTTTTTCTAATAAATGATTAGTGAGTATTGAATGAATGAATGAATGATTATTCAGATGTTATTGTGTAAAATAAATAGGAGTATGTACATAAGAACAACAATAGTATTAATGGTTTTATAATAATACACAAAAACATTTTTTAGAGCATGTAGTGAATGTTTCTAATTGTGTGAAAATAAAACTGTACAATTGTGTGATAAATTACATCATGAATACTAAGGTATTGTGATGATATATTTTGCTTCACATATAAATGCTTTATATGTATTTCACCAGGCACAGAGAGCAAGTCAATCAAGTAAACATTTCCCAAAACACATTATTATCTGAAATATAGGATGATAACTGGAGTTAAAGATTTTTCCGGATGCAGAAACCATGCAGGTCTTACATAGATGACTAAAAAAAACGATTATAGTTATTTCAAGCATTTGAAAGATGAAGCTATGCTGAGTACAGCTTCGAGCAGTCACTTGTGGTCGTGTACCTTAAGGAACTCAATCAGTTTTGTCCATGGTTGTGGCCACATGGGTTGCTGCCTTCTGTTGGACTCCAGGCTAAGCACAACGTATGCCGTCCATCACAATGAAGCTCTTGTCATCGGTTGATCATTGGTCAGGTTCAGATCCCATCACTTAAGAGTCAAGAGAACATTGATAGACAAAAATGTGGTTTGTTTAGTTTGTGTCAACAAAATTACAGTTACATTCAATCATGCACTTTTATTATATTTTAGCTTGATAATGTTGTTTTTCCTGTTTTTATCTCTATAAGTACATCTTGATTACTTACACCTGCACTTTTGAGTGCTAAAATTAGTTCCATCACTGACACGCATTGCAAGACTGACATTGTAGGCCTACATCGTCACATATTACAATGTCCTCTTTTTTTTATAAGGCCGATGACTCATTGGCATCATAGCCTGTAGTTTCCTATAACATATTAATGTGTCTCTGCGAGTCTTTTAAGTCTAGCCAAGTTAACACTTGCAGCACACCTAAAGCCCATATCAAACAGCAGCAGCTGCAGAGAAGCCCCAAGCCACCTCAGCTTTATCCAATTTCACTGGCCATCACTGTGGGCGAAGCTGGATGGAACATGATGTGAGGTGGATAGAGCCTTTTACTCGGCATTAGTGGAGAGACACTCATCACTCCACTTTTGACTTTGCTGTGAAAAAATAAATTGGTCAAATACTTATATGTATGCTGTTATGTTCCACCAACAAGCCTTTTGAGTGAGGGAATTAACACTCTGGCATTCATCAGTATTTAGTAACAAGACTGGGTGTAAATTGTGGGTCTATGTTGACAGTTGGATTATCATATTTCCACACAAAAAAACAGGCAGTTTGTTTAAGAAATATCACGCACTATTGCAAATTATTTATATTTTCACTCTCTGACCTTGCAATGTAAGATGCACAAGTTGGACAACCTCCATTTCTGTTGCTTGGATGCTTCACAGCCTGCACATCATTTGGAAACTGGTGAATTGTCTGAGGAGTCTGAGCTCCAGTGACAGAGAAGGTGCCGAAATAAGCTTTTAGCTAATCCATGCCAAACATATCAGACATCTGTCACTCGCAGTGCTGGCCAGCCTTCTGCTTCGCAAGCTCATTTGGCACTTGAAACTGAAAAGATTCTGGAGACAATCTTCAGATTATGCTGCTATATATCTGTCTCTATACTTTCATGGTGCATGCGCTGAAGCAATTCCCACAGCCAACATATCAGGGGCTCCCTGTGGTTTAAATGTCAGAAAGACACTCATTCCAACCGACAGAATTAACTTACAGTCTCAGCTCGGCAAAGCGGGGGCTTCAACTGATGGGATGCACTACCGGGAGATAATGATGCTCACCTGAGCTACAGCACTGTGAAAACAAATAGGATGTTAACAGATGCAGAAACACTGTGGCATTGTGATGACCTCAAAAAACAAAACAATTAGCACTGCAGAATTTTCATGTGACAGAAAATATGGCATGATCTTGCTTCATCTTTGACAACAACAACAACAACAACAACAAAAAATCCATAAGGAGGTACTTTCCATTTGCTTTCACACACAAACTAAAAATGTATATTCTATCACATCCTCTTGCTATATCTCTGTTTCTCTCTCTCATAACAGATGGTGAGAGGGATTTACTCCTGGGTCACATGCACACACAGAACAGGTACAGGTGTACAGTAGTAACTCAATACACTTCACTGCAGACTCGTGGAAGAGTGTTTTTTGACAAAAGCATAATTGAAGAACAAAGGTTTGCGTAACGGTATGTAATATTACCAGTACTTGACACGGTTGTGTGAGCACCGTCACGGATGCTTCCCAAGTGAGCTCTAATTATCAGAAATAGATGCAGTGGAAATTCCATCAGTGGAAACTGGTGGAAATTCCACAAAATCACGAACATCACTTTTGCACCTTCAAATTTTACTCCCATGTGGAACAATCCTGATTTTCTAAGTCAGAAGACACCTCTAAATCTCCACACATGGTCCGCTAAAGGCATCACTCATCTGAAACACATCTTCAATAATAACACCATGGTTTCATTCCCTCACTTGGTTCAGAAGTACGGCATCAGGAGCAATCAATTTTTGGAATATCTGCAACTCAAATCATCCGTTCAATCCAAACTTAACATTAAGGCCACTAACCTAGAATTACCCCCCTCAACCTCAGAATTAATTAATATCCCCTCTTCAAAAAAGTTAATCTCAAAAATATGGAGAGTAATATCACAGTCTGACAAAACATCATCCATACCATCAAGAAAATGGGAATCAGACCTATCCATCACTCCTGATGCTGATTTCTGGAACCAAATCTGCAATAACATCTACTTCATGACTAAAAATGCCAATTTACAACGAATACAGTATAAAATACTTCACAGAATTCATTACACCGGGCAAAAAATGTTTCAAATGGGATTCACGTCAGATATCTGTCCACATTGCACTCAAAACAGCCCGGATAGCTATGTTCACACCACCTGGCACTGCACACCAGTTCATCACTTTTGGGAAGAAATAACTGAGTCACTGTCTGTCTTCCTGGGCTGCCTCGTCCCTTTATCCCCTTCACTGTGCTTACTAGGAGACATCTCAACAATACATCTGAGTAAAACAAACCGCAAATTACTCCTTGTGGCCCGAACTATCGCCAAGAAAACGATCCTCATGAACTGGAAATGAAGGAATAACACACACATCGCACACTGGAGAAACTTAATGATGGAATATATTTCAATGGAAAATCTAACCTCATCCATCATATACAATACAACAGAACACCATTCCACCTGGTCATCCCTCACTATGCTTCTGCAAACGTGACACCACCCATTTTATTAATATTGAAATTTGTATAGTATATATACACACCGGTATATATATATATATTTTTTTTTTTTGTGTATTTTTTACTGTTGTTGATTTCCGTTTTGTTTTTCTTGCCGGACAACCAATTGAAACCCACGTACATGCATACATGAACATCCATATGCACACATACTTACCTGTTTTTCATTTTTTCATTTTTTTTGGTTTGTTGTTTTTTTATTATTATTATTATTATTTTTATATTTTTTTCCCTCCATCTCAAAAGGCTCAAGGAAATTCTCACACACACACACACACACACACACACACACACACACACACACACACACACACACACACACACACACACACACACACACACACACACACACACACACACACACATACACACACACTGACTATATGGTATTTGCTGGCTTTTATCCCACTGTTCTTGTCATCCGCTTGTTGTTATGTCTATGTATTGTCTTAATATTGTCTCGTGTCTTTCAATTAAAAAATGTATAAAAAAAGAAAAAAAAGAAATAGATGCAGTGTGATAATAACGGCCGCATTGCAGAGGACTGTGTACCGGTATGTGTAACTCTGGGCTTTTTTTCATCATTGTATTGCTGTGAAATTTGTTGGGATGGCAAAAACAGAAAGGCGAGCGAATATTAGACAGACAGCAGTGCAGTAAACCCAATGATATGTACCATGTTTCCATTTCACCCACACTGGAGACCTCAGCTCCCAAAGAACAAAAAACCAAAAAAACACATGAAGTAGAAAGAGGACTGGAAAGTCATCTTTAAAAGCACCTGGGAGTGAAACTCTGTTGTGTTGACGGTTCTCTTGACAACGACCCGCTAAGGAGGCCCCAGTGGGTTTTTTTTTGCTTTACATTAAATCCCCACTATTGAGTTAGTTCAATTGGTTCGGCTGAGCAAATTCTATTTCTTTAAATCGTGAAAAAGAAACATAATCGTGTGCCTACACAGGGCGCTTGAATGGCAGTGAGAGTCAGTGTGCCTTGGAAATCTAAAACTGAAAAGCTTTGGCACCCTCTGCTGTTCAAGTGATTTCCAGATGGCAGCTATTTACACAGATCTGCCGTACTGATGCAGACATTGGCAGAGGGCAGCAGACTGACTGAAAGGGAGATTTAAAAAAATAGCTCCTTTTTTGAGATTTTAGGACAATATTATGCTCTAATTAACCCTCCTATCAAGGGGATTTTGATATTTTTTAGGGAACTTGACTTTTCTCGATTCGTATTTGAGTCATTTGAAGTGTAATCTCTTATTAATCACAGGAATCTGCAAATCTCGACATAAAAGAGCAAAAATTCTCTTTATAAAAGAGTGAAAATGCTTATCTAGTCTGTTCAAAGTTCGTTATCTCCTGATGATCCCCAAAGGAGCACCAGAATAATTGTTGCTGTGTTGGTTGTTTCATATTCACCTACAGGTAATACAGTAATGCAGCTTTTCTCTTCCTCCCAGGGGTACCGCACATTTGCTCGGCAGTGCTTTGACCGCGTGGTGTAGAGAGTACTCTGGTTATCCAGGATGAACCACGACAAACATTAATTGGTGGCCCAGGATCCTCTGCTCTGTACCTGCTGTGAGCCCACATGCCGCTTTGGTGTGGCAACCTCATCATCCCTCCCATCCGAAATCTCCTCTGACAGGGCCAGCAGCACCGAGTTCCTGGTTCTCATTTATCATCCCAGCAGATTGTCTCACAGAGCACACAGCAGACTGATGGGTCATCCTCATGCTGGGGACCTGGCTGGAGTGAAGCCGCGGCCAGTTGTCTGCATGATTGCAGAGCTGAGAAATGGGGAGGAGGGCTTGCCATTAAAGAGAGAGGAGGGACACGTCGAATTCATCTCGCCTTTCATCGCTCTGCAGTATAAGTGCTTTAGACGGCTCCGATATTGTATTAGCACACCTGCACAGGCCCCAAGAGGAAAGACGAGGGCTTCTTAGTGGTGTTCCTCACCAGCTCCCTTGGAGAGGTGCACCAGAGATTACCCCATTAATATATCCCACTATTCACAGGGGTGGGAGGGGTAGCTCCCGGGGTAGCTCCCCTGCAATGAACATCTGTAGGATACCACAGGTGGCCTCCCCTCCGCACAGGGAGGTATACCCTGATTGTGTAGTAGTCCGGGTTCTTCAGCTCAGTCGAGAACATTTGGTGGCCTTTGTCGGCTGTGTCAACGCCTGCAGTGATGTAGACTCTTTGCAAGCCTTCAAATCACTTCTTGTAATGACATGCAGTGTTCAGCCAATGTTATTTTTGGCTCAGTACAACGCCTGCATTTCGTCTGTTGTGAATGCCTCCAGCTGATCAAAGAATGATGGTTGACAGGTCATCATTAAGTCATAATCCGCCCCCCAAACTTCTTTGTTATTCTTAAGATCTCGGGCGAAGCAATGAATACATACTTATGAGCGAGGAGTATTGTTTTGAAAAGGTCAGACCCAAAACAATCAGTGAGCTGCTCCATCGACCGGGAGGTGACATTGTGGACTCATGGGGATATTTCCTGTAGCCTCAACGCGTTAATGAGCTTAACGTCACAGCAATGCTCACGGGAATATCTCTCCCACTCCTGACCGTCATCATGGATACAGACTCTTATTGTGTGTTCATGGGACAGTTTTGCTTTGATGACAAATTGATGTATTGACTGGCTTTCATCTGTTTTTGGAGAAATATGGTATTCGACACACGCCTAGATTTCCCTGTCCAACTTTATGGAGGTACTATAACATTTTTAATTTCATGGAAATTATTTTGGCATTTCATTTTCTGGCTTTGAGCATCTCAGCTGTCTGTTACTCATCTCCTGGTATGACTGATGTTATCACTTGTTTAATATACAGAGCTTTAGTGCCAAAACAATAATTTGAACAGCCATTGGCTTGTAAAGAATATTGCAATAAGGGTTCCATTATTACAATTCACATGAGAAGAGACTTCCAGTAATTGTCTGAGCCCTAAATCTGTCAAAAAAATCACCCGCCCGCGCTACGTACAGTTTGTGCAAGTCCAACTAGTTCAAATAGAATTGAAATGCTGGTGTGGGGAATTGTCTGAGAAGTTGTGTGGTGTGGTTTAAATGGACTGTCTGGTTGTGATGACAGAGGCACAGTTTACCATGACCACTCATGCTGTTGAAAGCAGCTCTCTGGGCAGATGTGATCAGTGGAGGCACCGTCTCCCTCCAGCCCAGATTGACAAGCCAGACCAGACTCAGGAGATGGATATCACAAGGGACAGCTGAGCTGCAGGTAACCAGTAGTGCGGGCAGTTTTCAGCCAGCCTCATTGCAGCAGACAGGTTGATCCAGGCAATTGCTCCACAGACGAGGTTGAATCCAACGCACTAATTGTGTAACGCATTATAGGAAGGCGATTATGAAACAGTTGCCTGCTTAAATAAATGGATTGTTTGTTGTTTTAAAGCTTTGCCTTAGCAAAACACATGAATGTGTGATCTGTAATATAAGCAGCCTGTGTGCACTATTTAATAATAGTGTGTGAAGAGATATGTTGTCTCTATGTATGATTTCAGACAGGCTGTATTAGTCAGAAGTGAAACTGTGGAAGAGGGAATGGACCGTTTATTCAAACTGTGTACACTACAGTTGGAATCACAATTACAGATTTCTCAGACACCTCCATGTTGCAACAGGGCATTGTTTGTTGCTCGTCGACTTCTTAACATAAAAGCATCAGATCAATTATCGCGTATGCTCGGCCTGTCTGCATTTCAGCCGCCCCTCGTGTGTCTCACTCACCATGGCAGGAGCATAATCTCCAGGCATTCATCTTTATTATTCAGCAGAGCCGCTGCAGAATTCAAATCACCAACGATATCGTCAAGGTCAAGTAAAAAGAAAGAGAAAAAACACATTAATAAATCAAAGTCTATGCCCCCAATCTAAATGTAAGTGGAACACTCAGTATTGATTGAAGTGTTCTTATTTTGCTCAGTAAAACCACACTGAATACATATTTCACAATGCATTCAAAGACACAAACAGGGTTCAATTGAAAGATGTTTGCTACTTTTTCTGTGGATCTTGACGATTAAGCATTCTGGGGCTGTGGATTTCCTCTACTGTGCTCTGGGAATGCAAACCGCCTACGACAAGCAGCCGTCTCCAAATGTGCTGCGAGCGCAGACAGATCACTGGTCAACGATTGGACTCTTGCTTATGTAAGAGAAAAAGGGGGGGGGGGACATTTTCTGATTCAAGCTCTTGTTGTAGCCTGAAACAATTATTTGTTTTCCTGATGTGCTTTTTCCCTGTAGAGTGCAGCAGGAATGATTCTTAGAACCCTGAAATGAGTCAGCATTTTTGCACATCAGATTCACTCGTCTCGATGTTTTTTTAATGGGTTTTTGTTTCAATGCTTGAACTAAGGTCTGTGGTTAACACACGCTTTAGAGATTTCAGAACATTTTGCTCTACAATATAAAATGTGTCCTCACGTGAATTATGACGCTTTTGCAAGTCATACTAAAAAGCGAGACGACGAAATGTCATCGCGCCAACTGGTCCAGCCATACAGCCTCTTTGTGTAAACCCGCGCTCATGCGACCAACGTGTAAGAAATCCCATTCAACATTACCAGAAATAGTGTTAAGTTTGTCAAACACATTGTCTTTATATTCTAAAAGTCTTGTCTCTCGTAATGTTAAAGTGAACACATATTGTTTGAAAATACAAAGTAAGCCAAGCAGCCAAATGGGGTTCTGGTGTTAAGTTAGAACGAATGCACCAGGGTGCTCTTCTATTTACGTGTCTTCTACATAGATTATCAACTGGTGACGGTGCTATTTTCCTCTGACATGCAGCTTTTGCCTCAGTCTTAAGAACAATCCAGTGTATGTTTAAGACTCCTTTTACAGGGTTCTTGTTCTAATACCAGTTAAAGGGAAACACTAAGAACTACTACTCATGGAGCTATAGTTAGCTTTATTCGCTTTTATTTCAAACATAGTTCTTCATAACATTCTATTATTTGAGGGTGGACCAGGCACTAGCGGGCAAGGAGTTAAAAAGAAATAAACCCGGGGTGGCCTGCCCCTAACGCCAAGCTTGACACCATGTTTTGATCCACCAGTGCATATCCACCCACTGGGATGTGGGTATTCATTCAGGTAAAGAACCTTGTACAAAAATGAAAGCATATCTACAAGTGAAAATTAGCAAATGAGTTGTGGTTGTCCTGTCGACAGCAAATTGTTAGATGCTTGAAAAGTTTCTTATCAGTCCATTTGAGTGATCACGAAAGAATTTCATTTTCCATAGTCTCTTCGGGGAGGCTAATTATTTTATCACAGACATTTTAATTAGCTGTATCTCAGAGCTACAAAAGCTACAACAGAGAGCAAACACTGTAAGTGAGGCTTTTCTTAGGAATAACTAAGCTTCACATAGTACAAAGAAAAAAATGGATGGACTGCGCAGGATGAATGAGGAAGCACTGCTTACGATAAAAGGATGCGTGACATTCTGCAACGCATTTGGCACAGCTTAATAAAGGAATGTCAGTATTACTGAGGAGCCCATCTCGCAAGGCAGTCAGCAGTTGCATGCATGTCTGAGTTGTAAAAGACTCTACATACAGTACGGTAACATCAGTGAAAAGATAAATGTGATGAAAGGATTGTGCAAAGACAGGGAGATCATCAATAAATCCAACTTTTCCTGGTTCAGATCAGGTTGCGTAATGCTTGAGATGGTAAGTTATTCATTTTGCAGCAGTGCAGCAGAAATCAAGGTGACAGAGATTGATAAGTGGCTTGTGATTGATTGGTGGATCACGACGGATCATGCTAACGGCAATGACAAAATGATGGGGTTAACACATATCCATCTCTATTATTAATGACTAAGCAGCTATTTTACAGGCATCTTCAAGATTGGCAGGTTTTTCTAACCCGCCCCCTCACTTCCTCATCGTACGGTCAAATAAATTATAGACAGGAGAATGAAAATGTGGCAGGCGATTTGTCCGAAAGACAGTTTCTTGCTGTGTGCATTCAGAATTGATAATTGCCAAGGTGACCTTTGATCTCCTTGATTAACAAGGACACAGTTCTCTATCGCGACTCCTGCGGGGCTATTTCCAGAGCCCTTTGTCAGCATGATTTCTCTGCCCTTTTGTACTGAACGGATCACACGATACACTATCAGCCATTCATATTTTCTACCTTATCCTGTATAGAAAAAAGCCCTGTGAAATCATAATGTTTTCTTAATTTACTTGTTGTAATTTCAACACCTATAAGAAAGGAATAATGGGTTGTTACACATTATTTTACATGTCTAAGACCCCACAAAGAGAAGAAAAGAAGTGCCAATTTGAAAAATACAGCATGGATAGTGCAGGTTTAAGTCAGTCATCCAACCCGCTGTTAAAGATGAAATTTTCAAGTCAGGAATGCTTGTTAATCCACAGTGTGGGTGAAACCACTCATGGAATATTTACACAGCCATAGAGGGGTGTGTGTGTGTGTGTGGGGGGGGGATTGTGGGAGTCTAAGGCCTGGTGGTTGGAACCACTTTCAAAGGAAACGGATAAAGGCCCCGAGGATTCATGCAGTGCAGCATTGTCTCTGACAAAAAAAAAAAAAAAAAATACTGGAACAATGCTGGGGAAAAATACCTTGATTTAAAATTCAGTTCTAAACTCAGGCACGGAAAAAGCAAATAGGAGTGCGAGTGGAATGTAAAGCAGAGCTGTATGCCCCGGTCTGGCATAGTTTTGGTCACACATGCATGACAGCCCCCACATGTTATTTCGTTTTTTTCCCCGTGAATGATAAATGCCAGTTAAAGAAATTGTGACTGCTGAAGCTCAGTGGTATCTTGCCCCAGTAAAGCTGCCCAGCAAGCATCTGCAAAGCTCACTAACAGGTTTCCTCACATTCAGTTTATACTCGTATATTAATTTTCCCAGGAATAATCTGAATCATGCCCGGTTTCTTTTGCATGCATTAAAAATTAAAGTGAACATTATAAATATGTATACAGATATGGCAAACAAGTAACTATGTGGCTGGGAGATTTGGTCTGGTTTGGTGGATATCAGCATCATTTCTCTTAAATTCCTTTGAGTAGACAGCAGACTGGTATATTTAACATCAAAAAGGCCGAGGGGGGGAAGTAATGAAAGATGCTGATGGAAAGCACACTTGTCATCATGGGGATTATACAATTCTATTGATGTCCGATTGCCTTTTTTTGCGACTGTTCGAGACAGCAGCCAGTGATGATGCAAACGACTGCTCTTTACAATTTCAATACAGTGTTAAATGAGAAAAAAAAGCTTTTTTTTTACTTTGTTCACGATCATCCATATTATGATGTCCATGTTTTAACAATAAATAAAAAAAACAGCATCAAACGGCCCAGATCCCATTTCTCCCTGTGTGAGTACTGATTACGGGATGTAAATACAAATTACAGCCAATGACAGTTACAAACTGTATTATGTGACAATGTATTATGTTGGTGCAGGGATTGGTTTGCACCTGCAAACCTTTCCATGATTGTGTCCTGGTGGCTAGAGTGTATTTGTTCTAGAAGAACCGGGATTTGTGATTATTTGCAGCCTGCTCCTTCCAGAAATATGTCAAACCGCTGAAGCAAGACACGATCAGTATTCCCTGTAATTGTGAGCCCTACATGCAAGCTTTAAAGGCTTTGGTTATTCACATACTGAACACTGTGTGTGGGTGACTGCTTGCTCAACTGTGTACAATAAGTTATTCTGCAATGATTAATTAAAGACAGCACCCACACTGCAGCCTCATCATTTTTACCCTACATGTTGGAAGAGTGTTATCGATAAACATGTTTGTGACTGTCAACTATCACTCACACAGTTAGACCATGTTCTAAAACCCCAGCCATCACACAGGCAGCCGCCTTCAAATGAAGCTTTATTCAGACTAGCAACGTTTGTTTATTTTACCCCTGCAAAGCAGATTCATCCGTCATGAAGAAAACTAATTGAGTCACGTTTAAGGTTCATCAGTGCTTTTAGCTCTTCTGCCTGACAACATGTAGCAGCAAGGGTTAAAATCAGCACAGTCACTGCCGGTAAAAGACGACACCATATTGCCCGTATAAAGCTAATTTACACTGTTGACTAGCATCACTGTGAAGACACGGCAGGGTCAGAAGCACAGCTACTTTTAGACTGGGAACACCATATGAGACAGACCTTGGCCTAATGTTTTTGAGAAGAGATGCTAAAGACTCTGCTCCTACTGCAAAGTGCAATATGTCCGTACACCATACATTTCACCTCATTAATCAAGCAAGGTTATTCTAAGTGTACATTTGTAAAAGTGGGGTTTAAGGTGAAAGAGTATGGCTCAGCAAAGGAGCAGTCCACAGAATCTGTGGAAACATTTGACATACATTTTTACTTGTAAAATAATAAAGTATTTTTAAAGTTGAATGTTTCAAGGCAGTTAAATGTTTCATACACATTCAAATTTGAATAAAAGTGGACCTCTGAAACCTTCATTTATTGATAAGTGACAAGTGAAAAAGCTATCCAGACGTGCACATTTGAAATATCACAATGAAGAATTTCATATAAGAATGGACTCTTTATATGGCACTTTGTTTTCTCGAGGGGCTCCGAGAGACGACGTCCCACTCAATAGGGCAATAAATGCAAATATGTGAAGTGTTATTTACAGTGTCGCTGATGTTGGTAAGAAAAATGAAAAGAATAACGGCATTATTGTCGTTCCTCAGCATTGTATTTGAGAAAACACAAGTTTCTCTCATTATATTAGAATTCAAATCGGGGTGCTAGCAAAAATAAATGTGATTAACAATGCTTTGGAATTGACTGGCACGGATCATGTGTGCTCAGAAGCCTAAAAGCTCGTATCCTTACACATGAGAAGTTATTTTGATCCATCGATCCTCAATTATGCATCTTTCTGACAGGCATTGATTGTCTCATACTGTTAACACACATTTCCCTTTGCACTCACTTGAAGCGTTTATGATTGCCCATACAAGAAGAAGTGCAAGAACTGCCCGAGCACTTAACCTCATCTTCACTGCAGCACTTTGCAATTTCTGCAACAGTTTTTAATTAAATATGAAGAAAAATGGGAAAACAGCCCTTGAATGGATGCAAGGAAAGTGGCCCTCACTTTAATTTGTTAATAGAGCTGTACATACACTCTCAGTGTATTTCTAGACGTACTATTCAGCTCTCTCTCTCTCTCTCTCTCTCTCTCTCTCTCTCTCTCTCTCTCTCTCTCTCTCTCTCTCGCTCTCTCGCTCTCTCTCTCTCACAGATTAACAATGTTGTAAACGCTGCTTGGGCCAGGATGTTGGGGATATAAACAAGTTCCTTCAGATTCTCACACTGCTCTGCCTGATTATCTCTGTGCAGTTCTAGAGCATTCTTTGGAGAGGCTGGCTTACAAACACTTCACACTGAAACTTCCTGGAAATAAATAAACAAATAGGCTCTTCATGCAGCATCTGCTCAGCTGGAACACATTCAGTCAAGGCCTGAAAGAGACGGCCAGGCTAATGAGAGTAAACTGTGCACAGCAAAAATGATTAGAGCAGCTGACCCAACCCTCCAAAATAAGAAAGAAAAGGAAAGTTGCTTTTTGAACTTTTAATAGAAGTGTAAATATGCAAATTAACGACACATTCTTTTTTGAAATGCAGTTGAAGATTGTAGGCCTATCATTTTGAACCTGATGCTTTATTTGCACCTGATAAAAAAGACCCAACAAGACCCTCAATCCATCTTGAATGAGAGGGCGATGTGATGAGCAGGAGACTCAGATGACCGTGGAACTCCCCCTCCCCATGTCCATTAGAGGCCCATTCATATTCGTTCCCAATTGAGAGTATTGCAGAGCCATTGATGCCGCATTGTCAGTGACCAACTGCTGAAGGCTGGAGTTTGTATTGGATTTCATTGACTGTTGATTGTTGAATCCCAGAATGTCTCTCAGAATGTCTTGAAAGAAGGAGAAAAAAACATTCAAGCTGAAGCTGCATTTGAAAGTACTTTATTGATAAAAGGTTACGGATACATTTTATTCTTACCTTGACTCGGCTGCACAAGCATTCCCCTGAGAGCACACGGAGGGGAATGGCAGGTTTGAGCTGCACCTATGTCAAAACTAGCTGGATTAACTTTCCAAAGAGAGGACAAGTTGCCCCATACGCATTAGTTCTTCCAGCAGCGTGAAGGCAGCCACCAGGAGGACGCGCAGCGAGCTTCTACATCACCAAGGAGTGAAGAAATCAAAACAGCGGCTGACACCCATCAGGAGAGAAGGGGGAAAGAATGGACAAACACACCAGCGAGCTTTCAGGTCCCACTGATAGAGCGCCCGGGTTGCACTTATTATGCTCATGCACTCCCCTTCCCCCGTTAAAAAAAGATAAAAAATAAAGTCCATGAAATATTCCCTTTTTGGAGAACGCAGCAGCAGCAAAGCGCGGCGTTGTCTGAGCACAACTGAGAGAGTCCAGTTCAGGGGGGAAACCCTTTTGACTCGAATCAAGGGGAGGCATACAAGAGAGGAGGGAGGGGGAAAAAAGGAAGGAGGAGGGCAGGGAAGAAAGTGTTGGTGGTGCCAGACGCAGCGGCAGAAAAGAAGCGTACGTACGTGCTTTATCTTAACGGCTGAGTGTGTGACGTGATATTGCAGCCTGCTCCTGGAGCTCACCGAGCAAAGCGCGTCTATTTCTCTCTCTCTGTTGTAACTCACTAGCCCCCCAACATCTCACATCCACCCACTACGGATCTTTTTTTTTCTCCCTCTTTTGTTTTTTCCCGAGGAGGGGTTTTTGCGCGACTTGCTGGAGAAAACACATCGGTGGGAATAGAGACGTGGAGTCGGCCGAATTAATGCATGGTAAAAAAACCTGTAAGAATTGCCTCTGCTTCTCATCACTCCAAGAATTTCTTTCTCCCCGTTTCTCTCTCTCTCTCTCCCTCTCCCTCTCTCTCTCTCTCTGCCTCTCTGTCTCTCTATCTCTGTCTGTCTCGGTGGCTGTCGTGTGTTGTTGCGCTTCGTTTTGATGGGAAAAACCCAGAAGAAGAAGAAGACGGGGGGGATATGAGCGGCCAGACCGGAGTGTAACGCATTTTATTTTTGATCCATTGAACCATCTTGTTGCGCCGGACTTCTACTGTCGGGAATGGGGAGTATTGATTCACTGGAAGGCTGCAGAAATAATTCATAAAGGATGTGGTCAAGTATGTTGGAAAAAATAGCCACAGCTTCCGCAGTGTAAGGTAAGATTATTGTTATTATTATTACCATCGTCATCATTATTTGTATTAATCGTATTATTATTGCTACTGAAGCTCTTTTTTCATGTGTCATCCCTCAGTTAAAGTTTAGCCTCCCCCTGTTTAGTATTTGCCCTGTCTATTCAACATGATGGCTTCAGAGCTTTCATCCGCTCACATTAGTCCAGGGTGCTTAACAGCAGATTTTTTTTAAGAGCCGATCTCACTCTAAAGAGGAGAAAATCACTTTAAAGCGCCGAGCGTCGAACTGACACTGCAAGAGATGTCGCCGTGTCTCTATATTCACATGTCCTCCCGAGACGAAATAGCTCTTGGAAGCTCGGGCAATAAAAGCCGCGTCTCTTGACGACAGATTTCTGGTCTCCAGAATCCTGATTCTCGTGTTGGCCATGAATCTTGCGGAATCATTAAGGATTAATCGCGACTAAAAGCTTATTTCTAAACACTGCTGCTACAAGTCATTATGTAACTCATATGTTATCCTAATGTAGCGTGACGGGCAGGTTGTATCATTCAAAAAACAAGAAAAGAAAAAGAAGAAGAAGTTCGAGACATAAGTGCAAATATATCTATTCTCCGGTATCTACAGCCTACTTTGGCTTTCGACGCCCACACACGCACACGCACACATGCATACAGTTTGAGACACACGCACATACACTCGCACACTCTGCTGTGACACTGCTCACAGCTGCATTGCCTGTAGGATTAAAGCAATCAGGACATCGCATTGCATTCTCTCCCTCTCTCTTTCTCCCTCCCTCTCGCACGCACGCACGCACGCAAACACACGTAGGCGCGCGACACACAGAGAGAAAGAGAGACACACACACACACACACACACACACACACACACACACACACACACACACACACACACACACACACACACACAGGCTCTTCATCAAAATTGCATTGTCAAATATGTCAAACCCTGAATTTGGGAGACATGCAGGTCGCGTATAGTGGACCGAAAGCGCGCAGAAGGAGAGAAGCGGTGACCAGGCGGACGCATGAAAGACATCTTCAGTCTGTGCATTTGTCTTCCCCTCATTATCTACGCGTCGTGTGAGGAAACAGGCTAAATCACGAAGAACACAGCTTGATTTGAAAAATAAATCCTGGTTACTGCGTAAAATGAGCAGTTGCATCTCACAGCTCGTGAGGACTGCACTGACTTTGAAGACCCCTCGCGCTGTTCGTCTTCAGATGTCAGATATTCTAAACAGCTATATTTGCTGATCTCCAGGGATTTTGCCGTACCAAATACGACCCAATTAATAATATCTAAATGACTCACGTTATTGCACCCCCCCCCCATAATAAATAAATAAATAAAGACTGAAGCAGCCACAAGGTGGCAATGTTCGCACAAAGTATAGTAATGAGTGAGGCAGGATGGAGATGCAAAAGACATGTTGCTGAGGTTAACGTGCCCCCCCCCCCCATCTCTATGGTAGGCTGTGATAAGAAATGTGTGAAGCACATCAATCGGCCTTGATGGATGCTCTCCATCATGTATGATTGATGTGCTTGTCCTCTGCTTTAAAAAAAATCCTTTGTGTGACTCTCTCCATCTCTCCTTGCAGGCCAAATGACATAGGATGAAGGCTGTTCGAAACCTGTTGATTTATATATTTTCCACCTATCTTCTGGTTATGTTTGGATTAACTGGTGCCCAAGATTATTGGTGTTCCACTCTGGTCAAGGGGGTCATTTATGGATCATATTCGGTGACTGAAATGTTTCCTAAGAACTATACAAACTGTACATGGACGCTGGAGAATCCAGACCCTACCAAATACAGCATCTACCTGAAGCTATACAAGCCAGACTTGAGCTGCTCTGAATATTCCTTGCTTGCTTATCAGTTTGACCATTACTCACACGAAAAGATCAACGAGTTGCTTAAAGTCAACGAGTCTATAGTGTACCTGTGCGATTCAAAGAATATCTATGTGTTTTTGCTGTATGACAAGAATTTCGTTCAACTACGGAGAGTTTTCCCTTACGATTACAACGGATTGACGCCACAGAAGCTGGATGAGGAGGAGAAGTCTAATGTGGAGTTTCTGGTGTTGAATAAGGCGAGCCCCAGCCAGTTTGGGTGTCAAGTGCTTTGTACGTGGCTGGAAAACTGCCTGAAGTTAGAGAAAGGGACAGTGGAGACATGTGGGATCGTGTACACGAAGTGCACATGTCCTCAGCATTTAGGCGATGGAGAATCAGAGAGCGTGCTCATGCTCAACAACGTGGTTTTACCTTTAAATCCACAAACAGAGGGTTGCTTGTCACCCCAACTACAAGCCGGGCAGATCTGCAATCTGAGTGCAGAAGTGAAACGGCCTCCTAAAGAAGGTGAGTATCCAGACGTCTTTCTCCTTTATGCTGAAATAGATGTAGAGTTAATGGCCTACTGTATGCATAGATACGATAGTAATCATGTCAAACGTGCACGTCAATCACTCCCTTCTCTGCCCTTATTGCATGTTTGAAGCGTGATGGCCCATGAAACAAAGAGCACACATAGATATAGAGACTGCAGTTGGCTCAGAAATATGTCAACTTCAAGAACAAAGCTGCCAGAGGAGTTGGGTGTAGTAATGACCACAGCAGCACAAACCAAACCATCTACAGGGGTTCTTTATTTTGGTTGGACTAAATTCTAAATTGCTGTGAATTTAAAATGGCTATTTTTTTGTTTCTCTCTACACATCAGCACAGAGTTAAAATGGCTGAAAATCCTAAGATATATATTTTTTGTGTGTTATACATTTATGTCAGTTGTCATCCTAACAAAGACCAACAGTGGCCAACGAACGCATCCTACGGTTTTTGTTGGCATGCAGCAGCGTCAGTTTGAATCAAATTGCTCATGCAATGCAATATTTAAAACACATGGATACGTTTAAAGAGTTTCGTGCTCAGTCAAAATCTGCAGTGAAACTAATATTTATATTTAATAATACATTTTAATAATTCAAAATGATTTACAGAATAAAAGGCTTTTAGTATTTCCATGGGGGTGCTACTTGTCCTGTGTTGCCATAAAGCAATGCACCGTGTTTTCCCTGTATGTTGCACAACGTGCATTTATTACACTCCTATACATGCATATACACATTCACAAGTAGACAGCTCAATGAACAGTCATTCGTAAATGGTAATGATAAGGTCGTAATGATTCTGTTCATTAGTGACACGGGGTAGCAAGGGGGAGTTTTTGTAGTTAATGCAATTGTGTAGCCTTCTAAAGTACAAAGGGAGCCCTTCCTGACACATAGCGGCTTGCGTTTTAACAGATAGCAGAGAAAAGCCCCAGAGGAATATGCTGCATACTTCAGAGGTGAGGTGCGTTTACCGTGAGACATAAAGGAGGGGCATTCATCACAGCACACTGAGCCAAAAATAATGAGGCAACCTTTAGACTTTTTCTTTTGGTGGGGTGGGGGGGGGGGGGTAATGATAGCAGGAATGTTATGGAGCCATCTCCCTTGTGGCACTTATCAAAATAACAGTTGCTACCACAGCACACTGGAGAACAGGTGGCAGTTTTTTTTTAACCAAGAAGAGCAGGTGAGCATTGGATTTGCAGTAGTTCAGCTGTTTGGTTGACTCCTGCTGACTGCTACATCACATGTTTTAGAAACATACTCACACAAGACCTTTTTTTCTGGAAATATCATACCTAGATTCTACTACACCTAAGGTGTTTTTAATGCTTTTATAAGAGTTACTCTTGCACATTTCCACATGATTTATTAAGTGGCTATAGCCTCCATCAAGTCGGATGATGAACTCATTCGGAGTATCGTTCATCCACCCTTTTCACTCGAGCCCGTCAGCAAAAATGCATACACTTTCTGATTCAATCTACCATTACAACTCACCCTGCAGTCAAGTAACATCACAAAGTATGACTCAGCCGTGTGTTTCTGTTGGATATGTTCATCATTTACTGAATCTCGTGTTCACATTACAATTTAGTAGGAAGCATTTTCCACAGAAAATGATCTGCTCCAAAATAACATTTCACATTTTTCTATCAGCATGTTAATAACGGCTTAAGAGCACAGCTTATTTTATTTTTTTTCCCCCCTCTCAGAAGATTTTCCACAAGCTTCTATTTATAGGGTCGGTTGATGGACGGTTTGAATAAATCCGTTTTCATCTGGATAACGTGGGAGATCACCACTGGGTTTAAAAGAGCACTGTGTCTCCTGTGGCATCGCGGTGACAGAGTGGGTGTTCCTGATGAGGAATAAAGCATTACAAACAGTCGACAAGGGCTCCATTTGATAAAATCGCCTGTCTTTGCTCTTCTCAGTTCCTGGTAGAGGACGGCTTCAGAGCACATCAAAGAAAAGCAGGACTGGAGGTCCTTGAAATGCCCCTCCAGTGTTTCACACACTGAGGATAACAACATTAAGGTTAAAGCTCTTACTATTTAAGGTGATTATGCAGACAAACGGAGAGAAAACCACAGTGACAAAATGAAATCCGAAACAGAATGATGACTCATTTATGCAGTTATATTTTTACCACATTCTCCCATTTCATGAATACAAGTTGTAAAAGGAGGCAGCACCGTGGCACTCACAGCAAGACAGATTTAACTCTTTGTTATTTAGTTTTTCTTTGTGTTCTGTATTTTCGTGGGTTTTCTCCGCCAACATCCCACACATGCAAGTCAAGTGGGCTGATGACTCTGAGCTGACCGAAGGTGAATGAGTGACTGTCTGTGTTAGCTCTGAGGGGGTGAATCATTCGGTTTCTCACAATTTAGATTCTTGGGGTCCCGGTTTTAGCATTTAAAGATACAGTCTCTGATTTGTTCCCAAATCCTAAAATGTCAGAAGATGGAGTTTTTTTATCAATTGTCACAGGAAGGTACGGAGGACAGAAATTAGTGGCAGCGCAGCAATCACAGGCAGAGTCAGTGCTGCAGGTTTTTAAGGGTTTTTAATGAAACAAACCTCAACCAACAGAAAACGTAGCTCCTTCCAGAGCTCGATCAGTTAACTCTTAAACTAAACTAAAATATCCGGGCCGCTAGCCGACTTACCGGCCTTAATCATCTTCTCCTCTCGGCGTCTCCTCCTTGCTCTGTTTCTCTCCTGGCCTTTTGTTCCCCTCCCTGAGATCCGGATCAGGTGTGTCTCCTCCCACACCTGATCTCAATGCTCTCATCAAGGAGAGGGTGGAGCCTTCTGGCAGGAATGTAGCTGCCAGCCACTACCCTGCCCCTCAGGCCCTCACACAATCTTCAGATTATAATAATTATTTCTGAGGAATGTTACTAAATGTTATGTGAGAGGAGCTCAAACTAAAGAAAAACATTTATTTTTGGCTGGCCGCAAGATAGACGTTCATAGATGTTCAAGTACGTACGGAACAACATTTTAAATAATGGATCTTTGGAAGTCGTGACCTGAATCTATTTTTCCTCACCCTTAATATACTCTTTGATGCCCTGGTGATGTGCATCTGATTTTATTTCATTTGCCTTTCTATTTAAACGCCCTTGGTGCATGTATTTTGAAAAGATGAATCAAGAGGCATTCAGTTGTCGGATAGAAACTACCACCAGACATTTAAGAGTTCTCACCCAGATATCTGCTCTTCCCTGTCCAATCCTGTGCAGATGCCGGTGTTTACATGTATGGGAGCTTCAAATCCTCAATTCACAATGCACCGTTCAAATCATCCACAAATTGCACTTGGCTCCGGGAAATAAACCACATCATGAGGCATTGTCTTGTTTTGTGGCTCAGCATGCTACTCTGCCCTTGGCTAAGTCTTTGTCTCAGTCTTTGTTTGGTTTGGTTGGAACTTGCCAGTTTTTAAGGATCAGGGTCAAGGAGTCTCATTGTTTGAGAGAGATGTGATTTGTTGCATATCCTCTAAGGCAGCGGTTCCCAAACTTTTTAGGCCGCGCACCCCCTTCTACATCCCGACCGGGTTCGCGCACCCCCCCCCCCCCTTAATAAAAAAAAAAAAAAGAAGCAACAGAGCCTTTTAAGCCTTCATAGCCGCATAACAATCGGACCAATGAGTGAACAGTTTGCTCGCACGTGGCATTTGTTTACAAGATTTAGTCCGCCGTTAAATGTTGCAGTGTGAACACAAACCGAACAAAGGAGCAACTGCAACATTGTATCATATTAATCCCTGAATCAGAACAAACGAACTGAAGGTGTGAAAACGCCCTGAAACACTGCAACAAAGTTTCAATAGCTTTCAGTGACGCAAGGCGTCACTTTTAAAGAGCAATCAGGATGTGAGGACACACGCACAGGCTCAGAGGCAGATTATCACATTTAATTTACAATTAATGACCGACTAATGTAGCCAGGATGTCTTCGGACAAAGCATCGATGCGGAGACACAGTGTTGTTGGACACCGGGATCATGCACAACTTTTTTGCTTCTTTCTCCCCAATCATACATTCCACCATCTCTCTGGCAGCTGGCAAGCTCACGTCTTCGGCGATTGTGTGCGGTAGCCCCTTTCTCGCTATTCTGTAACCAGATATGAAGCCCGTAGTGCGTCATTTATAGACCCAACACATGAATGAGACTCCAGTTGTTTTTGGCTGTTTTGTAACTCCTCCAATTTCGATATTAAAATATGTAAGGGGCTTTTGACTTGCACTGGCATGCTTGGTGTTCAGGTGGCGACGTAAATAAGAGCTTCAGACTGTTAGCCAGAACCTCACTGCACACCACGCACTGTGGCTTTGGGGAATCTGCGTTGCCAATCCAAGTGAAGCCCAGACACAGATACTTTTCATCATATTTCCTCTTTTTTTCCCAGTCTGCGCCGTCTCATCTTCCTCTGACTCTGGCTCGATTTCTTCTCCCGGTCTCTCCCCAATAACGCACCTCTCCGTTCCCCTCGCCTCCGATTCCTCTCTCTCTCTCTGTCCCTCTCCTCTTTTATGACTGATAGCTTCAGATGTCCCAGCTGACAGTTTTTAAATTAAAATTACATTTTTTTAAATATTTAATATTATTACACCATCAGACCGCCATTACACTTTTCCTCTCGCGCACCCCCTAGAGGCAGCTCGCGCACCCCCAGGGGTGCGCGCACCCCACTTTGGGAATCCCTGCTCTAAGGCGTTCACTGGTAATGAAGCCTTTAACAGCGACGTTCATGTCCAGATTCCTCACTGTTATATGACATCTTTACAGTCCACCTTTCTGTTCCCGAAAATATTGCCACTGAAAAGCCTATTTCAAATATTCTTTTAAGAAAGGGTGATCTTTTATCATCAAACATTATTTTGATTCTGTCAGATATTTCAGTTCATGTAACCGTCTCTGCCCCCACTTCCCATTTCCGTGTTGTCATTGACTTATAGTGGGAAAAGATGATAAATGGGACAGTGACAGCAAAATGCTTTCTGGAGATAAGGGTTCATCATTTGTTTCAAACCCGATTACGCTACCAAGAACTGAATCTCATATGTGTGTCAAATATTCAAATAAATATTTTATAAGTCGGCAAAGTCGGCCTCTAAACTCATTGTTATCACAAGAAGTGGGTTAGAAATGACTATGACATCATCCGGTCCTCTGTTTGGTTTGAAAATTGTTCACTCTAGAAAACTGATTTGACTGTTGCAATATGCAATATGTTTTTATTTGACACGGGTCATTTAAGTCGACCACCTCTTAACTGACAAGAGGTAGAGTAACATGTGATTACGGCAAATACCAAAGGTTTTCATGTTACATAACATATCCACTGCGAGACGAAATGCGGATGCATATTTGTGCAGTTGCAGATGCTTATTCGATCATTGCCGTTTCAGACGACACAGAGCATGTGCCATGTGGAAAATGGCAAGAGGATTTTATTGGCAAATGAAATGTGTGTGAAGTGTTCGAATGCACTGTCACCCGCCAAAGTCCTGAGCACTGCAGCAGCTCAGCCTAGCTGCCTCACATAGTGAGGCCTTTTATTCACTTTGGATCTCAGTCAAGTCACTCAGTAGTCACACTGCATTATGCTCACCCCCATTGTTCAGTACACTTGGAGGCCATTTTAGTTCCAATTCAGTGAAGGAGAAGGCTCAGCTCAACAGCACAGAATCGGTTTAATCTTAGACATGCATTAATTGTCTTTAGCTATAGTAAATATCTTGAATATCCCATGTCCCCATTCCCCCTGGGCTAGATGACTCCATCTATTAGCCTATTGTTAATATTGTTCTTATATTGTGCTCTTGGATTCTAAGATAAAGAATTTTCTGCCTGGTGTTATAGCTACGTCTTCTGTATTCAACCTCCCGAGGCAGCTGCGTTGAGATGGAAATGCTGAAGAAAGTTGTTTAGGAATGAAAGGCCAAAAACATACATGCGTGGCTCAAAAACATGCATGTATAAACGGTATATTCTTGGCCCAAGTCACTGTTTCTGGGTATAAAAATTCATGAGGCTCTAAGGTGACTCCTAAGTCATTTTACAAAGCAATATAAAACCACAAAAACTGTTGCCATGTTTAAAGTCCTGCTCAAATCACTCACAATCCCACAGATGGATGCAAATGGGCTCTTTGGAACCACAAGTATTTTGCACGGCAAGTTAAAGGATTAAAAAGATAAAAACTAATAGTTGTACGGTTATGTATAATAGCAAGAAGCACTTTCTGATAATTGCTTGTTAAAGGGCCCTGAAAACCTCTTCCCAAAGTGCCTATTACAACAAGAGATGGGGTCCAACATGAACAATACAATTATCTGCGAGATTTCAATTAGTTTTGGGCTCAGTCAGAAAAAAGGCTGGTGTTACGTATTTCTGTGTACCAATCATAGTTAAGCAACGTTTAAATACAAATCAGATTATTGGGAGGTCTTTTATGGATGTTGTCGGACTGTCAATCATATATTGTCAATCCACAGCAGGCTTTAAATAGCAAATAATATAATGTACAGTTTAGCAATGGACAGATGACTCAAATATATAGGAAGTGGACATAGTCACCGTGATGCCACCCATTGGTTTGTAGACTGCCTTTTTGAAGCCTCAAGTTCGGTATTTTGGCAGTCACCATCTTGTTTTTTTGCAACCAGAAGTGACACAAGAGGGTGGAGCTGAGCCGCAGCCGAAACGCTGTATGCCGTCTCTATCATGCTGCATGAATGAAGACTTGAAACCAGTGACCGAGAACATAAACTCATGTTTCAATGTTTCCTGAAATCTAGTGAGAAGAAGGCTCATTTTCTCATGGAGGAGGAGTCGCCCCCTGATGGCTATTAGAAAGAATGCAAGTTTAAGGAACTTCCTCATAGGCTTCACGTTTCAGGACCGGAGGTGCCTGTCCTAAAACTGAAAATAAAATAGTGGTATTATCAATTATCAATTATTATCAATTATCAATGGATAATCATCAATCCTGAGTATTTTGATATGTTCCTGATTTCTAACTAGAGCTACTGTACATCTGATGCTCATTGTAAGGCCAGCCTTGATGCTACCAACGATAACCTGGCTGTGGGGAGGATGCAGATGAGCTGTGAACGCTGTGGTTCATTTGACATGGATTTGTGGTCTTTGTCTGGAGGCCCTGATTCAGCAGCACGGCAATTGGAAGTCAGAGTGATAACTCTCCACTATACGCAGACTGTGTAATGCAAACTGCCTCAGAGTAAATTAAAGTCATGTGTGGCCACAGCTTAACTGCTCAAAGGATGCCTGGACGTAAACCTGAAACACAATCTTAAAAAGGTGTGGAGATGATTTATGGATTTCAGACATCTATAAAGCATTACACTGTAAGATTATTAGTGGCTACATAAAATTACTGAATTAATACATTTTAAGTTAAAATGTCACTCAAATGACGGAACTATAGGTCATCCTTTCCGTTACTGCCCCAAGCTCAAGAGTTTTTTCATTTGTACAGCGACATACACAGCAGACAGCTCATCCCTGACTCGTCTCCCATAGACAGTCCTATCTCCACAGCAGTGTGTCAGCGCTGGAGAAAGGTATGGCTCCACACATCATCATTCTGGTTGAGGAGAAAAGATGCTCTGGCGTGTTGGTATTTCTTTAAACCAATCCCAATCGCTGCGGTAAGCACAGGATGCAGCGACAGTGACCTTTCAAAATAAATATCTCCCATTCCGCTATCTGCGCGGAATGCCACGTGAAATGCGCGGCCAATGGCAGGCTTATACCCTCAGTTTACATCCGGTGCGTTAGAATAACCCCTGATATCTCTCTGTGATTTTGGGTTGCTCCAACTACTCTTGGACTCTTCCTCCAGCATTACAACAAGCCCTCATATTTGGTATGGTTATAGCAAAAAGGGTAATCATGCGAGAGTGGAAATCAGTTTCCGTTCCTTGCCTTACAAAATTACAAAATTACATGGTTTCTTGTAATTTGGTACACTATGTCCAAAGCTCAAAGTTTCTTAAAATCTGGAGATACTGTATTTAACATATAAGGAGGGAGGAGTGTCAACCTAGGAACCAAGTCTTTTGAACTGCATTGTTCTGTAGTACATTGCATGGTGCTTTGATCTGCAAGGATTCCAGTGGACATTTCAGTCATCGTATGGATGGCATGCATATGTTCACTATATTTTGTGTAAAATAGAATGACTATATGCTGCTATATTAACACTCCCAATCCCATAAACTGCACCTTTAAGCACAGAACTTGATTAAATACAATCTGACACTGACACTTACATATCAGAGCAAAATACCCTGCAAATTGCCCAGAAAGGCTCAAACCTACATTTCTTGATTTAGTGCCTCAACCCAGAGCCCATCTCCATCACTTGTGTCGTGTCATGGAGGGGACAAGTCGGACCTTTTTAACTTTACAGCCGACAATAAATAGGCTGCAATTGTAATAAAATGTGTGAGCAGCAGTTTTCTCCCATAATAATGTAAGATTACATCAGGAATCGTAATCAGAGTAATGGGGTACAAACTGAAGTATCTAATTCTCTGATGTGAGGCAGCCACACCTCTTGTCCTCAAAACGGTAGCGCGTCACCGCTATAGTCCTGCAAGCAATGAGGAAACGTGCATATCCGATTTAATAGCGTGCGTATTCCACCTGAATGCATTCATGTTGTTAAGAATTCTAAACAGTGGTAGATTTGTGTGCCTGTATATCCACGCTGCACCAGCTCCCACAGCTACTCATAAATTATTGTTGAAATGACTGCTTACCACTCAAGCTCTTATTCAACTCCTTCAGCTTTTTCCCATTAAATACAAAGAGCACAACCCAACAAATCTAAACCACCACCGCATTGTGGACAGGGAAAGTGTTGAACCGAGGCTGCTTTGTTACACTGTTTAAAATGTTTGACATTACAAATAAAGAAAAATGTTAGTAAGTCAGTATCGTATCTTCTTGATCTGTTGTGCATCTATCAATTAACATAAATATCGTCCCCTTTTTAAAAATCAGATATTTACACATAGCATGTCGTCTTGTGAGATTATGCACATGACTGTTTTGAATGAATACGTCTCAGATAAAGCACTTTATCTTAAAAGAGCATCTTGTTTTTCTGCTGCAGAGAACTTATTCCCCGTCTCTTCATGTAGCGCAGTGGTGCTGCATCTATTTTCCCGTAGTGCGTGCATGGCTGAAGCTGACGCTGTTCTTTGTCAGCGGCTCCATACAGTATGCTACGGTGCCGTTTGATCACCACAACAGCGATGCATACTTATCATCAAACACTTCCATTTGTAATCGCATGTCTGGCTTTGACATCTAAGCATCCGGTCTCTATTTTGAAATTTATGAGTTAAAGATAAGTGGACCTTATAAATCAAATGAACAGCCATTGTTGTGCTCTTGTTTCCTTTGACTTCAAAAAGGTTTCTATATGAATGCAAACAAAAAGTAATGAGTCTCTGTAGATGAAGAAGAGTGTCTCATGTTCTTATTATACAAATTAGATTTGTTCACTGCCATCATATGCATAATTCAGTAGTAACCATCATTTATGATTTCCTGCCATAAAAAAAGGGAATTATTTCTGCAGTCTCATTCAGGAGACAAGAGGGAAGACGGTGAACTTGTTTCCAACTAGAAGCGAGTGTGAAATGAAGGTTTGGTCTTTGCTTCACAGCAGAAAGGAACAGTTCAGTTCATTGTAAAGAACAAAATTGAACAATTACAATAATGATTCTATGTGACAAATCCATTTAGAAAGCAAAATCATTCAGAGTGGGCCTCAGCAACCATTCTATTCATCTTTCTAAGAAAACAAGAACAACATTCACAAGTCTGACACAGCTTTGCTTTACACTTGTAAAGGCAAGTTTTTGAAGCTCGTAGGGTGGATAAACACTGTCAGATGTCATGAACGTTTCTCATCATTTCTTTTTAAAATAGGCTGAGAAAATTATATTTTAACTTTTGTTTGGGCTGGCTTAATGTGGTAAATTTGATAAAGCCCTTGGTGTGCCCTGCCAGAGATGTTAATGTAAATCAGGGGTGTCAAACTCATTTCCACTCTGGGCCACATCAGCATCACGGTCGCCCTCAAAGGGCCGGTTGTAACTGTAAGACTGTAGAACTAACTTCTCCCTAACATATTGTTAAATAACTCTCTGCATTTGATTATTGTTTATTCAAGTGTACAAATATTGTACATGCAGTTATATAAATGAAAAATGATATTTAAACACATTTCTGTTGTTATAACATGAATCATTTTAATTGAGGGTTAAGAAACCCACATGACTCTATCAAAGGTCAAACTATTAAAGAAAATAACAAAGACAAATATCAAACACAAGTTATTACATTAACTTTGTTCAAAGCTGTTTGTGTCACCTCTCTGCATCACTAATGTTCCTCCCCGTCGTCGTTAGTCGTTAGTTTTGGCCTGTCACTGGATGGCTATTTCAGCCCACAGAGGAGAGGCATTTGCATAAACATCCTCCCACAAAACCTGGCAAATGAGTCTGTCACTCAAAGACACTGTATGTGGTAAAGTGGAGGCAAAATCCTTTTTTTTTCCTCACGGGGCTAGTGTAGCTACTTTCCCTGTGCCGAGTATGGCAAGTGTCTTCGTGTAGCTGTAATGGACGCTGCCTTTAAACTTACATGGTAAACTATGATCTAGGGCAGCATACACAATCACATAATCATCGTCGCATTACAGCACCATGTAATATGTACACATTCCCCAGGGACTTAAGAAGACAGAATTATTATATCAATCAAGAACTGACACCATGGAAGCTACATACACTGAAGTAGTAGATTTATACATATAACAACCATTAAACTTTAAGTGCTGACAACAGCTTTTTGAAGCATTTACTGAGGAGTCCAGTGTTATTATCAAGGGCATGAGATAAAGGTGAACAGTCCAGAATGATTTGTCATGACCATGAAAATCCAAATTATCTTAAAACTCCAAACAGAACGGAGTGGAAAGATTACATTTAAAGTAATGAGGATAAAAAGAAAAATCATGAACTTCCTTTACAACCAAGCCTTCACATTGATGCGAAAATATTATAACTGAAAACTAGAAAAGTGCAGTGAGTAGAGTTCAGAACTCCTCCAGATGTGTCTGTAGTCAGCGCTCGGTTCAGTTTGTCATTTGCTAGGCAACAGATATACATTTATTCTTATGTACAAACAAGCAATAGTCTAACTTAGGTGTGCAAATCAAGAGAGGTACAATTCATAATATATGCATACATGCAGCCCTTACCGGCAGGTTTAGAGCAATGAGGAGTCCGCAGTCAAAGTCGGTATAAAAAAGCCAATAAAATATGTTTTCAAATAGTGTAAATCACAGCAACCACGAGAGGAGATAACAATTGGATAAGTTTTTTAGATGTGAAATAGTAAATAATGCAATAATAATAACATCATAATGTACTAAGGGACAAACAAGTTAGTCAAACTTGTACATTTTAGTCAAAATTGAGTCAAAATTACCAATGCAGAATTTTGAAGGAAGAGTCTTTCGAATGGCAGAACTAATGCTTCACAGATGCATGGTGGGATATTTCAGCCGTGGCTATCACTATCTAACAGCTGATATTTTGTAAATCTTTCCATGGAGCATTGTGGGCGTTCAGCTCCTCTCACTGTTAGGAGAAGTGTTATGTAACATAGAATGAGATTCAGAAATGATCACTCTGCTACACTCTTGCGCCAGGTTGTCAGCTTGTCTACAGCTCTCTGTCCACTTCACAGACAGAAATGATAAAGTGTGACATGCAATACTGATGACAGGTGTTATTTTAATAATGTGTAAAACAGTGGAATCAATTATATGGCACTCAAATTTCCAAATCCATGTAACTCCATGAACATTTGAGGATGGATGTTGTTCTGTCTTCTCAATGACATCTGGCAAATCCAGATTGGAGTCAGACTATTTCATCAAGTCTGGCCACATGGGACCCTAATTTATAAATCAGATTTCAACCACATTGACCAGATTTGAGAAGACTTTCTCTCCATGGTGTGTGTGTCAGTCTGCCTGTTTGAGTCAGTATTTCAAACTGTCCTTTAGACCACTGACAACCAGCAGCCAACACTTATGTCACATTGAGAGCATGGTTAGCCTGCCAACATTGCTGCATATCTTAAACTGATCTGTCACTGTTGTTGTCTGGTGTGGTGGCAGGGTTTTGCATCTCAACTAGATATTGCTATGGCATAAAGAGAGACAGTCTCGATTCCTCATCTGGCTTGCTGCATGCTGGTCCGACTCTGGTCTGCCACCAACACATCTTCTAAGCCCTTAATATAGCAACCAGCGCAGATGGGTTAACGATGCCTGAACATACAATTCCTAATCAATCACTGACAAATAGCAGTGTGGACAGCTAGTTCTGAAATTGGATTTAAGACACAAATGTGATTTTCTAGCTGTCTGGATATTGTCTGTTGAATAACTTGCATCCACTGTCTTTGCTACTGCTGTAAATGCATACTATCTCATCTATGGAGACTGTTGTTAAGGCCAACCGATATCATGATGCCCCCATCCCATTTGTTACGGTTTGGTCATGTTTAGGCAACTAAAAGTCCTTGATTAAGGGAAGATTGCCAGCAGCGGTACTTGAAATGTTAAGGTCAGCTCGCTAACAAGGGAAATTGTAACATACTGATGCTTAGCAGGTCATATTAATGAGGCCACTATCTTAGCGGAGCATGCTGACATTTGCCAATCATTACTTGAGAAGCACAGCTGAGGCTGATTGAAATACCATTGCAGTGTCATCAAAAGTACATGCATATTACTATTTTAACCTGATAATGGTGCTGAATGAAAAATCAGGGAAATCCCAAAATGTATTAGAAATATATCCTCAAGGGGCCATGAATATCTGGAGCAAATGCAACAGCAATCTATATGCTAGTTTTTCAGATATATCACTCAAACCAAAAATGTTGACTTCCCCATAGTTGGTCGGATTCATCCTCTGGGAACCACAAATGTCCGTACGAAATCCCATGGCAATCCGTCCACTAGTCATATATTTATAATATTTCATCCAGGACAAAAGCGGTGGACCAACTAAACAAGTTGTGGTCAAAGTGTTGGCAGTGAAAACTACTTGGTGAAGGATGGGAAAAGACTGGCATTGTGGTTAAGGGAAAATGTCGTGCTTTGCTCCATGATAAGAAAGTCTCATTACACATTGCTAATTTTCACTGCCAGAACAAACGACCCATGCTGTCATTTTCCCAGAGACAGTCTCTTTGTTTTCCAGCATTAATTTAGCAGCAACCTACAAAGTTCTTACTCAAATGAAGAACCACGTCATTTATTGTAGAGAATTGAATTGCTCTCTGTGGCTATAAAGCTGCTGTTCCCTTAAATAATCCTTCATAGTTAATTTACTCTGGATCTCCTGGAATTCTAATTTGCAGCATCAGTGTGTGATCTCTAAACACACAAAGATGAGCAAATCACACTCCACCAAATGAGTGAAAGTCTGCTGCGGGAGTCTTATCCATACAGCCAATACAGAAGGCACATCAGATGGTTCGATGCTCTCTGCAGTATTGTATAAAAGAGAAAGCGCTTCAGAGTACAGGAGCCATAATGAAATGTGACAGATGTATCAGAAGCACTTGGGAGATGGCTTTGGATTACTAAATCAATACTGTATCACCAGAGCTAGCCTAAACTTCCTAGACCTGCTCTCTTTCAGTAGAACCTCCAGTGAAAGCAATTGGGATGTTTTCATCCTCTGACATTGCGGTTTGTAACTCTAGTTTTTGTACACAAAACAGACTACAGTATATTTGAAAAATAAAAGCAAATATGCAGATGAGTCTGTGAGAAAGCACATCACTCTCTTGTCATCTGAGATCAGCTAATTACTTGTCAGGAAGTCTACGACAGCACAGGTTTCTGAGAGTTACAAACGGCACACTCGCTGTGTAATCGCAAGCATTTAAATATAAATCACAGGCAGTTTCTACCCGCTGCTATTTAATTCTTGAACAGTAACAAAACACCAGCTAGACAATCCTTCGCTGTTCCTTTTGGTTGGTGACTTTCAGCAAAGTGAGAACATACTTTGCTGCAATGATGTAGAAGTGTCCTCGGGGTGCGTTCGGTACATTGCGGCATCACTGTGAGGGGCGGTTGTGGCTGCAACAGAGCATTCCTGTGAAAAACCCCTGATGAAACAGTGGTTTTCCACTTTGTGCAAAGTTATGCCTCATAAAAATGTGGAAGAGCTCTATCGTAACTGTTGTTTTCTAGTATAAAAGATGCAAATAGAAAGGTAAATAAGTAAATCACCTGGTAAACCTGAGTCTAGTATGATCTTGCCCTGTAACACTCTGGATTAAAGCTCCCATGGCTGAGTTCATCTGTTATTATAGTGTTATATACAGTATATCAACCTATGATTGGATTATGCAAGAGGTCAACCAAGCATATAGTAAGCCGGTATCGGCATTTCCTCCTTCTTCCCTCTCTGGGCGCGAGGCAAAGTGTTCATTACTGGTGACTGTGGCCCTGCTGTGGCCTTGGTAACCAAGCTCCATGTCATCGTTGCACTTTCTGGTTATTTTAATTTCAAGTGTGACATCTCGCAAAGCTGACATATAAGGAGCAGCAGAAATAGCAAATGTTCTGCAAATGTCATTCCTTTCATGTAAACTACAAGAAAACGCATGGTGTTAGACAAGGTTGGCTTTAGTCAAATCGCAGTGTAATTCAAAATTCAAATCCATGTTCATTGAACGTGAACAAATGCAAATAAGGCATTCGAAGGGATAAAGAATTACTGCCACATTAACTAGCATTACTATTAAATATTAGAACCTTCTACTGCATGGTATACTTCATAGACTCATCATTGCATTGTATCTCAGCAGCTATATACATTATCATTATGTGGCATTAACTGTTCGCTACAAGTAGTCAGAACTAGTTTGCTGCTGTAGTTAGTACAATTGTAGTGCTCATTATATGGATTTGATAACTCTCTTTGTGATCTTTAATTTGTTAATGTTAATCTGGCCTCCATTTGACAATATCAAAGCATTATTTCCATTTCCATTTTACACAGACTAGCTTGGATTATCTTCTATTTTTTGTCCTCTGGGTAGTTTCTGCCACTCTCAGTATGATGTAAATCAAATATGGCCGCCCTGTAAATGACGTGTTCACTTCTGTTATCTGTTTGGTCTTTGATTTGGTGCATTCAAAGACACCTTTGTTTCCCAAGGAAACATTAACACACACACTATGTGTGAAGCAGTTTTACCATCCTTTGATTTTGTCTCTTTGAAAAGAGGTCATGTCCACAGCTGCTTTGTGTGTGCGTATTAAATAAAGCTAATGAATATAGAGCAAATGGTACTGAGGTGATGATGTAGAACATAATCGCCCTGTGATTCTTAACCAGCTTCTGAGCCTCATTTGTTTTCTGTCACTATTAATGAACATTTCTTGCACTTTTATTTCATTACTCTGTGCATTACAAAACCTATATTTTCTATTTACTTTTACTTTTTCCTCACAACCATCTGGCGACACTTAGGTATTGTCTGGTGACCCCACTGGAGGACGGGACCCCCAGGTTGAAAACCACTGCATTAGAATATACCGTCCCCCATATAAGTATCTTAACTCACGGCTTGAGAACTACCATCTTTTTCTTGCATTGCCAAACAGAGCAGACTGGGCTTCTCTAGACAGTTTTTTTAAACATTAAAGCATGTAAACATGTTGTAGTAGAAACCCAAAATACAAGTTTGAACCTGAAAATGTATATATCATCCTTTAAATGTAAATCCAAATGTAGTTAAAATGTACAGTATATGTGGTATTGATTAGATGCCAGCATGTCTGCGATCATTGTGCAACAGTTAGACATTTAACATAACATTATTAAATAAATAAATATATATTATACAACTATAATGTCATGTTAAATGTCTATACAGTTATAAGAAAAGCACTCAAGTCATTTGTTGTGTTCTCTCTATTCTTGCTTTTATTCACTGCTTCAGTTGTTTTAAATTTAGAATTTAACAGTTGCTCTCAAATCCTTTATCTAATTGTATCTGTTGTATAATCTTCTGTTTTCTAATCTTCATCAAGCTTATTTTACAACATCACAATATTCCTTGTTGAAAGGCTGTCCTGCTTTCTCTAAAACATATCAATGCGGGGATGATGGACGGAGGTCATTGGTCATCCTTGAGCCTCAGTTGGCGTGGTCACCAACTCACAAACAAAAAACCCTTTTGTACTGTGCTAAGTATTCAAAATTACATTCATGAATGTATTAATTAAAACATCTGTGTTTGATGCTGTCCTATTTGAAATGCTGGAACACAACGGATGTCAAGCCAAAGTGGAGGAGTAAAACAATTAAGTTAATTCACACTGGTTTATTAATGTCTTGTTTTTGCATTGATAGCAGATTGTTTTTGCAGCAGCAATGATGGAAAGTTATTCCGTGAATTGAGATTGATTCGGAGTCATTTTACTGCAAATTAAACATTTTATCTAAAAATGATAAATTACTGAACTTTACAGAAGTGAAATATAGAGGAAAAAAAGCCTCGTCATGACAGAAAGCCGAAGATTTATTCTATGCAAGTTTTATTAGTACGGCACATTTAAGTGGTCAATTTAAATTCTGCAAATGCATTTGAAATCACAATCTTGAGCAAATCCTCATTTTTGTGTGCAAATATCTTTAAGAATGCCGGTATCCATGGAAACCATTGCTGCAAATGGATCATGCATTCAGAGACAGCGATGTCATAACACGGCCTCTTTAATCATCATTCAAACTGAAGGAGCCACAGTAACTACACACCCCAGCACTCTCTTAATAAAGAAATGCTCCCTCTATAATGAATAGGAAAGGTGACCCTGCACTTATGTCAAAACCTGTTGGAATGAAATGTAAATTGACTTTGCAGAGGGCTTTTTATCAGAACAGGCTCTCTACAAAGGGAAGAGTGGATGCGTAGATGTATGACGATTTAAACCCTCCTTTTGCCCACGTCACACCCTGACAAATATTACTCTACTCAATTCTGTAGGTTTGCCTCGGTACATGAAAAACTGAGTTGAGCACACAACACAAATTCTATTTTCTTCAAGACAAAACTCAAACGCTTCAATTCAAAATGCAAAAATAAACTTTATTTTATATCATTTGGGTGACACTAATTCTCTGTTTTTGTTGACAACGAATGTGATTGAGGCAAAGATTGAGGAGTTGTTTGTACTGGTCAGTAGCACGTGTACATTAGTGGTAGCGTTAATAATGTGCAGCAGAGGTTGGAACTTTCTCCTTCAACCTGATTAAGATATGCAGCAAAACTCCCAACAGTAGCCAAAGTCTTTATTTGCATGTGCAACCAAACGGATTAGTTCCATAATTTATTTGCGGAATGATTAGCAACTTATTCACCAAAGCTATGTAACAGTATGCTGTTAAACACAACCTAAGGATAAAATGCTCTACTTGTGAAGATGTAAAATAAATCATTATAAAACACTCTCAGCATGAATTATGACTAATTGCTCGGAACAGATAATTAACATTTTATTTATAACTTGTTTCATCCTTTTTTACACAAAAATACGATTGTATTTAAGTGTAATTTTACTGTTGGAAAATTGCATAAAGAACAAAAGGCTTATTTTTACAACAGAGTCCCTTTTCCCTTGTGTGTATAACCGTAAGCCCCCAAAAAAGTGACATTACAGTTATTGCTGCTGCAGGGCTACTAAGCAGTGATTGAGGCAGGTTCCTTTAGGCACCAACACCTGGAACTGCTTTGTGGGATTACCGTTCTATGTGCACATTTATATGAAAATGTCTATGCCCTCCAGTGCTCTCACGCAGCAGCGATCTAAAGCTATCATTTGGCAGGTGCTTTGGTGCTTTGAGATCCTCCAGGTAAAGCGCTCTGCTCCTCAGACCATCTTGCCGAACCATCAGCTCAGCGGTGTCCAAAGCCCGACTGTTGTGATGTTGTCTCAACAGTTAGTGAAGTGCAATAATTGCAGCTTTCTTCTCTGATGTGAGGTGACAATTAGAGGACGGGGGTGAAAGAAGAGAATTAGCAGTGAGAGTGAAAGAATAAATACGTTGCCATATGGCAGAGTGAACAAACACACTTACTGAATCGCAGAGGGAAAAAAAATCAAAGGATTTTGGAGACATTGTTCTTTGTGGGTGTCAAGCGATGCAGCTTTGACATTTTTTTTCCCCAGCGATAAGGCCTGAATATATTTCCACACTAACATAGAGGCTTATTGTGTCGCCTTTTGTCTTCCACTCTCACTTTGGAAATGACAGAGTTCACCGTAGCTTTGTGTCTGTAAAGTGTAATCAACATCTTTAAGGTCAGTGCTGCCTGATATCTTTTACCCAAGAGACGAATGAAAAATAGTGGGTGAAGAAGCTGACTTTCGTTATCCGTGTCCTGAGCAGAATGTGGCATTACAATAAGCCTGCGAGGTCAGGGTCAGTGGGCGGATGCAGACAATGCTCATCTTAATGTCAGCGCTTATCTGAGTAGCATGTTCTGAAGTATCCACGTCCGTGTGACCCAATTATGGTAAGTCTCCATCCACATGGCCTCACTGTTTTGTCCATAAGGTGAATTCCACCCTCCATTTGCCATTACAGTCTCTACCCTCCAGTCTGCACTGCAATGGTATAATTTGCACATCTTACAGATTGCTGATTGGAAGTGTCTTTCTTCGAGCTATATTAGCTGTGACATATGTTGCTGGCACAGCAGTAAAGAGTGGACAAGTGGTATTAATAAGTTACAGATTATTGGTGGATGTGTCCCCACAGCACCACTGCTGGTCAAAGGAGTTGAATCAATAGTATATTTAACCGGTCTAGAAAAGCAATTTACCTCAACCAGCTTCTTACTAAGAGAGGTGGTCCAACATACCCATGAGATTGTTGGTTATTTTGCATGAAAGTCTTGTGTCTGTACTATTTTGTCTGAGGAATTTTTTAACAACATAGATTTAATTGATCATTTAAACAACAGAAAATCAATTGAACATTTTGATGGTTGATTAATCATTGTAGTCATTTGTCAAGTACAAATTCCAAAGATCTGCAGATTTCAGATTCTCAAATTTGAGCATTTACGGTCTTATACCATTGGATGTATTGCATATCTTTGGATTTTGGACTGTTGGTTGAACAAACCAAGCTCACTGAAGACGTCACCTTGTGCTCTTTAAAATATGAATTTGTCATGTTTGACTATATTCTTGTATTTTATCGACGAAACAGACTAAGACTTGTATAGCCCTGTATATCTCAGATGAAGAAGATGGTGCAGTATATCATTCATTGCACATACAGGCATGCATACATGTCCACACACAGAGTCCAAAATAGTAAAAGACTCAATATTGTGTAGATTAGACAAGAACAAAATGATATGCGTCAGACTTATATAGAACTATAATGAAGACAAAGGTCCTAGTAGCATGTCACATGCAGTAGGTGCCAAGTATGAATCAAGTCTTTCATTTGTGTAAAAGTATGTGTTGGCCCGGCCCAACACTGCATCAGATAATGATCAGACCATTCAGTCAGGTGCTTAAAAATCAGTTCATGTATTTCAAATAAAATATTTTAATATTGCGTTTTAACAAATTCAATGAGAACACTTGGATATAGGCCACTCTAGTCTCCGTGTGTTGGATTTTCCCTCACACTCGCCTCTCTATCGCTTGCACTTGCTGAGGTAATACTGCGATTAAATTATATCAGAAATCTTCCTCAGGGTCTCGCTGAGCTCAGCGAACCACTTGCAAATGCATTTGACGATTCAGATATTGAGCCAGAAGTTATTTTGACAGAACAAACAAACAGAACAAGTAGAACTGTTGATGCTACTGGGTGGATCATTATCAAAGCGGTGATACATTCGAACACACAAACACAAGAACATCATGTCAAGAGAGGTGTCGACATTGCAGTCAGCTGTTGCAAGTCGTGGTTTGAAACGTACTGCAACACAGTATTCATACAACAACTTCACCGGCAAGGGAGGCATATCAGGAACTTGTTAACAGAAGCAGCTGATTTTAAGTTAGTTAGCTCACTGGTTGATTAAAATATCGGTGATCCGTTTCTTGATTTGAATTAGTGGGACAGCCAAAGGTAAAAGTATACAATCAAACAAGAATATGCATGATCACAGATTTGTTTTGCAATCAGTAACTCACTCTGATTTGCCAAAATGGCTTCAGAACTCTTCCTCTGAGCTATGATCGACTGTGTAACTAATTGTGTGTTCTTGTCTCACAACCATGATTGGAATGTGTTTTTCTCTTTGTCCCTTTTTGGTCAATTTCCTATTTCCAAACCATGTCATGGAAGTGCTTAGAGGGCTTTCATGTGGTTTACTTTATACGGGCGTAAACCACACTGAACAAATGTCTGCGTATACACACTTGTTCACATAGAAAATCATGGCACACTATATTTGTCCTTGATGGGAGAGCATATTTGGATGTTTGGCCAGTACTTTATTTGTGCCTGTCCTACAAATGCCCTCCATCAATTCCTTCTTGCGTTTGTCTGAAAAAGCATTGATTTATTGGCCTTGCAGCATTTTTGGACATTAACGGTAAAAAACAAATTTGATCTTAGAGGGAGTGTTGTTTTGTGTCCATTCTTGCAGCATGGCAGGTGTGTAATTCCAAGCCTGACTGAATTCCCAGATGGACTGAAGCCATCAACGCCGGCCAGACAGATGAATCTAAAGCAAGCAACGAGATTTGGGGTGACCGTGGCTCACTGGGTTAAGAGGGTTGTCTGGGAATGCCCAGGCCGAGGCTTGGTTTAGGACGCCCCTCACGTCCTGGGGCAGGGCAAAGCAAGTCAAACAGGACTGTCAGAATACCTCCTCCCTTTAACAAGAAGAGGAGCATGCTGATCCCATTTAATTATTCAAGACCTTGGAGTGGCAAAAAACAACAACAACCCCGCCACCCATCAGATAATGTCAGTGTTGGCTTTGACAGAGTAAACACCCACACAAATCTGTCGCTATACCTTGGTTTGTTAGTACCCCGTTTTCTCATGCGATTTAAAACATATAAATTGAATGTCTATGGAGAGGTGCGACATATTTCATTTTAAAGCTGTGAAAATCTGGTGCGTTGTCATCAAGCACAGTAGAGAATGTAAAACAACCTGTTTTCTTGATTTCTGGCCAAAATCACAAGCATGTCTGTTCGCACTGGGACCTGGTGGGCACTGGCACATCACATTATGTCCCCGTTTGAGTTTAACGTAGCCCCATCGGAGCTGGATTCCAGCGTCTGCATGTACTAGTTCTGATCATCCCAAGGCTCACTCTGTGAAACTGCTAAAATCAGCTGATGGACGAGAGCGGAGACAAGTTTGCCCTTTAAAGTCTACACTGCAACACTGTGGGAGTGGGAGAGAGAAAACCAGATCAAAGATCTCAATTATAAAGCCACATATACAACGTTAGACGTCATTTATTTTTCCACCCATTCCTGATGCTATTTATTGGATTACAGTTTCCCGGCTCATGGTGGCGTAGATGTTGTCTGAGTTGTTTAATTGGCCTTTAACGGAAACAAACGTGTGTGAAGCCTGAATGCCGTACTGCATTGTATGCTGTAGACGAGCTTTTACCAGTACAAGACAACATACTGTGTTTAAGGTCGTTCTGCTGCTGTTGATTTCACATCTTTATCTGTATGAATTTCTTGATTGGAAAGCCTGCGATCACGTCTCACATCCCTGCTCCTCATAATGTCACCCGGGATGTCACTACGGCTTTGGAGTAGTATCTAACTGAAGGTTTGTGCATGGCGGTTAGGTTTAGGCAACAAAACAACTTAGTTCGGGTTAGAAAAACATCGTGGTGTGGTTTAAAATAAGTACGCTTGTAACGTAGCATAATATTAGGAAAAAACGTCATGTGACTCAGTTGTGTAGCGTTCATTTTTGGCTTATTACACTATAATGACACTCGGGACTACAAACATCCAATAACTTGCTTAACAAGCATAATGTTATGTTGTGAATATTATCTGATACGTCAGTTTTGTACATTTATTGATTCATAGCAGACAGGAAAGAGGCAAGGAGATGTTTGAGGATGCAAAAAAGAGTTTGTGAGCCAGATTTAAAATCACAGTGCACTGCATGTCCCCCGCTTACTGAGCAACCAGGACACCCCATGGCATGTTATATTTTGATATTTTCATAAACATGTCCTATTAATAGCTTGTCCTCCAGCTCTTATGACATCAGTCTGACTGCTGCAGTCTCCCTTCATGTCTTGGCTTTCCCTATTACACTTCGTCTGATTCAACAGTGGACTGTGCCTCCCAGCTGGCCATAGGCTGACACTCTCTCCCACCTCATTACCAGGAAGGCCAGTGAATGAAGTGAATGTGCCTCCTAGTCTAGTTAGAGGTTGGCACCTGGGGCTGTACTATACCTTATGCCATTTACCTCGGAAGGCAACTGAGAAAACAGATATAATGAGCCGGTTAGGCAAGAATCGTGCAGCTGTGAGATTTCTTTTGAAATTGCATAGTTGCTTGCACAAGATGAAAATACAGACTGCATGTATTTACATTTTTCAACATTCCTCCTGCAGAACAGTGATGTTGTCAGATGCTGGCGAGAGCAGGAGTATTCATCCGCACGACGCTGGAAGAATTCTTCTCTCACCGAAAGGCGTCAGACCCAATTAATATTCTCATATCTTTAATGTCCCCTCTGAACAGCAACATATACCGATTTTTCCACTCAGCAATTTTGCTCAAAAAAATAATTTAAAATGTATTCCAAGCCGATATGATTATCTCAAAATATTCATGCACTCTCTCTCAAAATATTCTTCCAACATTAAGCCAGTAATTTGTTCAGAAAATGATTTGGAGCATGATATTGCATGCTGTTGTTTGATCTGAGTCCTACTTCTGTGTACAGTAAGTGTAGTTCACAGCTCATTTAATACTGAATAGAAAACAAGGCTCAACACATCATGTTTTCTGTATCGTCGCCTGCTGCACTCACCGTTATTCGTTGGTTGTTTAGAGCAAAAGCATAAGGTCACCGTTGTTGTTTTCAGGGGCCACACTAGCTCTGCAATGAAAAATTTTGCCATTGCGTTAAAGAGACTCAATTATGGATGGGCCGAAGCGAGCATTTATCATATTTCACACCCAATATTATGACATATTTGTCAGAGCATTAATTTAGATTAATGGCATGGGGAGGGTTTTGGGTGATCTGCAAAGCCTTTGACAGCTCATCCTTTCAGAGTCAGATGGTTTTAATGAAGGTGGTCTATAGAGTAGGACAATGTATAATAAACCCTGAGCTACTAAAATGTATTTTAGGTGCTACGAATCTACAGCCCGTTTACAGGACAGTGACAATGTTCAGTGTGCAGTGATTGTCCCAACCTCCACCTAGGTATGTGTGCAGAATTAAGAGGAGGCAGGTGCTCAGTCCTAAAATAAAGAAATGAAACGGTGAGGGGACGACTGTTCTTTAGATAAGAATAGATAAAGAGGAAAGAAAAAATAGGTTGGTTAATGGAAGCAACGTTATCACATCTATGCTCTTTTACTTACAATGGAGCAAAGGGAAAGTGTTGAGTTTAAACATAAGATTATTCAAAATTAGGAGGAACACAGAGGTCACTAAAGCTGTCTGAGGTGACTGTTCCCTTGTTAAAAGCCTATTTTATTGAGGGGTAGTCAGGCAGGTGTTCGAGCACTAGCCGGACTCGATCTACGTGCCTTTCGACCATCACCTCAGCTTCAGCACCGCAGTACGCCGAGAACGCCTGCATTATTCAAATGCATTTTGTGTCTCAGTTATCTGTCATGCAGAGGGCTGTCAAGTGCCATAAAAAGGTGGGTGGTACTGTTGTGTGCCTCCCGCCCTCTGCTGAACTGAAATGAACTTGACACATAAGCAGAAGCACCACAGAAGCATTCTAGGATGGATATCTGTTGTGAGTGTGGACGGCTTGGTAGGGGCGGATGCATTCTGCCCACTTTCCTGCATAATGGGACAGCTGTGTCCTTAAAAAAACACTGCGCTTATAATACTGCATGAGTAAGGGCTTTGGGGATCCGTGTTCCAGTAGTGATAAGCTATACTGTGTCATGCAAAATGATGGTTGTAGACATCTAAAAATGATAGATGAGGACAATTTAGATGCTTTGTGCAGCTATTTTTTGCTTGATTCCAAAAACTTAAGACAGCTTCTTGTTTTCAAATGAGTTAGTGCCTGTTCAAGCTTTTTCATGAGGTCAATATTTTTTGCCAGAGTATCTCATCTGTCTTCTATATGCTTTTTTAGATTTAATTAAGAAGCCGTTTCATAAGTGATATATACGGGTTAGCTCATTTTGGACCCGTACCCATCTGTGCATTTGAGACTATCTGAACTGACCCAGCTCAACATCACACAAATAAACCAGATATGTGCCTCATCCCTGATCCAGAGGAATGGATGCAGTGTGGAAGTGCAGGAAGACTAAAAGATGGGATTTACTTCGTTAGATTTTGAGTGGAAGGGAAAGAAGAAACGGCATTGCTCCGACGGTAACTCACATTAATACACATAGTAATTTTACACCACAGAAGCCAAATCTAGCAGACATCAGAGCAATGAACCCACTGAGTTGGCCAACAAACGTCTTCTTGTTCTAACTCTAGAAGCCGCACTTTGTGCTGCTTGTGGCATTGCGGTCTCCTATGCCCTCCCCTTTCTTGCTCAGAGATGCTGCTGAATAGAGAGAAGGCGTGACTCTAGTGGGCTTAGAGGAAGGAGGTGGTGGATACAAAACTATCATGTAAATGTAGAAAGTTCTCAGAATAGTGGGAAACAATTGTTGTTGCTGTACCTCTTTATCAGGCCTAAATCTAACGAAAGCAATCACAAGCATTTATCAAAATCAACACTGCCATGCTGTGCTTTGAGCTACATGCTAATGTCGGCTCGCAATGATAATGTCAACACAATGATGTTTAGCAGGTATATGCAGTGCAGGGATTTGGTCATTAAACAAAGTATTGGACAAATTTAAATTTTGATCATGGCACTAGATAAAAAGTCATCAGATAACATCAAATACAAAGTTATTGTAATTCGTCCTGAGGAGGACCATGAATATCTTTATCAAATTCAATGGCATCATAATTCCAAATTCATTATTTTTCTTCTATTCTGCTATATAATACCTGCATATACAACACATCAATCGCATTCATGAGTGAAGCAGTAAATACAACTTGCAATGCCTACAAACTATTATGGTGGTTGGTTATCCTACTGCACATGCTAATGAGAATAACAGAAGATATGTTAGTTGTACTGTAATGACAGTGAGGGTGATGTTTTTCAAATTTGTATTTAACTGAAAATTAATGGTGTTTTAATGGTTCAAGGAAGTGAACCCTGTGACCATTAAACTGCACATAAAGCTCTCTCGCTTATATCAGTATAATTAGATGTAAGTGTAGGCTGACCCTCAAAGAGGACGATATAGCATCTAGCACTTTATAGATGTAATGAGGTATATTGTTTTTTTTTAATGAGCACCGTGTTGACTGAGCTTCAGAGATTACATATGAGGTTTATGGAGGTCCTCTGTTATGCACAGTGCTTTGCAATTACATGTTCACTGCACTTTTTAAAGACGGAGTTGGAAATGTCATTAATTGTCCAGTTCTCCAAAGTTAAGAACAGTGAACAGAATAAGTGAAAAGAAAAAAAGTGAGGGATGAAGCTGCATCCTTAAATAACTGTGCAGCCTGCTATCAAATATAATGAGGAAAAATCTCCGACTGATTGGTGCTCTTGTGAGATTCCCCTTTGGAAGGTACGTCCACCCGCTGGATGTGTGAATTGCTTAAGATGTGACAGAACGTATGTGTCTCCGCTGTGTGGTAAGAATGTGGCGAGGGGTCTCAGTTAATCATCAGTTGATCATGGAGGAGGTCACTCGATGCAAGCAGACACGCCACTGTTGACAGAGACATTAAAACAAGGAGAAACAAGAAGGGCTCATGCCTAATGCATTATTGAGAATGTCATATAATGAATCCAGCCTCCTGCCTCTGCAGGGTGCCTAGAGACACTGGAATTGCTGATTGCTTTAACTTCAAATTAAATGTATTGCATTTTGCATTAACTTATAAATATAATCATGGAGAAAGTGTCTCTTGTCATTAGTGTTAGCGAACATGTCAGTGTGTATTAGATAAAAAGCTACATATATACTGTTTATTTAACAATGATCATCCTTATTGAATGAAAAGCCATTATTTGCTTTGACTATTTGAATTTTCATTACCGAAATACATAGCAATAGATCTGTAATCACAACATTAATTGTTTGTTGTCAGTCAGGGTTAAGAAAAAAAGATTTTTACTGGATGTCAATTTTTTGTACTTTAGTTTTTGTGACAGTTGTATATTATGGGAGACTAGCCTTCACTTAGTATTCCTCCTCCTGGGTATCCTGCCAGTTATAGTAATGTTTATGTTATGCATAGCTTGTGATGATAAAAAGTAGATGTCTTAAAATGGACTGATTATTTAATTTTGATTAATATGTCTAAAAATAGACAACAGTATGACCGCGACCACAAATGTTACAAATGCTTATCAGCAAAATAAGATCTATGTGTCTAATGTCACTGCTGTCTCCCTCAGGAATGCCACTGGAAGTTAACAGCAGGGAATGCTAATTGTTCCCATGAAAAATGGCTTTGTAGACACTAAGTGAAAATATGTTGCTTTTTAATGTGCAAAATCACAACCAGCAATAAAATTGTGCCTTGTGGGACTAGACAAATCAATAACGTTATGCAAACAGTCCCACATGAATTGGAATTGCTCTGTTATGTTTAATCTACGGTGCAGAAAGGGGAAACACAAATCTGTTTTGTGTTGTTGCATCCTGGGTACACAAGTATGCTTCATAGTAGTTATTGTTGGGTTCAGAAATGCCTATTACCAGACATTGAGTTATGGTGAAACTGTTACTGTTGTACTCTATGTGGGTCTGGGAAAGTTAGCATATAGTTGAGAGGAGATACATCTGTCAGTTGTACCAAATGCCAAACAAGGGAGCATCTTTTATGATTGAGCCTTGTGGTGGGTAGCTGGCTGGTTAGGAAGGTGGGACTGTTTGGAAATCAGCAGCTTGGCTGTGTGGGAGCTGTTGGACTAGTTCCTCTGAGCATCAGATTAAAAAAAAAAAAAAAAGCCATGTGATGGGCAAACATAGCATTTCTCTATTTCGGACTAGGCTACAACCCTCAGTAGGATGTGTATGTTTTGTACATGTTTATATTCACATTACAATTTTGTCAGGATTAAACAACTCCAGCTCCCATGAGTCTTGGCATGGTGCTTTGTTTACACTCTCCACTATCAATAGTAGATACTAATCTATTTTAGAAAAGGGACAGAAATATGAGTACCACATTTCAGTACATTGCCTGGCTGAGTTGTAACAGAGGCTACTTTAATTAAAAAGGAGGCAGGACTCTGGCTCTCTATTGCTGAACTAAAGACGGGGCCGGTGAACAACCTTCCCCCTTTGAAAGGTGATTGCCTGCTCTTGATGCACCATTTTATTTGGATCAGACTTCTGTCAATCTGGCTCTTTGATTTCAAGACCATCAGTGCAGCAACTTGACTGCTACTGTTCTAAGCACAGGGAAATGTTGTGTGCTGCCAGCAACCAACAAATGTGAGGTATGAACACATTGATCAGTTGGACAGTCAGTAAATCTATCAGTCATTCATGTCGGTCTGTAATCTGACACTTTACCCATAACCTCAAATGGCACTCGCTCGTATTGTATTTTTGAGTGATGCTTGCTTGCACCACACTGCAGTCTTGCTAATGTGTGTGAGATTGATGTTTTACTGCAGTGCCAACAATAGTGTCTACAACAAATATTTAACTTCTGGATGAGACAGTCCCACACGGAAGCAGCTGTGCGGAGGTGGGGTTGCTAACCAGACAATACATTTGCAAAACTAACCAGTTTAGACACAGCATTAATCTACCCTTTGTGTCACTTGTCCAAATACGTTTCGTGGTGTGTGGTGTCTTATTCCCCTCATTGTGGAGAGCTATGGTGTATTGGGCTCATCACTGCCCCCTGAGGCTGGAGGCTCACTGGTACTTGATGAGAACAATATTTGTAGTGGTGGTATGCAGACGTAGGTCTTGTTAACTGTCCCACATCTGTTGAAGTGAAGCGCACAGCAGAGCTTTTCTATGGGACCTTTTGGGGCTGAATGTAGAACTCAACTGAACTGACAAAGCAAGAGAATGCATAGGCACAAAACAATGGCTTAGGACATTGACATTGACAACTACACAGCATTTAATAATTATTTCTAATATCAAATAATTTGAATTCAGTTTACTAGAATGCAAGACAAGGCAAAGTCTCGACATTAGCAAAGCGGGTACCAACAAATGTTTGGCATTTTGCTTGATAAATGACCGATATGATGAATCGAAAAATGAAATAGGGTCCAAATTACTCCTCTGTCAATCAAATAATCAGTCTGGCTAATGGACCAATTATTTCAGTTCTGTACAGAAGCACGGCGACATAGCGGGATACAGGTTGACCTATTCTTCGTGACAATGGGAGACTCATGTGATTATTCTAATTAGTTCAGGATGGCAGTTACTTCAACTCTAGCAGTGGTTGATGTTGTTATGGCTAAATATAACATTTAATGAAACAAACAATCTATAGATTGAGAAAAAGAACAGAAAAACAATGTTACATTGTCATTATTTGCACACATGTGAATTACATATTCTGCAAAATGGTCAGAAACTGGTTCTTTAGGGCAAAGAACAGGAAAAGACACAGTCAGCATTTCTCCAAGCAGAGGACGAGATAAAATAAACAGTGGATTTAATACTAAGACTTGCACTTATGTACTGGTAGAGTGCTTTTATCTTCCTCAAAGTATGGCATATTTGATATTGTCAATAATTCAAACAACCTTAAACTTCCCCAATACAAACTGGAATCACACTCAGAACTGTTGGTGGTTTAGTCATATAATAAGCTTATCAGCTTTAACAAAAAAATCAAGTTGTACAGCACCAAGTAGAGGACAGTAGTAGTGCTAAATAAACATGTCATTTTGGATTTTATAGATTTCAGTTGCTGTTCATTTATAATGTACTGTTCCTATTAATGCAGCTAGTTGAGAGGCAATTAACAAAAGTTGGCATAGTATCTAGGAGGCTAATGCTGAACTTCTGCTTGTCCCACTGGACATTTAATGTATTCATGGAGTTATGTGTTTCTGCATCGACAAAACACAATCTATTTTTGTTTTTTGACATTTTAAAATAAACTAGGGTATAAATACAGTACAAAATCACTTCCAGTTGTAGAACTTACATGACAAATCACTTTTTTAACACAATTTCGTGTTGGGTTTACGTGCCATAATGATGTAAGACTAGCTGAGAATTAGATCTGTGACATGATATCCATCACCACATGCAGCCATCCATACACTAGGTTTTCTCCATATATATTACGCATGTCATTTTACAGATAGCCTTTTCATGTTCAAATGCAGAGGTTTTATTTTTCATTCACAGCATTTCATTTGTAGACTGTCTAATGAGGAAAATCATCCGGTCATTATTCTGCAGTTCCATTTCTCGACTGCATAATATTCCTCAAATACAAGAATTGTACATTGTGCCCTCTGATTACCCTCTATTTTTACATCATCTTATGTCCATGGAGATTCAATTACTGGCTGAATAGAGTTGATTTATGTGACCATTCAGTGCCGCCTGTTTTAAAATCAGGAGGAAATATAGAAAATATGCATTCATCAGTGCCTCTAAATGCCATAATGAGGTGAAAAGATAGGCAGGACTCAAATTGTCCCTTTTTTTATTGTCTAAGCAGCTAACTGTGTGTGGGGGGGGGGAATGTAGCTGTTGATGTCCTTGATCTTTTGCCTAGTTTAATACATTCTAAGTAGATTAGAGCAAGAGAGTGCATGAAAATACATATTTTTCCTTCGCTGATTAGAGTGGGAAAAATATGGGGCTCCATTCCATTTTTTTGCATTGAAAAGCGCATTAAGGCTGCTTTCACAAAAGTGCAAGGGAAGTGGAAAGGAAATGGTTTTGTCATTCGGCCTCACAAACAGATCACACGCTGTTGGTTGTGTGAGAAACACAGAATGAACAAGAAGCTGCCTTCACAAGGAAATGTAGGATGCTCCAGTCTGACAGCGGTGTGTGTATCGATTATTTCATGCATGTACACAGCAACATCAATTCATCATAAGTATCTCACCAAATTAGCAGTTATTCCGAGCAATTTGATTTATTCAAACACTGTGAGAAGCGGCCACGCAAGATCCCAATAAACTGGGAGAAATGATGTAGAATCCTTGCCATAGCCAGAGACGGATTATTCTGCAAATTAACCGCTTCACCTGGTACCATCGCTGAATTGAAGAAAGGAATATATTTCAAATCTCCTCCTTTTCAAGCCTTACAGCACCTTTGCTGAGAGGTGGAAGATGTGAGAGATTTGACTGCATATCAGACAGGTACATCGACAATAGCGTGAACTGGATGACAATGGGTCAGACAGGCTATTCAGCCAAAGCTTTTGGGGGGCATGGGTGCCATGGGCCTCTAAAACTCTACATTCCTCTGCAGTAAGTGTCTTTCAAGCTCCCTATTTCAGTGGTCTGTAGCTCACAGCTGAATGGACAGCAGCCATTGTGTGCCCAGATAATGCGCTTCAATCATCCTTAATGTCATCACAGCCAAAAAAAAGCTCAGAGGCTGAGTTGAAGGGGCTTTATTTCCTCCCATATCCAAGAACAAAAATGGAAGTTTTTTTTAACAAGATTTAGCTCTGCACTTGTTTGGCACACTGATTCTACTGACTACTAAGTCAGTAGAATCAGAGGTCTAAGGCTCTAATAAGACCTGTGTTGTGTGTCTAGGGACGGAAATGTGAATCACTGCCGTAGCTGTTTTTCATGCAGATTTGGTAGTGGCCTCTGGGTGGAAAACGATTTAGCAGTCATGTTTAGGTTGAAGCTGATTTAATTTTACTGGTTTTTTTTTTTTTTTACACAATACTTATATTCTGGACGTGGTAGGCTGCAGGGAAAGCTTGTGGTGTGGTAATCAATTCCATACCTTGGCCAACGGTAAGATGTTGAATGGCTAATTGACCGCAGTAATGGTGCATGGCTATGTGGTGGTGGACGATGGAGACATGCACATTAAAAAACAATTAATTTCCAATACTAATGTCACTCTTGGCTGCCTCTGCTGCCATATAACAAGGAGCTGTCACTGATTAGTAATTTCATACTCCATCTAGGATTTGATCGAGGCTATGCAAAGTTAGAAGGCCCTTTTGTTTGATTGAGATACTTTTCCTTTTTAAAAGAGTGTTTGCTCTTTGGCAGCTCCACATGGCGACAAGACATCATTTTGAAACAATGCAGAAATCCAAATTTGGCTCAAGAAACTGCAATCACCAAGCTTTAATTCTACTGTGGATGGGCAATGATGGTGGATGGGGAAATTATAAAAAACAGACCCAGGAGGTTCAGCCCCCATTGATTATCACTGCTTTTCTGAGTGTTTGCTGGCAATTCTGATTCATTACTTCTAGTGCGTGCTCATTTAGTTATTTACATGCACATAGATATTTACTTTGAAATGGTTACAGTGCACTGCAACCATATCAAAGTAAAGAAACCCCAGTGAAGTAATAGTTTGATTATTGAATCAGTAACCTAATTTCGCTTACAATCTGTGTGTAAAAGATCCACTTCATGATCAGACTACAGAAAACATCTTCGTTAATGCCACATTGTCAAACAAGGACAACAGAGCAACTTCATTGGTGTTTATTCTTTTTTCTATTGATGAAGGAATGCTGTTTTCACGCAGAACAGTGATGTTTTTGTCTTGCACCACCATTGGCAATACAGCTCTTTGTACACAGACAAACCAAGTTGCATGTGCTCGACAGCAAGTCCTTCATACTGTATAGTCGAGGAGAAAGACACTTTTCATCACTTCTTGTGATTTCAAAAGCTTCGAGTGGCTAATAACCCGAGACCTCTTTAAGGGTATGAAAATAAAAACAACATGAACTGATTATTCCTATTTTCAATGTGCTCTTCCCTCTTATTTCACATAATTACTTTGCCCTGCTGAAATTACAACAGCGCGATTCAGCCTAATTTAAAATTAAGATAATGCTTTTTTTTTTGCTCTATTCATTTAACAGTACTTAGCATCTCTTTGATAAAGGGATGAAAAAGTTAGAAAAATAGGACTTTGAGTACAGCAGTTTAGATGCTGATTGTTGACCCTTACCATTGTGAGTGTTTTTCATGATTAAAAAGCACTATTCATATGACATTGCCTCTTATTTAAAAAATGTTTGACAAAATCACTTTGAAAAAGCCTGGAAGAGACATTTTACAGAAAGTAAATTTGATTCCTCATGGTCACATTGTGTGATGTGATCTCATACATATTCTGGGTTTCCAGAGATCATCAGGCGGTTAAATCCCCTGACTCTCAAAGCAATTGCCCCCTTTGTCCTGGGACTGAATCCCAGTCGTGTTTTCTCTCCTGTGTTCATAATTTGCCCTCACCCTCAACAACAGTCTAAATAAAGAATAGAAAACACCACAGGTTAGAGTACGGCCAACCTTACTTTAAAAGAAACAGCCTGAGGTTGTGGGAATTCAACACTAATTACATTAATGCAGGCTTTTTCTTTTTTTAAAGAATTTTTTTTTAGATTTTAAGCCAAAGCTGTTGGTCATCTGGTTCAATTTTAAAACTGAACACGTGAACAAATGATAATTTAGATAAATTCTATTGAAATGGGAATAATCAAGTGAACGTCATTGTAGACCATATACTGGATGTGTTTAGTTATAAAACACAGGCAGTGAATAGAATCCAGAGCAGCCAAGTGTGGCTTTCAAAATGATAAGAACTGTGCTGGTTCTGCTGCTCCCAGACTTGGCATCAGAATCCATCAAATTAAAATCCTATCGCGCTGCTCCCGTGCGCTTGTCTGAGGACATTTCAGCATCACCACTGTGTCTTCGTAATTATTTTGGAGAGTGTATTTGCTTTAACATGAGCTCGGCCAATGAGCAAAGACAGGGCATGTTGCAGGCATCTTCCTCATGACTAACTTGCATATGACACAATGTTCCCTGTGCTGATAGATGCAGGGTGGCAGTCTGAAGCAGTGGGTTTTACCCCTGCAAAAGGATCGGACATGATTGGCGCTGTGGAAAGGCTGACAGCATGAATTATGAAAGTCTCATTAGGGGCTGTTGGAAATGATTTATCTGGCTACAAAATATGGCCATCCAACCACATTTGCATCCATGGTTATACGGAGTCCATATTGTGTTTTGCTCTTTTAATTTCGTAGGTGTATTATTTCCTGTTTATTAGTGAGGAGCTTCCATGGACGACAAACCATGACTCTATTTAATGGAGGTCACTACTTGGTATGCCAAGCAAAATAGCATAGAAAAGGACAAGGTATGCTCTTTGAAAATTGGCTGCAGTCGCAAAGGTGCTAAAAAAACGTGTCCTGTTTCTCACTTGACAGATGCATTGCTTGGCATGGTGGCATTGAGCTTGACAGTGTGTGTGACCACCAGGTCATCTACTGGGGTTGTGTGTTTCTATAGTGATGCCAAAAGCTGCTTCCATATTCCTAATGTCCCTTCTCAAGAGCATTGCAGCAAAGCATACCCCCAAAGACATAATTTACGTTCATCATTTTAAGATCATACCCTGCTGGTCAAAAAGAAGAAAAACAAACTCTTGTTTTGAGGCAATTGACCAACACTTACAAGAGAATATTTCATGAGATACTTTAAGCAACCGACTAAAGTCCCAGATTTGAGAAGGCCCCAGCATTTCACATGGTGTACAATGTGTAGTTTCTATACTATTCATATAACGTGACTTCTCTGTCTGAAATGGTTTCATTAGTAATCCGCCTCCATCCTTGTTTCTGTCGGTGCACAGTAGTCCTTTCAGTTGTGTGCCTGCAGCAGCCCCACTTTTAGTCACGGGTGGTTCAGCAGTGTCGCTTTTTGAAAAGGCTGGTGATTTTGCAAGTTATAAGCTGCAATCTTGGCATTGCTTTCACTTTAAACTGCTCCATAGGCGGATCCATTTTCTGATAGCATCATGCAGCGGAGCTGAGAGCACGACACATTGCTCACATTATGATGCAGAGGGTACATCTTTGTCAAAACCCGGAATAGATTAAAAGGAAATGTGTATCTTAATTTGTCATGGTTGATTTCAATTTATTTTCCCTCTCTTTTTTTAGACCAGATCTATTTTCCGGACATTGATAAGCCAGCATTGGTTTACAACCGCAGTAATGCGGATGATGCTTTTGATTCTTGTGATGGCAGATTATCATAGTAGAGAGTTTAGCTGTGGAATATGCATCTAAATTGTGCAGCGTCTGATAGAGTAGAGATTCAACTTATACACGTTTGGATGAGCTGAAACGATATGAAGTCGGATTGGTGAGGCCCGTTCCCTGAAGCATACAGAAAAGAGGGGGAATGATCTGCTCACGGCACCCAGCAACAGGGCTTCTTGATGCAGTGCTTTGATAACGTCAGAGCTCCATCTAGGTTGCTTTGTGAGGTACTGCTCAATAACCTTGTGATTTAGCACCGTGCTGTAAATTATCAATGCAATCTCCGAGCCACTCATTTGCCTTCCCATCAGCAATACAAAATATGTCCTCTCTACTTACAACAGACTGTATTGTGAGCGCTTGTCTCACCACACTCACTCCATTTTTATGTGAGTTCACATGACTTTTCAATGAGGTACAGCGGCAGTTGCACAGAATTCTAATTTGGCCTCAATCTAAGTCATTAGGAGAGTCAACAGGAAGCAAACAGATGGCAGAAGGAATATGATGGATAATTGTACATCTCAGAGGACAATTTGTAATTTGTATCTGATTCCGTGCAACCCCCTCATTTTCTGAATGAAGGACTAATTGAGTTTTTTTTGATTGGCGCAAGCATATGGTCCCATCAATGGTGAAGGGTTCGTGTAATGGGTGTAAGGAGATACGGAGACTTATAGGATCGTTTCTGAATGGTAGTCCGATTTTGAGGTCCGAGAAACACTTCAGTCCCGGTTTTGGATGTGGAAGTGTGTTAATGAGCTAAAATACGATGCATGTTTCATTACTTCATAATCATCATCATCGTATTTCTTGTTATTTTTTTACATCAAAAAGTAATCTTCACAGTTTTGTCGAAAACACTGATACTTTCTAAGTAAATGTTGGAACAAGTAAAACATACTAGTATCTGTCTTTACTTGTGAATAAAAGTGTTTTGGATGTTTTTTATTTATTGTTGTTATGTATTCCACTGTAGCACATTATGACACATAATGACAAAAAAACATGATTTTCTTTTTGCTTTCCTTTGGTTTTGTTGTTATAAATTTTCTGTCCTTTGTTGTTAATTGTAATTGCTAGTTTTGGGGTTTTTTGTTGTAGAAAATAATCAACCAGAACAGGGTTTGATCATTATTCTGCATTGATGTTCAGGTTTTATTTACCTCCCGGAAACAAGCCAATGAACAGACGCTGTCGTTACAAACAGACATTCAATTATTACACAACTGTTTTAGCATGTGTTCACTTTCAGCATTTGTAAAGGTTAATGTCTTTAATTGTAGTTTTGCATCGTTTCATGTTTAAACATATTCCCATTGTAATACATGACTGAAACACAACTCCAATATATCTAAAAATAAAAGTGTGATTTAAAACACATATACACGCTATACGCCCATTTATTAAAGGCTTTTTCATTTTAGTTTTTGGTTATGTCTTATTTATCACAAGATAAGAACAAGTTTAACCTTTCTCTTATTTGGTCTCATATCTAAAATGTAATTTAAGCACTTTACAATCCAGATTATCACTACATTTGATCAAAATTTGCTCGTCTCAGCTCAGCTGATGAGAAACGGATCAACGACAGTCACGGGATAGTGAGGTAGTCCTCTCACTGGTATTCTGGGAACTTACACTCTTCAGATCGTAGCGGTAATGAAGTGCCTCTCATTAAGAGCTACATTTGTGACAGTCAGTCAGTCAGTCAGTCAGGAATGCATAGACGGCAGGAAGCGGAGAGCCCCTGATAGACGTTACTCATAGGGGCCTTTGAGTAAAGGCTCATTTCATGCAAGGTTAGACACATCAGTCATTGGACATGGGGCTGGCTTTTACTGCCTTTCGATAAAATTACACATGGAACGTGTCCAAACGGTGGAGATGAACCTGGAAATCAAATGTCTTCCATTAGGCTCTCTGCGGCAGGCATGATCACCGTCGGTGTGTCAGCTTCAAATTCCCTGCATGCAGTGAATCAAAGCCTCAGTGATGACAAGGGTCATGGACACAGGGAACTTTCTTTCTCTCTGATTGCGTGCGGAGTCTTTATTTGTTTGTTATATGTACTGAATGCACTTAGTAGTGGGACATCAATTAAATCAAGCCTTAAATATAGCCACTAATTAAGCTTGAAAGCATCAATGAGCTGTGATGGGTAAGGAAAGCTTTGAGCCCACATAATCAGGCTCGCATGAATAGTTTGGCTTGGGCAGGAGAATACTTCTTTGACACTGTGATGAAGGCCCGTGTGTGTGCCACAGCACATTCAGTAACACTTTTGAGTTGCCTCAAAATCTGAGCCCTGGTATCCCCCTGTTATAACCTTCATTCATTGTCACCTGCTGAGGTTACAGCCCAGTGGTGACCAGCGCCTGCAAAGCCAGTAATTTGAGCAGACATTTAGTTACATTTGACCCAGAGATTTTTGGCGGTTTCTGCACGCAGCGCTGGCTTTGCTAACATATGCACCTCTGGAGATCCAGCTTCCAAAGCCGATTGAAACAGAAGAGTGATTCTCCTTTCCTTTTTAGTGCGGCCAGACATATCTTACGATACGATCAACTTGCAAAGCAGCCCGATTCCCGAGACTAGCCACTGAATCACTTCAGTTTCTCAAAGTTGAAAGGAAGGCATTATTTCTGGAAATAGCCTAATCTCATCCCTCACCTCTTTATTACTCATCTGATTTGTTGATCATCCCTGACAAGCTGGGGAAATGGCTGCCGTTATAAACGGATGGCACATCGTGGCAGCAGCATGTCGTTTTTGCTTGCACCGTTTAAAAGATCTATTTTTGCACTTACTGGGAGTAATTGCAGGTTTGACGCTGCGCAGTGTTACTGAATGCAGCGCTAATTCAGCTTCTTCCTTTCGCGAATTAGGAGCTTTTGAAAATGTAAAACAGGTAGCTGTTTTTCTGTGACAGCGAGCTGATATACAAGAGGCTCCCAAAATATTAGATCAATAATATTGTCAAAATCCTATTTCACGGCATCACACGATGTTGGCCACATTATCTTTAGCCTGCTTGGAAGTCTAGGCTGTCAAAAGAAGCCAATGTTAACAATCTTAGAGAGATGAAGCTGAGACTGACCAGGAGTTATTCTGGTTCCTGTGTATCTATAGTGAGTCACACAAATCATCAGTGAATCTGCTGACAATTACACTAAACTTCTGAGAAAGTAAGGAGACAGATTTAGTCCTGGTGCTACCAAATTGTGTTTCATGGAGTTGGCAGGATTATCTAAAGGGAAATACACAGAGGAGATAATGTAGATCGTTGCGCTCCAAAAATACAGTGTTTGGATAGGAGTGCAGGAAAATGGAGGCTATGAAAATATCCAGCAAGTACAAGTATATATTTGACCAGGAGTCCCGCTTCTCCATGTACATTGTATCTGTACAAAGAGAACCATTTTATTTCAGTACGATGACAGCAATGATGACGTTAATAATGGCCCCTTATCCTCACTTTGTTCAGTAAATACAACACACTGGACATTGACTTTCCATTACAGCATCTGCTACATAGATACGCTTATATGACTGCTCTCAGTACATTTTTACTGCCAGTTAATACCAATTGCATGCATTTACTACAATCCATAATATTCTGGATATAAACCAATTCAGGTCTACTTGTAAGAACTAATATTCTCCAGAAGCAACTCCTTCCTGTCCGTCTGGTCCAGATTGTTGGAGATTATTTCTATTTTTATATGTTTGCTGGCTCAAGCATGGCTTTCACCTTGTGTTAAAATGCTTTACCTGTCGTGAAATGAAAAGTGTCTATTGCTGATCTGTCTGCCAAGGTCATCTAAGTAATTCAGCTATTTTAGGGATGTGTGTCTAATATGTCAAGTATTTCAGAAAAGCAATGCCGCTATTCTTTAGTTTCATCAATTCTGATGAATAAATGGTCACTATAAGACCCAAAGGAATGTCTTTTTAAATTGTCAAACGCAGAACGCATGCTTTGTCAGTGATGCATGCCATCAAGGTTGTGTGAATTAACACCAAAGGAAAGCAAGCCAACAGTGATGGATTTCACTGAATGGCATTGCCTCTCCTTTGCTGTTGAAACATGATGGTTGATGGATATCGATGATAAGTATTCTCTTTAGTTCCGACTGAAGGACAGACCCCTCGTAAATCTTAAACTTAATTTTCTTAAAAACACACAGTTAAAAAGTTCTGAATACTTGCCAAAACATGAAATGATGCAGTCTCAAGCAGAGTAAATGTTTGCAAGGTAATGACACGCTAAATGCATCATCTGTGCTTTCTGCCTTGTAACGCAGTGCAGACGCTTCGTGTTTTTTTTGTGTCACTTTGACAAATGACAAACAGCCTGGCCCTCCATTTATTATAACTCTGGCCTGTGTCTGATGTTGACGGTTATACAGCCACGGGCTTGAATACAATCCTCGTGGTTTAATTAAACCGCTGTGCTTCGTTCTCAGGACTTTTCTGGTCTCATGTTTCTGCTTTTTTTTCCCCCATTCTACCAACAAAGTTATAGGATTAAGACCTTTGAGGCATCGTAAGAGACTCCAGTCTCATTTACACTTAAACTGAGACTCCCTTTGCTCTAATCTAACCAGTGCTCATTTGAGTACCAACAGGTTCAGCTTTATTTTTAATAGCTTCCTGTCCAGACTGATGTAGATATAATTACTCAAACATCAGTGATGAAATGATGAATCCATGATGACAAACCTCGATTTAAAAATGTGTGAAGTTTGATACAATGCTCTGTAATGAGTACACAGTAAGTATCTTACTGACATCACACTTAATGACGTTTTTATAATCTCTTTCATTTCCCAACGCATCGCTGTATTGTTCATCATGAGCCGGTGAGAGCTAGATTAGATTAGGTGTGACTGACTGTCAGGCTACTGTTCAATAGGCTGAGTTGATCAATGTTTTGCGGAGGCAAATCTTTTCCAAAGGTAAAATGGAGTTAAGACCAATTATAGGGGAAACCAGGCATGATGATTGGTATCTAAAAAGGATAATACAAAATGTAACAGCCTCCAGTTCTGTATATGGCCTCCTTGATACAGGAACTGTTGCTTCTGGATGCACAATAGAGAGCTGGTAGGAATTATTTTCTTTTAGTATACAGTTAGGGATATTCACATATATAAAGCTTCGTTGCCTTTTGTACTTGATATAGTTGCTACATTATGCAATACAGGACAGTAGGGTGCCTATAATGATATAGAACAGACTTTTACTGAAAAGTAAAACAATTAAAATAAGTCAAGTATTTTTGTATGTATTGTCTACATCCATCCTGCCCTGCTGAGCTTAGTGAAATGAAAGTGTTATTGTATGCTGTCTCATAGCTTTTAGTGTTTAGTTTCACTTGTATAAATTCATTAAAAAGCAGTGGGCCCTGCTTTTTGTCCGATTTCCTGCAAAGTAGCAGACATTTGGGCTGACTAAACCAGACAGCCCTTTTATTCTGCTAAATAGGGGATTGGTTCTTGAGCCAAGGCGCCGCAGGGTAGAGCCCAAAACACAGTAAAGAGATAACATGTCAAAGTATCTACAGTAGTTAGCCTTGCATGACTGAGCGTTAGATCAACTGCTCTCGGTTCGTCCAACCTTCAGTGTACCTACACATTTTTCACACAGAGTTCACACTGTGCTTTCTGCTCAATTTGATCAAAACAGATGTGGACACGATCAAATCAGAGAGAAAGACCTTTGAACGTGCTTCGGAAGTGCCGTACTTTGTGCAGTCGTGGTTCTGAAGATCCCAATCAGCATCAAAAGGCTGCGATGTTTGTTTCTACCTGGCAGCTTTCTCTCCTTTCATTATACCCTCTATTCTAATTATCTATGTAAACACAGTTTTCTTGATACTGTACTGGGAAGAGATGTTGTTTGAATGTCGCCTAAACCCAGTCATTTTTTTATTTATTTACTTTTCTTAATCCAATCATGGAACATGTTTGTTGATATAATTTGGTTAATGCCAACAGTCTGATGCGAGGATCAGACAACTGTCGTCTCGTGTAGTCAAGTGATTTATCATATAATTAGTCCTAACATTTCAGCTTTCAGTGGAACATGATCAGACGAGATTGACAGATAAGGCTCACTGTGAGGGAGGTCAGTCTTTCTAGGCGTACAGTTTGCTGCCGGGGGAACACAGAAAACTGACGCTACAAACCAGATTAGAAGCGGAGATTTAAACATCCTCCCTATCAATGGCTGATGCATTGTATTGTCTAATGTACTAACATAAGCTATGTGTGAATTTGTTGTCTATCACCTGCATTGCCTATTTGCAAATTATACAATCACCTCATTAGGACCACACTGCTAGAAGTAATGCCAGTTTTCAATTAAGATGAGAGTTTGAAGACAATTTGCATCAGCTTGTTAATAAGTAAGTAACATATAAATGTTTCAGTGTGGCTCATTTACTTAAAACAGCTGATGCAAATTTGTAACAAAATGCAACAGTGCAAGCATCGCTTTTCTCAGCGTGGAGTCAGAACATTGTGCTCATTGTCTCTTTGTCCCTTTATGGGAAACAAAGAGGGCATGCATTGTAATGAATACAGCTCAGAATACATTTGCCTAATTTAACAAAGGATCACAACATTGTAGACTGGCTAAACCAAAAATAAATCCTGCAAAGATGACAAACTGTTGAGGAAACTGTGGATCAATAGCATGTTATGTCCATGACCCCCTCCTCTGTGGCTTTCTGATGGCTTACACATTTTTACTTTCATTTTCTTTGCTGTTCTTTTCTGGGTGTGCAGGAGGGAGGGAGGGAGGGAGCTGGTCTGATGAAGTGTTAGAGTCTTAAAAACCGATGTGAGTTTATTTGCATGTTTGCTATGTGTCTACGCTGTGCTTTCAAGCTCAATTAATACTCCCAACTCACCCTTATAAATCCGTTGCATTGTTCTATGCCCTAGAGTAAAGGACAAATTAAATACAAACTTGTGTGGTCTTTGTTTCTAGCCATGTACTGCAGTTGCTTCGAACATCCTGAAAAACAGTATGTAATAAGCTTTTGTTCTCAGAAAATCATGTTTGAGCCTAGCTTTCATATGAACCTCTATTTTGTCCCATAGAATATGGAATGATCGGAGAGCATACAGTAAAAAGTCAGCGGCCAAGATCAGTTCATGACACAAAGGCCCTGCAGGAGCAAGCTGAATCTGCTAAATTTATGGCACAAACTGGTAATACCGTAGTTATGTTTCTTTACTTTATTTTGTTAACTAAACTTAATTTCATCATGCATGCTATCTCTTGTACTGCACCTTTTAAGTGGAAATGTTTTGCATTTTTATTTCTTTCCAATTCATTTTCTATTGCTACATATGAAGTAGGAAGATACATTTCCCATTTATCTCTGAGTATTTACTTTGAATATAGAACTTAATTGGGTTTTGTGGGTCTGTTTGTTTTATTGTCACATAGTGAGTTGGCAAGTGGATTACTCATGGAACATTCATGAAACAGCAGTTTAAAGCTAAGGCCCTAATGTGGTTAATGATTTCCTCAAAGGCATGATAAATTAAATGTCACTCAATGAAAAACCCACACCTTCAGCCAAATATCAAACACATACTTGGCAAAAGTTGAACTGATAGATGCTGCCCTTAGAGATAAAATGAGACTGTTGCTTAACCAAGTGTAGAATCCAATAAAAGAACAGAAATGATCTAAATTCATAAGGACTTTTACAATCTACTGCCTCAGCACTTTTAATGAACAGAAAGTACTGGAATAGGTGACAGCAATATTAAAGCAAAACCTGAACCTTTTTGTTGCTTTATTACATCTATCGAACCCTTTTTTCGAGTTGGTGGGTTTATATATATGTATATATATATATATATATATCTGAGATTTTTTTATTCTTTATTTTTTGGGAAATGTTTTAATTTTTTCATGTGTTATTCCATTTAAATTGCCGTCATTGTTTATGAACTCCTTTCATGACCATTTTAATTTGCGACACATCATACGAACATACCAGTACTAACGTTTACCCATTAACACCTCTCCATTTTACACACGCTGTAGGTATGTTGTTTCCCTGTCGACTCGCATCGCTGTGCTTTTCTGCTTCTCATTCTCACACTATTGACTCTCCCTGTACTGCCTCATTTAATACATTGATCCACCTTTCAGTCTATTTTATGATCTGAAATGAAGGGCAGGGTTTAGATCCCTATTTGGCTGGATCTATGTGTCCTTGATACAGCATGATAAGACACTACCTTAAAGCATGCTGTGTTGAAAATTACATTATGATTTGATGACTTCAAATGACATAAATGTATTCAGAGCTGCAATTGAAAGAATTCTTCTTTGTATGAAATTATTTCTCTAATGCCCAAAGCCTCCAAGAAAATGAATACTTCACCTGAGGGTTTAACACAATCAAACATCAATTATTTGGCGACTACTCTAATGCAGGAATTTTATTGTCATTCACTTGTCACCAAATAATTTATTCTTTTTCCGTTCAGGCTACCATGGCTTTGTAAATCACCACACTGCCTCATCCAAATATACGGCTTTATTCAGCATTTCATGGCTTTCTGATATTTGGACCTTTTGGACAATGAAGATTTAAAGGCTCAATGCTGTTTCTTCTAATTATTATTTTTAATTTAACTCAATAGAGATCTTTAGAAGAACAACTATGATCCTTATCTTTACTAATCTGCTACCAAATGCTATGTATGATTATTTAATGACTTATTTGACCACGTGCAGAGTTGAACTACTTCAAAGTCTGCTCGCCAAAAGCTCCATGTTGGCACAAAGGCCTGGACAATAGAGACAGAATCCATTGTTATTCTGCAGCTAAAATAGAACATTGAGTGTGCTTTTAGTCACACGTGAAAACGGCTGCAATCTGCTGAATAAAATCCGCTAACTTTCTCATTCTCCTCCACCCCTGGGAGTTAAGAAGTTAACGTGGATTTGAAAAGTATTTGAAACCATCGTCTAAAACACCCAATATGTTATGTTGTCAAGGAAACTAGATAGTTTGCTGCAGTGCAAGGGAATCCATATCTCAGGCTTCTCTCTGAACTAACACCCATTCAATTTCATTTTATTTTCTCAAGACGCTGTCTTTCTTGCATGTCACCATCTTCTTATGAGATTGTGTTTCTTTATGGTCTGACTTAAGCATATTATTGGGTTTCATTGAAATGCATGAATTCTTTTTTTTACGGATGAAATGAAACAATTAGATGTAACCCTGATGTCTACTGTTAGATTTATATATATATATATATATATATATATATATATATATATATATATATATATATATATAAATAATCATAGATGTGCCTTCACTGTGATCTTTGCATAAATCTCGCCGACTCTATAATGACTATTGTTAATGCACCTGCTGTCTAAAATTGCAAAGCACTTTATTGTGTTGCATACAAATGAAATTACTAGTCAGAAGAATTTAGCTGCGGGTTCAGTATTTGAATGTTTTCAAATACTGAACCCGCAGTTCAGTTTTGATGTTTTGATGTTTTGATGCTTTTAATGGTTTTATGTGAAGCACTTTGAATTACCTTGTTGTTGAAATGTGCTATACAAATAAACTTGCCTTGCCTTATTCATCAAAGATCACATAAAGGTAGTATAGACTGTACAATAGTGTTCTTATGAATCTTAAAGACCCCCCACTTCACCCCAACGTGACTCATGTTGGCCCCTCCCCCATTTGACTCAACCCTGCCCACCTTGCCCCACCCCGCCCCGTAAGCCCTGCCCAAGGACCGTATTGCTGCATTTAACTAGTGTCACCCTTCTCCCACACAGGTGAATCAGGTCCAGAGGAGTGGTCCCAGTGGAGCTCATGCTCTGTAACATGCAGTCAAGGGTCGCAGGTGCGAACAAGAACATGTGTCTCACCATACGGAACACACTGCAGCGGCCCTTTAAGAGAATCAAGGGTTTGCAATAGCACTGCCCCTTGTCCAGGTAGTGTTAGCCGCAGATTCTTAAATATTAATGTTTTGATCATTTGTTGTTGAAAGGAGGAAATGTGTTGCTGTGTTTTAACAAACTTTTCAATGTGTCTCTTGAAGAATGTATCATTATTGCAGTTAATCTAATGCTTTCTTTCTTTGTTGTTATTTTGTGATTTTTTTTTCATTGATTTTTTTCATTATCACTTTTGTGTTTTCCATTTCATATAACTGTAAGGCCATTCATCAATATTGAAATGGTTTAAAGACATGTGGTTCTGCATGGAGCTTGGGGAGCAGTAGACACTGATATGTTGTCAGCTTCCTGTCCTTGAAGGTCAGTCTTGCATTTTAAAATAGCTTGGCAGCATTTCTTCAAACACCCTGTAAGGCATTTCTTCCTCAACCCATGATGGCAGGGTAGATGAGTCACTGGCGGTCAGGTATCAGCATCAGATGCTTCTCTGACTGGTGATTGCGGCGCGCTAACGTTTGTCTGTCTGCGTCTGGTAGGACTGCGGGTCGTCCTGAAGAAGTCACCATTATCCATTTTTTGGATTGTGTACACAGACAAGTGTGTTGACTTAGAAATGAGATTCTGAACTCATGTTTAGTCAAGTATTTGAATGGCGCAGGAAAGGGTAGTGCTTCTGAGTCGGCATCACAAACTCTAAGGTAATTACGGCTGATAAAAATACTGCAAGCTGCAGCCTGAAAACTGATTCATGATGGACTGTACTTCATTTTTAGATGTGGCATGTGCAAGTGGGAAGTGTGCAGTTTTCAAAAAGGGTCACTCTCTTACTGTGCGTGGACATTAAGAGCTAGAAAGAGAATGAGTCATTTCAAAAGAACAGCTGCCTAAATACGGTCTTGGTGTGACTCCTCTGTGGCCATTTATATTGAGCACAGACAGCATTAAAGCTCCTATTTCTCAGAAGCTACACAGCCCGATTGCAGGTATATGAATTAATTTGGATGAAGAATGATTATTAATTAATGTAGGGCCAGAACTTACAGAGCTGCCCATGTGAATTCATTATTGTCCTTGATTTATCTCAAGACCTGCAGAACTTAGTATGCTCACGGCTAATTCTGGATCTGGAACTTTCTTTCACATAATAATGCAGAAACACTTATCAGCAAATAACTGGGCCACAAAACTCTGGGACAGCTCTAAAGCAATTTTGACTTTGCAATATAACTTAATTTTTAGCGAAAATAAAAGAGGGAGAATCTTCTTATAGTTTACAAGTTAATACTTGTATTGCTTTATATATTTGTAGGTGGACTATATCAACTGTACTGTAGTCCTGCTTTGTTGTTAAATTGCATTCCTTGTAATATCAGAAAAATAATGTTTTTTTTGTCTTCAATTGTTAATATCAAAAACGGTGCACTGGGATCACATACCTTGTTTTTCCAAGTCATGCTAAAACAAATGCAGCTGATATAACTTTGCTTAGTTACAGTTGCAAACTGGGATAAAAATGATTCCCACCTGGCGTGGTGCCACATAAACAGAGTCTATATCTAATACCCGAAAGGCAGACAAATCGATTCACTCCCTTCAAACTGCGAGTAGTATGCCAGGGTGCAAGGATGCCTCCAAAACAGAGTGCTTAAATTAAAGACACGTCACTTCCAGTCTAAAAGGAGCCGTAGCTTACCTTAGTCACCATCGCTGAAAACAACATCATCGGTGACAGATGGATCAGGCGCTGCAGGCAAGTAGCTAGAAATTCTGGGCCTCCTTTCGAGTTTTGATCCTGCTCATCCAACACAATGCACCTGCCAAAATACAATAACATTTCTGCTTTACCAAATATTACTCTTACCTTATTTATCCCCCTTTTCAACCCAACCTACAGCAACCTGGAGTTTCTCCTTTCTTTCCTTTAGAATTCTGGTGCATTTCTTCTTGAGAATGAAAGCAGCCCAGTCATATTTGACATTTCTACAGCACCATCCAGTATTTACATATATGCTAATTCCCCGGGTGTTTCAAAGCCGCCCACTGCTCCCAATGCTTAAGATGGGTTAATTGCAGAGGTCAGACTTCATGTATGTACCTCTATGAATACGACCAATGCCAATGTTCAGAGCCGATAGAAAATCAGTTTTTTACTGCAGCACAAAATTTAACGCGATGAGGTTGATATCAGCATTCAGTATTGTATCTTACTTATTCAACCCAACACTGATTAAAACACTGCACACTCGCAAGATTTGGAGTAAAACAAGCCTGTTTATGAGGTTATTATTTGTCATGGGTGCTAAACTTTCTTTTATTTGAATCAATATCAATTTATTTTGAAAAAGCACAGTTCACAATGTGTGGTTTGGTTGGGGAGGAGGTCAAGGGTGGTCATTTCCATTTGAAGTTAATTATGGCACCAGTCAATGAGAACATTCTTAGCTGCCAGGATTTGGCGCTAGCATATTTTAACTTGCAATCAACAAGTGAGAAAGTATTGTCTGCTGACCAGATAAAGTGTATCAATCCAAACGGTGACAAGCACATAAAAGAGCCATAACTTTGAGCTTGGGTGGGATGTTCTCTCAGGGTCGACGAGCACGGCGTGCGCTGTTTATTTTAAACGATGTAAACAGTAAGCCACTTGATCGAGCATGCGCAGATACATCCGTCAGACTCCGTCCTACTCTACAGGATGTGCTCATGCAGCCACAGATGTCTTTCAAAATAAACCACGCCAGTGATGCTCATGGCAGTGATGCAATATGTCATACGTCAGTGCAAAGGTATATCTCGTGAATATGTTTTTAAAGGGTTTTTGACGACAGTCGAGTATTTGAGGCTGTGGCTGTCAACAGGCAAGGATTCATGTTAGTTGCAGTTTTGACAGCGATAAATAGGCAATATTAAATAATATCAGACTTATCCGCGTCAAATACCTTGAACGTGCAATAACACTTTTTAATTTTAATTTGGGAAAGAACATTGACCATTGTTACTGTACATATATTGTTTTGCCTCAAATGAATGAACGTTTCTATTTGACTTTTACTAAACACCCGCTGCTACCAATAAGATAACTTGGTTGATAGGCAGAATGTCATGTGTTTACTTACATTACACGAAAATTGGGCAATTAGCATAAGCAGCAATAGCCTCCTTGAAAACAAAAGGCCTACAAAAACATTTATCAGCAGAAAGCACAGAGAGTTTCAGTCTGCAAAATATTGCATTATTGCCAACCTCATCATGAAGGCCATGCCAAGTTAAATAAAAGAAGAAAGGAAACTGTTTCAGTGCCTTAACGCAAAACTCACAACCATGCCAGTATACCATTATTAATCAGTGCAAACCAAAGACAAATAAAAAATGAAGACTATAAGAAGTTATATCTTCTATTGCTGATCAAGAAAAACAATGATAAGACACATCCTATAAAAAGTAAGAGACATTTTCTGTTGAAACATTGATGTAAAAATTCAATTTTGACAGTGAAACAATAACACTTAGGTAAAACTTAGGTAAAACATATCGGAAAATATTGAAATATATAATGACAACGTGTTTTATTCTGATTTCACTGTGTCAATGTGATTAGGTCTCTTTACTGGAGAAACTCTGTCAACCGAAGGACCCAGAAACCAGTTACGTTACTGCCTGAGGCAAAGCTATTGCAAAAAACACTTCCAAGTGCCATTGATCCTCGTTTTGCACTTTTCAAAAGTATATGGCAAGTGCAATATGATGTGCAATAGGCTCAAACTGCAGCTTTACGATACGCGTGGATGGGATTGTATTTTTTTGTAGAAACTGCCTCAAACAACTCTGTAAAAATATGACAGGCTGCAATATATATATATTTATTTATATATATATATATATTATATGGTGAACACAGTTAGGTACAAGAGGATGGCTAACAAGTTAAAAAGGTAAAACATCACTGGAATGATATGAGTTAAAAGTACTAAATCCCAGTTTACCACAAATTGATGAAAACATTCTTGGCAAATGAATTTGCTTTGTCCATCATCTGGTGCTGGTCCAAGAGTTTCACCTCTAACACAGAACAGTATTGCTCATGGCTGTCCCTGTAAATAATGGACGCAGTTCAGAGAAAAAAACAGAATAAGCTAAATCCTATTGCATCACTGATACAGTAGCTTTGGTGACTGCCTGCTTTGAACTCAAATGTTCAAAGTAAACTCTTCGGCCACCATGGGACACTTCGCTAAGAGCATCAAAACGGCGCCTAGAGGAGCTGGGACAGACGGTAGCTCCGCCTCATGGCGGACCGTCAGATTCATCCCAAGATCCAACGACTCTACAACTGATCCTTAGATCCAACTATTATACTGCAGGAGCTGTAATCCTCTGTACAAGCTACAGATAGTTAAGTTATTAAATCGTCATCAACAGACGATTCAAAAAAATCCACCAGATATGTTGTGTGCACTCCATTTAGTTATTGATCAAAATTTTCATTAAAAATAATTCGATATATTTCGTGCCTAAATCTATTCACTGAAAGGCATGCGCACCCACATCAGCCTGTTATTCCTATTGTAGTTTCCTGTAAACCGAACAGATTAGAACACAAAGATTGTGCCGCTATACTGTACAATGTTTGCTATGCATATGGTATCTTCAGTATACCCAGACCTCTGACGCAAAACAACAGTTCCATTGTGAATTTGGTTTGATACAATCTCCGTCCTCTTAAAGTTTAGTTTGGAGCCTTCAACTCCTTCAGTAAAAGCACTTTATCACTTGGATCAAGAAACCAGCAGCTGCTTGAGAAACTAATAAGGTTAAACTTTTACATGTTAAGTGTGTCCATCATTTGATATCACTGTGTACATTTAGGGAACACTGCAACTGCCAAGATAAGACAGCAGGTGTCTTATTTCTGTCTAAATCTCAGATGCCCATATTTCCCCGTTGAAAGTAAAGCTTTAAGCCAATAGCAAATATCCTCTGCAGTTCTAAAAGGACTCACCATCTGTCGACTAGAACCCAGTCAAACCTATATGCAAACCAAGATGCAAGAGGAGTGATGCCTTTTGCCAGCTTAAATTAATATAAATATAACTTAAACGTTGCACTTTGATAAAGAACACCTCTTTCCTTTAGAGCATATATTATTATATTATATAAGCAGCTAAGAGGAGGAAAAAGACACATTTATCTATAGCATTTTATTTTGTTGAAAGTTATCAAAAATGATCTGCAGTGTTCATAAGTGGGTATGCAGAAAAGTTAGGAGAAACTAAATTAAAGTTTTCTTCAAAGTTTGTTTATCCAAGATCAAAACTTTGAAAATATAACATCTCACAGTTGATTTTTTTTTAAGCATTACTAATATATATTTTTTAGATTTTGATTATAGTGGTAATATTTCCAAAACAACTTTTGAAATATTTGATTTGATTGTGTTTATGTAGCCTGATATTTAGTCTGAGTGGCCATTTCCTTACCAATCGTAAAATGTGGGCCATAATTCAGATGTCTGGAACCAGGTTAGGAACTGTCTGTTTGTTTGCATTACCATGATGAGTAGGCTATGTTGGTGTGATGACTTGCAGAACTATTGTCAGCCCACATTAACCTGAAGGTCCACAGCTATTGGATTCCCAGTCAACCAAGAAGACTCAACAAACTAACAGTGTGCAGGCCCGCTGCTCCTCACCCACACCTTGAGAGTCAGGATTCTATTGCTGCTATTGTCTGTTGAAAACTGCCACGTGGAAGATTGACATATTTATCATATTCTGTACCTTTGCTGCTGTTTTAAGCATTGTTAGTCGGGTAGCATTTATTAGAGGTGATTGAATCGTGTGGCCGAGGCTTTGTGACGCCCCACAGTGTCTGTGTGCTCAGTGTTTCATTTACATCAGTTTTTTGTTTTTTAATTTGTTTTTATTTTTTATGGCAGTTTGTTATGGGCTTGTTTATGCTGTAGCAGAGACAGAGACATTGATTAGGCCTGATGCCTTTTCTGTGCCCGCAGTACACGGTGTATGGGACGAGTGGTCACCGTGGAGCCTGTGCTCATTCACATGTGGCCGAGGTCACCGCACTAGGACTAGGGTGTGTGCCCCTCCCCAGCATGGAGGCAGGGCCTGTGACGGACCCGAGACCCAGACTAAGCTTTGCAACATAGCCCTATGCCCAGGTATCATCTGTCTGCTCTCTGAATCTATTCAAAACAACAATTGTAATAATTATCCCTGAAGGCATGATGATGAGAGGAATATAAAAGGTAAATCATCATAAACTTATTTCAAATGATTAATTATTGATCATGGTAACCGTTTACCTACACACATCTAGTATCCCATAGTCATACAGTACTGCAAAGGTGAGTACAAAGCTGAGAAGAAACCCGATTTGTGGTGCATTTTAAGTAAGCGTGCTTACACAATAATGAGGTTTAGTTGAGAGTCAATACTGTAATACTGATGTCAAAATCACTTACCCACAATTGCCTCTGATTGTTAAGCAGATTAGCGATGATGAGTTTTTCCACACAGTAAATGCTAGCTTTGCTCTGGTAACAGACTCAGTGAAAACCGCTCAATCCCAGATGCTTTCTCTCTGCCCAGACAGGGAAAATGGAAGGCAGCTGACAAATGGATTCTGCAGTTTGTGCCTTTGGCATTAATAATCTAAATCTATATACGAGGGCATTCTACAAAAACACGTTTTATGTTTCAGTCTCCTCTTGCCCTTTGGCTGTTTTTGAAATTCTAACCAGACTCGGAAACCAGCAGTACAATTCTCCTGAATCTACAAATAGTCATGTCATTTTTTTTGTCTGTTTTTTGGCTTTCATTCTGAGAGAGAATAGTGATCTGAATATCTCCTCCCATTTCTGTCTGCCCTCTTTTTTTCCCTTCATATGGGACATGCTTGTTGGGTTGTGGTTGGTGCCTCAGTGGACGGACAATGGCAGGAGTGGAGCTCTTGGAGCGATTGCTCGGTGACCTGTGCCAATGGCACTCAGCAGAGGACCAGGCAGTGCTCAGCGGCCGCCCATGGGGGATCTGAGTGTCGCGGTCACTGGGCAGAAAGCAGAGAGTGCCATAATCCTGACTGCACAGGTAAAATCCTGAGCCTCTTAATTCTGTATCCGCTTTGATGCCTCAATTCAAAAATCATGAACAGAGACAAAAAAAAAATCAGTCCGTCCCACATTGTTGCCGCCATCATTACAACCATGAGTGCTAAAATAATTCCAATCAACTTTAGATCAAATATGCAGCCTGGTTTAACTCGTTCCGTGGCGTGCTGCAAACCTCTGCAGGAAGAAACAGAGCTGTGTTGTAAGAATCAAGAATGATGTTTAAGACCATGCTCTATCAATTGGATTTGTAAAATCCAGTTAGATATACTGTATGCCTTTCACATAATTCAGGGTTAGCTGTCCAAACTGTCTGTCGACATCACAGACGTATTAGAGGCTGAAAGATGTCAGCTTAGAGGTCTCCATCAGGCTTTGAATTGTCTGATCATATGAAGGGCCTGAGCACTCTCATAATCTCCTGATGCAATTTGCACTGCAGCAGCTAAAACATTTTTTTTTTGTTCTGTAGTTCTGTAGTATGTGTGTGGCGGAGAGATTCACAGTCAGTGGAAATGTTGTGTAACCGCTGCCAGTCAACCTTATGCCCTCTTGGACCACTAAAACAGCACATGCTTGGGACTGCGTATTTCCAATTTGTGCTCATGATAATGAAGCAGACGATGCTGTTGTTCGCCTCACAGCGAGAGGAGGCATTGTACAATTGATTTACTTAATGAGGCCTGCATATTTAGCACTTCTTCTTTCTTTGTTACCGAGATGAAAGATCCAACATTACTGAGACGGCACAGTCCAGGCCTTCATTTGCCCGGTGTTCATGACTGCTAGCGGCATCGCCTCGCTTTGTAGAACGCAAAGAAAGAGTTCATTGCAAAACCCAATGAAATATGTCTTTCAGAAACAGTTAAATATATCTTTGAGTAATTTAGTGTGCTGAAAGGCAACAGGCATTCTTTGAGAAATTAAACAAAACAGAATAAAGTAGAAAACTAACGACTACAATGAAGGTCTGTGCAGGATTTGAATCAGTGTTATGTGTTTCAAAATTAAAAGAATTTCTCCAGGACTGCTGAAACAATGAGCTCTTTGAAACACATGAGCATGCATCTGTCTGAGGAATCAGCTGCTCTGATGTGGAGCAGATCGGCTTCAGTATCTGCTGGGATTTGATCAATGTCTTGAGCATAGTTTTTGCCAACAGGTCACAATGGTTTCTGTTTTGTTTCTCCTCCGGAAGCAATCCTGACAGAGGTTAGTTGTAGGACATGAAATAGCCCTGCACATGTGAAGGGGGGGGGGGGGGGGGGTAAGCGGAGGTTAGAATGAGAGTGGAGTGTGTGTTTCCTACTCACAGGGCTTTGTACCTTTCCGTTCAGACAAGGGCATGTGATTTACTACACCGCTGAAGGGAAGCATCTGTTTTTGTGTCTAATGCACAATTTAACAGTGTACGTTACAAGGGCATAAAACATGCTGCTGGTTTTTGAAACTTCAGCAGAAATGTTGTTTAATATTGGCAAAGTGAGGCGAATGATCACCACTCAGAGAGCAGCTTCATTTAGTCATAAAACCCACATTCTCTTGATGATTCAAAGTAATCTCGTTCATTTTTGGAATATTACCGACAAACTGCATCTGCAAACTGAATGCACGGATAGCAAATGAAATAAATGCAATCACAAATCAATCAAATTAAAATAAAAGCCTAAATGGCACACGATGAAATGAACACACTGTGATGTATCATTTTGGTTGTATCTCTGTTGGGGTTTTTTTTACGCCTGTGAGAGTATCTCTTTCTAACTGAGGATGATTCTGTTGTAGCTAACGGACAGTGGAATCCTTGGGGTCCGTGGAGCGGCTGCTCGAAGTCCTGCGACGGTGGATGGCAGAGGCGAACGCGGGTGTGTCAGGGGGCAGCGGCGACTGGGCACCAGTGTGATGGCACCGGAGAGGAAGTCAGAAAGTGCAGTGACCAGCGCTGTCCAGGTGAGCCGAACGAGAATGAGACTTAAATCTGAATGAAAGTGAAGAGATTATTATTATCTCTGGCGAGAGAATGAAATGTTACGTAACAATAACAGAACCTGAAGAGGAGATGCAGATACAGAGGAGGGATGAAAGAGTATGAATATAAATGACGTCATGGAAATCAATTAGTGGTCAGTGACTTACTGAGTAACGCAAGTATCAGCAAAGCTTATTGAACAATTTTCAAAATAATCTTTTTTTCCATTCTGTGAAGAAAATATATTATTATCATTATTATGTAGCGCCTACACACAAAAGTTGTGTTTATAGGAGAGGGTGCATTTCATCACAATACTAAAAAGCATGCTCATATTCACCAACACGATACAGCTTTGATCTCCTATATTTCCATACCTCCTTGTGTGTAATATGAAGAAAATCGTTGCATCATATTGGGAATCCTGGAAAGCTCTTTGCATCAATGTAGTTACACTTCTACCACTTTGCTTTTAAGCGCCGTATGAGATTTGTCCGGAGGACTATGCAGTATCAATGGTGTGGAGACGGACGCCTTCAGGAGAACTGGCCTTTAATAGATGCCCACCCAATGCCACAGGTAAGGACATGAGCAATGTCTTTATTTCTAATGGTTTAGTGTGCACGCAGAGTCCCACACATGAATTTAGACAAGTCTTTTATTATTATTGCCCCTTTTTCTTCCATCCTGTGGGAGTAAAACAAAAAGAGTCATCCACTCATTAAAGGCAACAAAGTGATGGAATACATTTTGATATCTACGCTGTGGATTCAGCCTTTTGCCTAACTGTAAGAGCGCGACATTGATTGACCTAAAGTTGACTCATTTTGGCATAATGGCAGTTTGAATCACTCCAATAAATGCAACTGTCTCTCTACAATGGTATAATTACCTGGCAATTTTACACTAATGGTATAGTATTAGTGTTTAAATGCACATCACAATGCTACTAATTATGCTACATTATGAGGAATGATGCTAGATTCCTGCCATCACAGTAAGCTGTCCTTTCTTTTAGAGGTTATCAACAAGCCTTTTACTTTTTAAAGCTGCCTGACTAATCTGAGACAAATCACAAAAACGTCATGATCATGAGATAAACTTTGTCTGGTGGCAAAATGGTGTTACTCTGTCTGCAGAGAAGGCGCATATCCCTTTATCCAATTTCCACATGCAGTGATGTAACTCATGGCTACACCCATCAGTGCACAGCGTGTGCACTGGATGGAATACAGAACGGTAACTGTGATTCTGAGAGAGAGAAACAAGAAAAGCACACGGAGGTCTGTTTTCCGACATTAAGCAGACGCTTTAATATGAGCATGGAGGGAAGAGCATTAGAGCAGACGATGGGAGTTCTCCAACTGAGACTAACACTCAGTTCTTGAAAAGAAGAGAGAGGGGAGGGAGAAAGAGGGGGGGATGTTTAAAAAGAATGCAACCTCTGTCAAAGCTGCTTTTTGTTTTGCTTTTGTTCTTGTTGAAGGTCAGTTTGCTAACATACAGACAGGACAACGAAGCGCTGCTGGGTGCTAAAGTTACAGGTTGATTTGACACGCTGAGCTCTTGTAAAAGATTTAAACAATCAAAGGTGTTGTGAGTCGACATTTCTTCACCATAAAATACTTAACTGGCAAACTAGATGTAGCAGCAAACACGCTGTCATTCACAGATGGCTCACCTGCGGCAAAGTATCGCAGGCGGAGATTTACTGGCATGACATTAGCTTTCGGGTTTGACATTAGTTTTTATGGCTAATAACTGTTTGGCACCATACGAAGCTATTTCCAGCTTGCAGTGAGGGCCTTTTCTTTTGTTTTTGTGTTCTTCCTCTCTGTACGATGTTGTTAGAAATGTAACACCTCTGCTGATTAAGAATTTCATTTACACCAAAAGGTGTCTTTAATGTATGTGCCAGATCCAGGTCAGTCAGTCAGGGTGAGATAGTTGGCGCCTTTATACAGCCACACTCATTCGTGTTCTGACTGAGCTGCATCACATCAATAAGTTATAGTAATTCTAAAAAGATTGTTGTGAACCCTTGACATCAATGACTCATTTATCCCGCATTTTTTTCACTTACATTTTCTTTTTTTTTACTGAATTTGGATGCTGCTACAGGGGTTGCATGGACTGCTGTAATACGGAGATACATGCCATTGCTGCAGTCTGGGTGGTCAACACGTGTTTATATATATATATATATGTATATGTATATATATATATGTATATGTATATATATTCACACCAATTAGCACACATGGTGCCGTACCACTTAATGACAGAACCAGGACCCGTAATGAACGTCCAAAAGAAGAGCAGTGTCATGACAAAAGGGTGAAGTAACAGACATATTTCATGTTTAAGCACAGTGCATCCCCCTGTCAAAACCCGGCACTGACCACTGGGAGACTACGATGGACAACAGTTCAGGTCAGGTCAAGTTTATTTGTAAAGCCATTAATCACAGCTCCGGTGTCAGCGGGTTTCACCAAAGCCTACATTATGAACCTGTGAAATGAAAACAACACCTTCCATCCTTTCACCTGTAATTAGATCAAGGGCAGACCCACACAGCTCTTAATGAGGAAAATGCGAGTAGGAACCAAAAGGCCTCACAGACAGACCTCCTGCTTCCAGGAGACGTGTGATGGCTACTGAGAGCAGGTAAACAAAGATGAAATACTGCTCAGAAAAGGCAACGGAGCAAGATTTGCAACGTGAATGCAGGAAGACAGCTCGGTTGAAGGGTCTAAATATGTTGGGGTTGGGGGGATTGGGGGGGGGGGCATCCGTGTCCACTCAGCCGTAGTCACTGCCGTCATCAAGGTCACCATAGGAACAGCACCGCCTCGGTCATCATGGATGACAACTGCCACCGGAGGCGAGAAGGGAGGAAAAGTCGGGACGATACACACATAGACATAGACACACAGCAACAAAGGTTCAAACATTGGTAAACACACAAACTACAAGAGAGCTATGTGCTTTAGTAGAGCTGAAGAGACTGTTTCCTACCTGTGACAATACAATCTGGAGTCGGACTTGAGTTCTTTGTCTTTATAATCATCACATTTGAAGTAAACCTTACAATACAATATCTGAGTTCCTAAAACTGTCCTCAGTCATTCCAGAGGAGCGCCAAAGCAGCCCTCTGTCAAGGATAAAGATATTTCTTTTTTTTCACACAGCACAGAATTCTTAGGATGTCCCTCATCAGATCGGCAGAGATCTTTTCCAGACGTGGTTTGTGTGCGAGTAATTGCAGAATTGCGGCAGTGTGTGGTTGATTGCGTGCAGCGTAATGTCTCAGGGAGACATCGATTCAAATTTAGAAAGTGCACAATATGTCGCCATTTCCTCCGGGACCGAGTTCGTGCAAGGCGTACACTATAAAACGCAGATCGGCAGAGATCTTTTCCAGACGTGGTTTGTGTGCGAGTAATTGCGGCAGTGTATGGTTGATTGCGTGCAGCGTAATGTCTCAGGGAGACATCAATTGTTGTTTCAATGTATGTTTTAAATCTCCTTTACTTTTGCCTTTATGCTTTTAATGGTTTCATGTGAAGCACTTTGAATTACCTTGTTGTTGAAATGTGCGATACAAATAAACTTGCCTTGCCTTGCCTCATCTTTCCTTTACTCTTTTTTTTCCAGTGCTGTACATTGTAAAATTAAAGTGAATGACTAGTATGTTTGATATTTGCTAAACATCAAATATGCTGAGTACCAGTAGTGAAATATACCATTTAGGCTTTATACTTTTACGTGCATTCTTTTCCCTACTGACACCTTCAGTTACAAGTTAGCCTTCAGGAGAGATTTTGCATGCAAACATTATTGTGCTCTTATTTATGTGGATGTCTAACGAGAGACCCTAAATCTCAATTATCAATTTAAGTTTGAGTCAGCCAACTGAGAGACAGCAATCAATGCAACTGAACCACAAGCTATTTAAACAAACACTCCACAGGTTAATGCGGAGAAAAATGATGATGTGCTCAAACACAAGACATCATCCTTTTAGAATGAATGAGGCAATCTTACTTGTGATATTTAGCTCACTCAGATGTTTGAATTCAAGGTTTCTTACATTAAAATAAAGGTTGTTTATCTATCACAGGATGACATTCAACACACAAAGGTCTGCAGGAAGCCCTCTCAGAGAGTGCTTTTAGACACGTCGCATCTGTAACTCCTCGGGCAGTAAACACAGTGTTAGCCTCCCGTCTTAGGGAGGATTGTTCGCACAGCAACAGGTCATTGCTTCAGTGGAGTGCAGCCTTGGTTTTTCATCAAGCACATCTCTACCGACCAATATTTCATACTCAACTTACTAGTCTACATGCATCACTGATGATGCAAGGAGAGATGACAGAATGACAGCGGAAGCTGAATTGCTCTTCTCTGACCTTGTTTGATCCCACTGACAGTTTGATCCAAGGAGAGATCCAGTTGTAAATAAGGGAAAAGCATACGTATTTACCAAATGCAGATTTAAAAGTAAGTTAATATACAACTGTGATCTCTTACATTTGTATTATGTATTATTTTTCTCTGCAAAACTGTTTTTGTCAACAAACAAAAATGAGCTCTGGTGCAAGCATTTCACTTTTAAATGATTTTGGCCTCGGGCAGTTTGTGTCCTCTAGTGCTGCTGAATCCACATTAAAATGACAAAATACCATATCTTAGTCAAATGAAAGCACACCACAGGTGACCAAGCATCTTTTAAAGGCCTTCCCGTGGCTTTTAATTGAATCTCATTTTTGAAATAAATACACAAACATGATTCTCATCTGTCATTTCAGAAACTTGACCTCTTCCTGCTTTGTGTTTTTAAAAATAAATCCCACTTAAAGGGCACAGTCTTTCTCAGTTTAATATGACCTTTAGGAATATCAGAGCCAAAATGGGAAATCCTAATTTCTAGGTAGCCAGCCTTCATGAAATACACTTTTTTTCCGAGTGTGAGGGCCTAAAAGATTATTGCATAACGCTGTGAAAATATTCTATTGTGTGTTGGCGTCCTTACCAATAGGGGTCTGGATTATAAAAGTAAACACAACCTCCCAGGTGAAGCCAGTTAGGAGGGAGACGGATGCTCAGCGCGGTGTACAGCTGTAGGCCTCTCCTGCTGCGCTCTGGGCTGTCTCATAGCGCTGCATGGGCGCTCCCAGGATATAGCGATGTTTGGTGTGCACTCATGGCTTCAGTGCATATCACCATGTAGCTGTGGAAAGGGTGGGCGTAGGAGGTGCGGTTTTGATCTATCGCTGTCTGTGTGCGTTAGTGTGTGCAAGACAGAGAGAGAGAGAGAGAGAGAGAAAGAACAAGAGAAAGCGAAGGTTTTATTTTTTTGTGAAGCACAGGTGCCAGGGGAAATGTTTTGTGTATTGTGGGAGTTTTCCTCAGGATGTCAAGCACCTGCGTTGGAGCGGTGGGGTGATGTGTGAAGTGCACTCCGCCGGGGTCGACAGCAGGGAAGGTGTGATGTCGGATCCCTATGAAGGATGTGTACCGCGATGTGGGTGGATACTGGGTGGATACTGGGTGGTTCTGCTATTTCGGAATCACTGTTTAAATGCCTGACAGCTATGACAGTTGAGCTGCTGCATGCTTGAATGAGCCACTGCAAGTTGCATTAACGCAGCACACAGTGCATTCATTAAAAGCCATGGGGATCTGTCTGCCGCTCATAATTCAAACCCAAATATGTTCAAATACTGCAGCACTTTCCTTCCAGAAGCATCTCTCTCCCTCGTTCTACAATGTTATAATAATATAACTCCACTGCAAAATGTAACGGTCCATATCAAATTTTGATGGTGGGTGACAGAAGTGGACAAAAGGAAGGAAGATAAGTCCCTTATGAAAATAATTAATACTTCTGTCTTCTTCTCTTTTTTCTCTTTTTTCCTTTTCCTGTATCCAACACCCTCCACTCCACCACTTCCATCTGCCTTTCTTTTGGTCATAATCCCATAACCCCCCCCCCCCCTCTCCACTATCTACGCCTGCAACTTCATCTCCCCTCTCATCCCTCCCTCCCTCCCTCCCTCGCTCCCTCTCCTCTCCAAATCTGTCCCTGTCTCCTTCCCCTCTACAGGCACCACTAGTCGACGCTGCTCTTTGGATTACCGTGGTATGGCCTTCTGGGAGCAGCCCAGCTATGCTCGATGCATAACAAATGAATTCAGATACTTGCAGCAATCAGTAGGTGCAAAGTCAGCTCTCTCTCACTGCTTCTGTTTCCAATGCATCATCAATTAATTACCTCCCCAGTGTTTTCCCCATCCCCCTCATTCCCATCACACTGTGGCCACAGATTAACCACTTTCAAAAGATGAGCAAATTAAAACATGATTTTTCCATTATTGTCTGTAATGAATGGTCGCCGTCAAGTTCTCTTTATACTAATTGATTTAGAGTTTTGGGCATTTTGTCATCCATGTTTGTCTTGTTGTACTTTTGCATATTTATGTTTTTCCTTACTTGCTCTTCACGGCATTTTAACGAACATCAGACCATCAATTGACTGAATAACAAATTTGTGGAAACTGAGTGAATGGTGACTGTCTTTATTTTCTATATAATCACTTATTCACCAAAAGATCCTGGTGTGAACGCTAACTTTCATCCTTTTTCATCTCATGAGACATCTCAATCATCTATTTTTTCTTTTTTTATTAAAGTTTATTAAAGGTCTCTTTCAGAGGGCTTTATTAAATAACATTTTTTTTGCTTTTGTATGTTTGCCTTTTTTTTCTGGAAACAATTTTGGGAACTCTCCATCACTGCAACAAATAAAATAATTCAGAAGAGTTGAGATGGCACATAACGCCCTGCACCTGGGAACCTGTATTTATGGACATAAACCCTGTGCAATGATGTGAAATGTCATTTCACTGTGCAATTTCTGCCTAAATGTGTGTCTTCTGCTCCAGTTAACTCTTTTATGCATATTGGCTCATTTCAAAACATCCGTGAGGCAGAATACATTTCGTCCTGGCTTAGATATAAGTGTCACATTCAGGGCCTTAGAGAGTGGAGTCTTTCTTCCAGATTTGTTGCACTCCATTTAGTCCAAATGTGTCGTTTAGTGCGTATCTCTGGAAACCCTGCAGAGGAAACAGATGCCCCAAGTCTCGTCTTCTCCTGTTTTTGGAGGTTCAGGGGCACCTTGCTAAGGGCCAGAGGATGCTGGCGGGGGATGGGATGTCCCAGGTCACCAAAAACCTGCTGGACCTCACCCAGAGGAAGAACTTCTACGCTGGTGACCTGCTGTCTTCCGTGGAGATCCTTCGCAATGTGACAGAGACCTTCAAGAGAGCCAGCTATGAGCCATCTTCAGATGATGTGCAAGTAAGTGGACAGAGGGTTTATTTCAACACATAGACATGAATCTGGCTGAAATGTATTCATATCCTGTGGCAAGGTGGCTTACAAATGTGTCTCTTGTGACAAAATAATCAACTGGATAAAGGCAATGTTTGGTGCTGCAAACACGTAATATATGAGAAAAAAACCCCCGTCTGAAACAGCACAAAATCGGACAAACGCACCCCACGGCTCCATTGTATCAAGAGATCTCCACATCCTGAGCTCTTTCATCACATCATGTTGGGCTGGACTGCAGTCTTGATCCTCCTTATGTCAGGATGATGGAGATTATAGCTAAAGCTCCACCTCCATCACCAATAGCATAGTTTATATCCTCAGAGTCGTGTCATTTTCAAAGACGCCCTTCTCGGGCCTCTTTGTGGTCTTTGTGCTGTCCTGCGTGCCTGTTTCAATGTGTTTGGCTCATGCTGTGTTTTAGAGGAAGCTCAACAGGAAGGGAATAAATGTTGCTCTCTATTTGACGATAACGGCAAAGCGAGCTTTGAATATTGTATGTGTGCTAATGATAAACCTAATTCTCCATTATAGTTTTTAATGCCACTTTTTACTTGTTCTTCTTCTGCAAAGAGATGTAAGTAATTGTGCTGGAACATTTGAAAGTTATGAATTTTTGCCCATCAGTCGTTTTCTGTATGGGAGTAGAAATAATTTAGTTTTTAATAGTGTGAAAGTTCAGTTACATTCCATAATATAACACAGTACTGTTTCCACTGACTAGTATGTTTTATCTCAATATATTAATTAAAGAGGAAAATACATTTACTGGATATTTTGAATATCACAACATACCCATAATGTTGGATGTTATACTGCTAAAAACAAACAATCAAGATATCTAGCATGAGTGATGTCAGTGTCAGTGATGCGAGATGCATTTGAGCATTGTCTGAATGTGGACTTCATTACATTTTCCTCTTTAATTAATATATTGAGATAAAATGTGGACACGTTCCAAAGCACACTGGTATTTGGACAACAAAATGTCAGAGATGCTCTTTTTAAATGAACATTCATCAACAGTTTCCACTGGATGTGAGATGTTCGGTCTGATGCTCATATTTTGCAGGAATGAAACCCACACGTTCTGGTTATGGATGGGCAAACATAAGGCCCATTCACCCATTTTACCACCATAGAAAAGCTATGAGATGAGGAAAGCATCCTGTCTTATGTTGTTATGAGAGCTCTATAGCGTGTGTGGGCAGACAGGAGAGCAGGCAGCCAGCCCACCCCCTCCGCATGCCTCTGAGCTAATGCAGTGTTAAAGTGGGCACATTACCACCAGAGGGAGCATAAGCATTCAAGTAGAAAACAAGATAGCCTGTGTCAAGAGAGAGAGACACACTCCCTCAGGCACATTGTAGACCAGACGAAATAATAAGGCAAAAGATCAGACAGGGTTCCTATTACTACTGCAGGCATCCCAAGCAGCCCCTGCTGCAGAAGAAGACAATTCACACAGCTGCTCAAGCATTCCCTTTCATCTGCCGTTCTGATTGCAGCGTCTCCCCTTTAGCATTAAGTGTTTGCTGCAAGCTGCAGGGGGTTCGAGGTATATTTCTGCCAGAGCTAATGCACAAATTCCATCTTTTCTCTGGTAAAACCATCATGGTTTCAGTGTCAAATTTCCTGGTGCAATTGAGCCCCGCAGGGACTGTCATTATTCCCTTATAGAAATCCCTTGAGAAATGTCAGTTTATCCGTAACAGTCCTCTTTGAGTGCATGGTGTTTATGTGTCGTGATTTTAAAAAGGCATCTCGCTGCTGCGCTTGTAATGCTTCTGCGTGGGTGTGTTACATATTTTCCCTTTCATCATCTCCACAGAACTTCTTTCAAATCATCAGCAACCTCTTGGAGGAGGAAAATAAGGATAAATGGGAAGACGCGCAAAAGGTAAGCGCGTCGTTGTACACTTAATTCAGGTTGCTGCGTGAATGCTGTGTGTCAAAAAATAATAAGAAAAAATCGACCCAAAGCTTCACTGCTGTTGCTCCTTCTGAATAGCAGAGATAAAGAAAAAAGTCAGGTTAGTGCTGAGAGGGTGTTGCATTTACATCTATCTCTCTGTGAGACGTCATTTAGCTGGTGTGACATCTGGCCTCATTTAGAAAAAGCTAGTTCCTCAGAGCTCCACTTGGTGGCAGCAGCACTGCCACAGAGACTGTCCAACCATCAGCACTGCAGGACTCACTTCACACATTGTTTTACCCAGCTGATACACATCACGGCAACCAGTGTAATTGGACCTGAGATGAAACAGTGTTGATGTTTTATTGTTTCTACAGAAGCCTCTAATTCCCTGGCTGCCTTTCTCTGACATTGCAAGGGAGCTCCATCATATGGAGAAGCTGTATAGTACAAAACATAGTCGCAATATCAGACACAAATGTAGGGGCCACAGACTGCAGCACTACAGCAGCAGTGTATCAAAATCTGAGTACAGAAGAGTGCACTTTGTCAACACTGTGTTTATCCGTGGAGGTTGGCGTCTGGCTATGTCCTCTGTCGGACACATCTCTCAGCTTGACAGGTGGCAACTGTCGTTTTTCAAAACTGCCACTGGTCTCTGAGACATCCTGAACTCCTGAAATCACGCACATCAAGACTCTAACAGAGATACCATCTGCAGAGATACCATCTGCGATGACGGCGAGTCTGCAGAGGGCATCTGCTCTGCTGTCACCTTCGCTGCTAAATTGACATAAATTGGGTATCACCTGCACTGACACATGACTGAGGGGGGGGTGTTAAAGTCAGTCAGATCTCTTTTATGCCCGTGTTTCTCCATGCCTGACTTCAGCTAAGATGGTAGGGGAGTGCAGGCGGTTCAAACTCAGCCAGGAGTGCCGGTCCTTGATGTCTCTACGGGCAGTAATTAGGTGTTTACTCACTGCAGCTTTAGTTCGGCAGGCCCCATCGGTGGGCTGTCGGCGAAAAGAGCTTGCAAATTAGCAGTTTTGTCAGTGTGAATGCGTCAGAGATAGAGACAGACAGATCAGAGGAAAAATAGGAAAAGATGTCTATATGATCGAACACCCAGAAGAGAAATGTGTTAATTATTTCTGTAGTTATTAATGTGCCTGTCCACGGAGCACTGCTTCAGTTTTCGGGCACTCCACTCCAGCGTCGACGTCATCTGATTTCAACAGACGACGCTTGGACATCACAGTTGTCGATATTTCTCACTTGCCGGCTCTTCTTGCATTAACGAGTGTTCTGAGCCGAGTGTCCACAGCACCCGCACGCTGCGCGCTGTGGACATTCACATGAAAAAAACACCTCACTATGAGGTTTTACTGGCTGCAGAACTGGCTCCGTGCGGAGATCACTATATATTCACCTCCTGTCACTGTTACCATGGCAAGGAAAGGAAGAGCTCTGTCTACACACAACCTCCACTGCAGCCATTTCCTTTTGCGCTGCCTTCACATTGCGCGGTTGCCATGGAGACCAGCAGAACGAGCATGACTGCACTGTGCGTCAGACATGCCGGAAGGGGCGACCGTGATGTGCTTTTCTCCCCCCACTCCCCGGCTTTCACTCTGCTGAAACTCTGCACTCAACTTCAGCATCACTGATCCGCTTGCCTGGCTTAGCGGCATCACGTGTTAGAGGCACACAAGGTGCTACCGAGGAGGGAAATAACTGCCTCAGGTGTTTGCTGAAAGCCAAGAGGGAGGTGTTAATTGCTGAATGCCACTCAAAGGCCTCTTTAATTGCCTGACATCGCCATTGTGCGCTCACAAGTTTTTTTTAGTTAAAGTCCCTTAAATCAAAAGCCTCCCATTAGATCTGACCCATCACCACTTGACTGGCAGCCATGACAGTGGTCCAAACTTCTGAAGGACAATTACCGGACGAGTGTTCCTTTGACCTGCAGCTTATCTCCAATCTGCTGTCTTTTACTATTTGTATGTTACGCTCCACACTCCCATTGAAATTGAAAATGTCCCCCTGTCTTTTCATCCTGTCCAGATCTATCCCGGAGCGGTGGAGCTCATGCAGGTCATAGAGGAATTCATCCACATCGTTGGACTGGGCATGAAGGATTTCCACAATGCCTATTTGATGACTGGGAACTTGGGTAAGAATCGGCCCACTTTCCCTCCCCGCCCTCAGCTGCTGAGCTTGTTTCAGCATTTATTTCTGCTTGACATGGACGCAGAATCCCTGTGCTCTGCTGACTCCTTGTGTCAATTTCCCCACCATCATTCATTGCGGATAAATGGTGCATGGTAAGGGTGGGGGAGTCAAATTACTGCTCATCAATAATGTTAATTAAAAACCGAGCTTGTGGTCTTAATGTGCTAAATTCCTATGAAAACACTTAACACTCAATCCAATATCAAGAGCGTGCAGTGTAGAAGGAAGAGCTCTTATTGAATAGAGCTGTAAAGATAAAAAAAATACACATAGCACTCATTACATATGATATATTTTATACTATTGTATGGGGTTTTGAATAGAAATGCAATAACTGATTATTACGGTATTCACTACATTGTATTCCAAACCCACATGCTTTTTATTTAGCATAGGCGGCGTGTAAGATCCATCCATAGTTTCAGAGGCTTTTTTTTCCAACGATCAAATGAAATATGAGTCACATTTGAAGGTGTAGTAGTTCCGTGTGATGTTGCGCTGTACCGCAGTCCTTTGAGAAATACATGATTAGCAGAGCGTACCCCGAAGCACGTTGTGCAGAAGTGCAGCAGCATAACAAAATATTGTTTGTCAGTTCCTTTCGAGATAAGCAGTCATGCATCAACATTTTGGGAGTGTCTGATAAAAGGCTATAAAATTAAAAGTGAAATTACAACTTATTCTTTGCAGCTGTAATAAATAAAGAAAACAATCCGCACCACTGATTGGGGTGCGGATTATTAAGTCCCTCTCTTTGAGGTTGAGTTGTCTTTGAGCAGTATTTCTCTTCCCTCATGTTCTCGTGGGTTCTTTTTGCTTCTGCCTCTCGGATGAGCTGAGCTCTCTGTGGCATTTCATTTCTTACTCAGCCATGAATGGTGTCTTACTGGAATGCAATAATATAACTGCAGTGTTGAGTTATTCATGCTGCAAGTGAATGTGAGCGTGTACAGCTGTGCTGGCAGGCAGTTCCTCTGGTTTATTCCTCGTGTTCTTTACAACAGCCAACATTTGACCCACTTCTAGCAAACACTCACACTCTTTATGGGGTATGATTTCCATAATGACAAATAGGAATAGCACAACAAACACAGCACAATGAATGCACTCATCAAAATGCCATTATGAAGCACCATGAGACGCAAATTAAGTAACTAAGGCTCGAATGCATTTCAGAATGCCAAGCATCAATGACTTCTTTCACAGGCGTGAGAATATGTCCGTGCCCTTCCCCTTTATACTCCTTCCAATTCGGCTTGATGGCAATACCCCCCTTTAACACATGACCCCTGCTTTATACAAAGTATGCAATCCATTCTGGGGAGTGTTTTGCTTCATACAAATTCCTTGAACAGCAGTGCGTATTGCACGGCCAAAGTTCAATACAAAATACTTGACTCTTATTATGTTAGTCAGCCGTATGACTGTCGAGCTTCTCCTCAAATCTGTGGCACCGTGGATTAAACCATGTGAGACATGATACGACAGAAAATGAGTTTGGTAAACATGGAGCGATGATGTAACTCAGCATTGTGTTTCAGATTTAAAGAAAGCACTGAGTGACATAATCAGGTACCATTCTTGAAAGACTATACTGGAGTTCATTTTAAGTAAACCACTTATATTTTACTGCTGACCTATTTCCAAGCATACCATTACTTTGTACGATGTTTTTAGTTCAATTAGTTTATATTAAGTTCGTACAATATGTCAATTAACTTACAGACTCAATCAGTCTACTACAGTGATCATGATGTCTTTAGGCTGACTGTCATCAAAGGCATGATACATGTTGTCCGCTACTGCATCTAAAGGGGCGTGGTTTAAAAATGCAAAAATGCAAAAAATTGACTGATTTGATGATCGAAAACGTGCAGCCTGTAAGATGCTAAAAATCTCATACAGAAGGATGTAATACTATATTTGGCATTAATACAGTGTGAATTTGTCAATTATCAGCTTATGGAGCCAAAACACAGAGTACCACCAGTAAGTCTAATTGACACGGAATTAGTTTCACAAACCTGGTTCTTGTCACAAATTACTGATATCCTTAATAAAGAAACTTCACTAAAATCAATGGTGATTTTTAAAACATAAGACCTGCCAGCAGTGGAGCACATTAAAAACACTGACATATCTCATTTTGATAGGATAATTGAAGTTGAACATTTCAGACTCAGGTGCCTATAAATGAGTGTGATGAAACCTGATAGAAAAATGAGGACTTTGTATTGAGAACTTTTTTGAAAGAAAGTAGCTTCCAGTTTTCTTTTTTTGTTGCATCTTACAGTTCTCCAGGTGTGACTGAAATCTTCCTTATTACTTCATGCACATTTTTAATGAGTTGCTGTGTTGGATCCTCAGTGTTACCAACTAAACAGACAGCACCCCCCCCCCCCCCTTTACTTGACATTAATTTAGCTGAAATACACTAAATGGACAACATTCTCAGTCCTTGGACTTTACAAAGTTTGAAGTCGTTTTAATTCCCATCCTTTATGATGCATTGCTTCCCAGCATTAAAATGCTCAAGGTTTATTGAAAGAAACATGATTATCATTTTGTTTTTTTACGACTGATAAATGTGATGGCTGAACATTTTCGGCAATTTTAAGCCATGAAAGGTTTGATGCTTGTGTACAATTTTTGAACGTTTGTATTCATAAACAAATTGGAGGGGGGACTTTAATGATGGCTTGTTAAGAAAACACAATATTTATGTGTGTAGAAAAATGCTGAAGTGCAGCATGACTGTCGTTTTGGTGATGCAGGACTGAGGCAGCCCGATTTCTGAAGCAGCTTTTGAAAAATCTTAAAACAGAGGCAGAAGGGCCATTTGGCTTTTGAGTAATTATTTGAAGATGTAGCAGTAATGAGCTGCCTCTGGCTACACTTAGCCAGTACCTTGCCTCCCTGCTGGTGGAAAAATATCATGGTCCTAATAACAAAACAAAAAAACGCCTTTATATAACAGGTCCATCAAATCAGTCATATTTCACCGTGTATTTGGACAGTGAGTCAATAAACCAAACTATATTTTTATAATACACAATCAAGACGTGGAACAGTGAGTTTACAGGACCATGATTTTACCCCTAAACACAGCAGAGGCTTTGATCACCAGCTCACACGACAGTGCCTTGCTGGCCACGTGTCCTTTTTGATTAAAGGAATGGAACGTTTTGCAGACCCATCGGTGGAAGCCAAGTGGAGAGCATCTGGCTGAGTAAGACATTGCAGCATCATGTCGTCACTAATTTATGGCAGCCTCTTGACACCGAGATAAATACTGGCTGTCACCGGTGCGTCGTCCTCTGTCCTCCTACTTTTAGTCAAATAACCTTGATTGCGAACATCTCTCCACTCCAGCAACTTATTCTCTCTCCTTACAATCAAACACTCGGAGGACCAAGTGAAGCACGGGACATATTAGAAAATTAGACACCACTTTGCAGGTAGAATACATCATGCACTTTCTGATCTTTTTTTTCTGGCTGTGAGGTTGCACTTCAATATTTTGACGTTGATGATGAATAATTGTGATTACAAACACATGCAACGGATTCAAATGCTCATTCATTTGTTTTCTGTAAAATGATTGTATTGTCTGACTTCGACAGTTTTCTTAACGTTTAACCTCTCATGAACGTAGTCGGACGCAACGAGCAATACTATAATTCCCTCTCATGAAAATGAACCACACAGAATACTCTGTGCACTGAATCGGTATTTAGAATCATTCACAATCCTAAATGATCACTTGATTTGTGCTGTCTAGCACCAAACAGGCAAGTGCAAAGCCCCATTTACCTGCATAATTATCCAGGACTCTGAAAGACAGCGACACGAGCACCCTGCTGTGTTTCACAGTGTGCCCCCGTGACTAAAACTACAAACACACACACACACACGTACCGCTGCTGCTCCCAACATCTGGTGCTGTGAACAGGCCTCTTTGCAAATGGCGGGTCTGGCGGTGCTCTGTGATTTCATACCCGCTGCTGGATCATCCGAATCACACAGACTCACCTTCTGTCACAGATTTCACTCAAACGTGGAGTCTTGCCAGGATTCAAATTGTATTATTGGCAAAGCACAAGGAACAATAGAGCTTTTTGCATGAGGATTAGCCTCAGATTCCCCTCATGAAAGCACCACCTGACTGGGACTGGATGTGATACCAGGTAGAGAACAGTGCAGCTTTATCCTCCCCTTGTAATGCTGAGGCCCTTTCAGTTGATCCGGGGTATTTTCCTTGTCACTGCCTTGGAACATGGACTGGCCTTTTATGGAGCCTCAGCAGGGAGGCGAGAAAAGGAAAGAGTGATTGAGGGGATTACCTGTCTACCAGTTGCCAAACGAAGCTTTGATTTTGCACTTTATTTTAAATGTGTACATGAATGCATTAAAGCACAGTTGGGGGTATCTTTGACTTACAAATGACCTGACTATTTACATGCACACGTTGACGTTCAGTCATTTTGTACGTTAAAAAGTAAAGTAGAGGTGTTGTTGCACAACCTCTGAGGGAATTTTCCTCTCTTTTGTGTACATATTTATGCCTAATAGTGCAATATTTTTCTTTTCTTTTATTTCTTTTATTAATCTTTTAGGGTGTAAACAGCGCATTCAACTTAGTGAAACTTTTCAACTGCTGCACAGCGGAGATTTCAAGACTTACCACATACAATGAGTTTGATTTATATTGATAAAGATAGAAAACATTTCCAGTTGCTTTCTTGCTGAGAGTGAGATGACAACGATTCCACTCTCATATCTGCACGGTAAATATGAAGCTGGTTAGCTTAGCTTTGCTTAACTTAGCTTAAAGACGAGAAAAAAGGGGGGGAAAAAGCTGGCTTGATTCTGTTGAAAGTCACGGCTGCCAGCCAAGAAATAGAAATGTTTCCAGTCTTTGCATTAAACTAAGCTAAGCTAACTGGTGGCTGGCTTGAGCTTTCATACTGACAAGAAAGCGATCTCCATCTTTTCATCTAATTCTCAGCAAAGTGAATAAGCGTATTTCCCAAACACAGTGTGTACGCAGTAAACATGGATATTCGCATAAACATGCATCTACAGTTGATGTGTGACCTGACTGTACAAGACAGGAGAAAAAAACATGTGAATTTTCATTACAGGCTGATGTTTTGGGAAAAGGAACTCGGAGGATTCTCCAAGACACAACCTATAAAGTCAATAATATTCAAACGTATATTGAACCTCAGTAATTCTTCGTCGGTCTGTTTGTTTGAATCCTGCAGTGGCCAGCATCCAGAGACTCCCAGCAGTGTCTGTGATGGCTGACATCAACTTCCCCATGAAGGGACGTAAAGGCATGGTTGACTGGGCCAGGAACTCTGAAGATAAAGTGGTGATCCCAAAGGGCCTCTTTGTTTCCCAGGCAGCAGGTATGCGACTGTATATATATATAGATATATATATATATATATATATATATCTCTCTCTATATATATATATATATATATAGAGAGAGATATATATATATATATATATATATATCTCTCTATATATATATAAACTCTGTAAACTTACAACAAGACTTGCACACAGACACATCAGTCCTGTGCAGAAGGTATTTTATTGTCATGCTACACCACCCCTTGTTTTAAGAAATGAAAATAATAATACAAGTCTTTCAACACAGCCACTTTGCTTGCCTCTGCTTCTTTAAACACTGAGTTTTTCATCGACTCAGCGTTTTTAGCTTCCTTTCAAACACTGCCAGGCGCCACTGTATATCGCAATCCAGAGCCAGACAATTTGGTTAATGGGTGTAGTCAGTCTTATCTGGAATATATATCAACGATAACAAAACAAGGGATTGATTAGGAATCCGTGCCACGTGCCTAAATCCCAGCCACTCTCATTTGGACAGTGTAGAAGTTAATTCTATAGGAGACTTTAACACTTCTCCTACCTGAGTCATCAAAGTTTGTTGATGAAAGTTGCGATAAGTGAAAAGTGTTTGTAAAATTAGTGTTGGTATTGAGAACTAGCAATTAAAACCTCCTTTTGAATATTCACCATGTTATTGGAAAACGGACAGTAATAAATATATACAGCATAGACATTTTTGAATATTTACTTTTTTATACAATATATAAAATGGGTGGCACAATAAAAGAGAAGTCTATTGGTATTAAAACCTGGCGATAATGTTAATTCATTGTTCATTTCCCCTTTTAGAAATGGAGGGATCCCCTGTCTTCATTTTGGGAACAGTACTCTACAAGACTCTCGGACTCATGCTACCTTCACCAAAGTAAGGGCGGGATATCGCCTTGTGTGTATTATGAGACAGATCTCATCCTTTATTCAGAGTGAAGCAAGTGTTATAAACAGACTGTGCCTGAAATGTTCCACTTCAAAGAAATGAAAGTTTCAACATGAGAACGAGAGAACGAGATAACCAAATACTTTTCCGTTTGTTGTGTATGTTACTTTGAGTTCAAGTTAATGTCCTTGAAGGACACTTCTCATTGATAATTGTTATAAATGAGTCCTTACTGCGAACAGACATCAGGTGCATGTACAAAACATAGAGAAATTAGTGTGTTTGTGTTTACTCCTAATGAAACATAGTCACTGTAGCATGGAGAATGTAGTTAATTAAGAATGACATTAGTGGCTGGAAGAGCAGCAGGATGTCCTGAACAAACACCTGGTGTCACACCCCGATCAACAAGTCCCTGGCACCAACGTCCCAAGGACAGAGCGGTCATTCCAGGACCGACCAGCTGTCTCAGGTGGAGCAGCAGCTCCCATGTGCACATGTGGAGAGGCGCTCATAATGGCAGTCTGAAGCTCGCCCTCTCCAGACTAACAGGATAAGCACATCAAGCAGCAACTGATAAACTGAACTGTTTGCCAAACGTTGAGCTTGTAAGGTTTCAAAGATGAGAGTAACCTTTTCACCACCAAGTATCAGAAGTACACTTTGAGTCAAGAACTGAAGCACTTATCCATTCATGCCATTGATTTCCATTTTGAAATAAGTCCAAAAAACGGACTTGAATTGTATGACCGAGTCGGATAAAGATATTTTCTGCTCATGTGGTGCTGGTAGGACAGCGGGCTGCTGCAGTCTCACCTCATACTTTCCTTTGTGAAGTTGACAGTTTTGCTGCTAGGGGGAAGCGCTCATGGATTTCAGCTTCTAATAAGAAGAATATTCTGTCAAAAGCTGGAGAGGGCTTTTGAAACAGGACTATAATGGCAGATTTTTCCAAACGCGTAGGTTACAAAGAAATATCACGTTCATCTGAGGCGAGCCTTTGATTTGTGCTCTCTGTTAGATGTTTTCAACACTGGCCTGTATAGCTGCTTTGACTTTGTCTGATGGGCAGCTTTTTAAAATCCTCCCACCCTTTTGGGGTTAGTATTCAATACGAGCTGCATTAGAGAAAATACCTTGCACCAATACTCAAGTAGTTTAAACATGAACTCAAAGCACTCTACATTTTTTGATTGTTAGATTGGATTAGAGGGGAACTTTAAATTCTAACTCTGAGCACGGAATCCTCTCAGAGACCCCAAATCAGGTTTGGCACAAGTGGTTTTCTATAGATCCCACATTAATCTCACTGACTGTGCACTTGAACCTAATCCGTAAGTGTTACTGCTTCTTCACAGAGCATGAAAATAGACCTGAGGTGTTTGAAGTAAAATCAGGGTTAACTTTGAACATCGAAAATGTTGTTCCTCCTTTTTATACCTTTATAGAAGACATGCTATAAGGGATGCTATCACAGTGAAGCTTATACATCAATCATGATTAGCCTCCACTTTGCCGTATTGTGTTAGAAAAATGAGGGTCAGCATTTGACCCTCAATGACAATTAAACAGTGTGTACGATAGGAAGTTACATGCTTCTTTGTTTGATTTAGGAACCACACAGTTGTGAACTCCAAAGTCATCGCTGTGACTGTGAGACCTGAGCCCAAGGCCACCGAGTCCCATCTGGAGATTGAACTGGCTCACCTGGCAAATGTAAGCGCCACAGTCATTCTGTCGTTTTCAGATCAACCAATACATGTTTGAGCCTATGAATATAGCTTTTTGTTCCTTTGTGTTCAACACTCAAGAAAGAGTTTTTGTCCGTTGACTGAATGTTCTACAATGACCACAGCACATGTGACCTCCCATCAGCCGACACACAATGGTGGTTAATTGGCCTGATAATTAATTTGCAAGCGCCCGGTGTCATGAGAGCGCACTGCAGTCAGATAATGACATGGACAATCCCTTTTATGATCCGGGCCCTTTTATTCATCTCGGAGATAAAGTGCACGCAAGTCTGAACGCGTCAGCAAGTGTGTGTGTGTGTGTGTGTGTGTCTCTGGTGTTGCACTCTGCACTCCAATTCATGTGAACACAAATATCTACACTGAAGGACGAACATGCAGTCTGCTTATGATGATGGTGATGATGTTAATGACGATCAATTGCCACCATCATTTAGCTGACAAACATTTTGTCCTTTCTTGCCTTCCAGGGAACAATGCACCCTTACTGTGCACTGTGGGACAGCAGCATCATGTAAGTGGGCATGCCTCTTTCACTTTTCTAACTTGTTCCATGTTGTTTGATGTTGTTGTTGTTGTTGTTGTATTGCTTTACTGTTGTGCCTCTGGAGTTGGGTTAGTGTGCATCCTCCCTTCATCTTCAAAAGTCAGGAACACATTTATCTTCGCAGAGAAGTTCGGTCAGCCAATAGCACAGCAGACAAGAAAGGGAGCTGGGGAAATAAAGGTGGACAAAATAATGGGACTCCCGTATGAGATAATGCAGCTCTCTACAAAATCCCAGCTATAAATGAAACTGTATACTTTATGATGTTTCACATGTTGATTTAAGCCTATAGTAATTCAGTTTGAGTTTGTTCAGGGTCTTTAGTGTGTGGGTGAGACTCTGCAATTGGAGTGTTTCTGTAAACTGACTCTCTTCACGCATACATGTGCTCCAGTAAATCACAGTTGTAAAGATATTCATACAAGTGAGTTATACTTGCCAGGATGTTAAGTTAATGAAGCCAATTAGCAGCATGTGTGGGCTTCAACACACATCTGAAAAATACTCATTTTAATGGGCAACGTACAGAGATACAAACAGGCCAGCGAGTCACTGGCTGAAGAGCTGGAGCATCAGCCACAAACACTGCAGAATTATATAACATAGCGAGAGGGGAATCTCTCAGGAAGCACGAGGACATATGCAAAACACATCTGCATTCGCAGAAAGAAACACACGACAACTGCACAAACCAAAACCAGAAGAATAATGGAGACAAATGAACACCTGACACAATCGCAACAAAACGTATGTTATTAGTTTTGGGTTGTATTATACAACAGTATATTTTAATGTGTTGACATTATTCCGTCAAGACTTTTACACTTCTTATTATTAATGATGTTCTGAAACTCTTACAGTATACTGTACAAACCTGTTTTGAGGTTTGCTTCTTTGAGTTGAAGTTGTTGGAGATTGGTCTTGTGATGCTGTTCCAGAGGATTTGATGTTGCGTTGTTTGGCGTGGAATGATTTTTGTACCTGCGCTGTTAACACTTGACAGCAATGTTCTTGTCACACTGTCACTAGATAAAACCAAAGTTGTTGGAGCATTTCCACTTGCAGGAAGTCAACTTGTTGTGTTCCTCGCAGTGAGGCGTGCTTTAGCGGAGAGACTATTTACTAATCACACAAAATAAGGAACAGAAGCCAATATCTTTTGAATTGTTAACACGTGGCTTCGAATGCAACTCAGGGACTGGTTTTAAAAAATGTTTTAAAAGGCACCTGCCACCAGTAACGGCAGGTGTTGCCAAATCAACCATGGTATCTTGACCGTCATCATTTCAAGACCAATCTGATATTTAGAAGAGCTCATGGGTAACTGGAATATTTTGGACCAGCTCAGGCAACAGCTTATATGAGGTTGTTATTTTTGCTCTGAAATAGCATGTGCACTGTGCATAGTCCGTCCACTATCATGGCATTTGAGGGCAACTGGTCTATTTGTGAATAGTAGTAAAATACAACTGGGACAACTCTGCTTTATTCACTTACTCTGACTTTCACAAACCAAGTGTTTTAATTTCAGCATTTTAATCAGAGCACCACTGAATGACTCCGTGGTATGATTATCATGTTCATTTCAAACAGTTGGCTCGTCCTATAACACAATAGCAGCCACACTCAGGACTCATTGAAGGGGGTAATACACCATCTGTCAGCCGTGTTGGTCCAGCCGTGTTGGAGCCTTTTTAATAAAGTACTGTTAAATCTCAATAACATGCAAAACTAGATAAATGCATCTTGCTTTTTTTTTTGTAAAAGGGAGCACTAAGAGAGAGTTTTTGTGCTTTTTATTTTGGATATTTTCTACTGAATTGAGGCACGAGCTTAATGAGAATAATTTCATATGTTAAAAACATTTCAGGGAAAGCAAGCCGGCAAAACAATTCAGAAAAATCCATTCATGGGCATAACATTGTGCAATTCTTTCTCCCCAGTACTGAGTAACCAGTATGATTAAAAACCTGCTTTAACACTTGATGAGACAACACAATTCACATAATTACATAAAGTATCTTTTGACTTGGATTGATAATTTGCAGTGGTGGAACGTGGCTGAACACATTCACTAAGTACTGTACTTACTGTACTTACAATTTTGAGGTACTGAATTTAATTCCAGCTCCAAAATGAAAACGCTATTTGTACGTTATGCATCATTTGAATGCGGGACTTTCACTAGTAATGGAGTATTTTATGGTATTCGTACTTTTACATAAGTAAATGACCCATTTAAGTCACTGCTAATTAGCAATATTAAGAGGATGAAAATGAATGTGACTATGAATAAAATCATTTGGCAGAGATTTTTCTGCATAATTTTAAATACGTGTTGACAAGATAATTAGTTCCCAAGCAATCATGATTTACTTCTTTGCATGTAAAATAAGCTAAATTGCACCTGTCACATGTGGCAAAGGTCTGGAACACATTTAATTGCATGTGCTCCCTGAGATTGTCATATTTGTACCAGTTTTGCAACCCAGACAATTAGAGGATAATCTACTGCACCTGGCAGTGATTAGCTCAAAGTATAAACAAAAAAAATGCAGTGAAGAATAATGCAAATATGTGAATAAGCATGCTAATATGCAGCTCTCCATGCAAAAAAATAAAACATTAGATCATCCAGAGAGCCAATATCGGTTTGTTTTTTTGTTTGTTTGTTTCATTTACTCTTCAATTCTGCAGCTCCACAGCACCGAGTGTAAAGAGGTCAGATGCATACACTTTTATTACTCTTTGAAATGTCAATATTTTCAGCTATCAAACAAGCCTGAAATTGCCAATATCCCACCACTGTGCCAAGGGAAAATGTGAAATGCAACACAGTGGTTTTAGATCAGTCAACTTCCCCATAGTGTTCAAAAAATACAATTTTGAGGGGGATTTATTATCTCACACTAATGTGCGCTATCTCGGAGATTCAGTATCATTGTGACTCCAGCGTGAGTTTAAATCAGATTACTTTTCAGCCTGCCCAAGCTTAGAACTCATCTTTCTTTAAATGGTTTCAGAAGATAAATTCGTCTCATTGTCAGCATTGTAATCGCTTGCATACATTTTAGCTTCTTAGTTTCTCCAAACTGCCACCAAATTTGCATCAAAAGGAAAATTACAGAATGATATTACAAGCTAGTTCGAGCCTTTTGGCATTCCCCTGCAATTAGATGCTTTCGAAGTACTCTAAATCCTTGTTAAGCCAGAAGAGCTTAACTGAAGAGGACAACCTTCATCATTCAAGGCTTTTAGATCCTGAAATAACTTGCCACATCAGAATTAACAGCACCTTGACCCCTCTTTAAAGCATCTTTAACACTTTTAGACACTTTGTAATAAGAGGAGACCAAGCTGCATCAAGCGGTTTGTTGGTGGACTTAAGTGCAATATTTTAGATACTCCTAAAAAAAACCTGTGACAGCAAAATATAGTTACCTAAACCGATGAGTGGTAAAATGCTGTTGTTCAGCTTTTGTTAATGAATTACCTCAATACTTTTATCTCAAATTATACTTACACAGTTCATACCATGAATATACCAAGAAAACTCTGCTTCCTGTGGAGCCAAAACCTATTAATCATTTATGTGTTAGGGTATGAATAGCAGCTGTTGCAGCTTCAGGTTCTAGTAACATCTGGATTCCCTGGAATTGAGCCAAACACTGCCAACTGACGGGAATTTTAAGAACCGAGAGATACCTTTCGTGCAAGACTTGGTTCTCCATCAGCTGGGTTCTTATACATTATTGTGATATAGATACCAGAAGATACATGAGTGCCATTGGCCCTGTTTGGCACATCTTCCAGCTTTGCTTTGCTTAGTAACAGACAAACAAAATCAGGCTTCTGTAGCTTCTCCTCACAGACTGTTGCTCTACTTAAGTTTTAAGAAATTCAACAAGTTGTGGAAACAGTAAATATAACTGCAGCTGGTGATGTATATGTGGAGCTCAAAAGTCACGTCTCTGGCTTTATCTTAAAGTTGTATTCAAGCGTTCTAATTGTGTTGAACGCGCTCTCTAATGGTGTCTTTCATTGACGTCAAGCTTCTTTTACATTTCCATATCTGAGATCAGCAGTTGTCACAAGTTTTTCACATCATGAATTCTCAAAGAGACACATTTGCACCGCAGACTCAGACTTGATCAGATTAGAAAGACTTGTTTTTAGGTCGGTTTTGAATGGAAACTGTTGCCGCAGCAGATGGGGAGAAGATAAGTGTGAGAGCTTTGCATTCTTTGTTTCTGGCGGATTCGTTTATAATTAAATTAAACCACCTCTGGTCATGCTCAGGACATCTGGTTGTCCACTTTGCAATGATCTCTGTAGAATGCTGAAGAACATTGGGAGGCTGAAGAAGTTGCTTCATACATGAGAGAGCAGGATTCACATGTTGTCAGTTGTTGACACAAGACAACTAGATTGTCGCTGTATAGCGAGATCACGAGGCAATTGCAGGATCACATATCACACGGAGATCCATCTCGTCAGGCTTCAAGTACTGCTTTTGCGTCTGGTCAGCCAGAGCAGCGGCCAATCACAGCCCGTGACGGGCTACTGGCAGCTACAGGTGTGTCTTAGTTGTGTGCATGATGACATCGAGAGGCGACTGTTGGAGCAGATGCTGGAAAAGCATCAGTTATATAATATAACTGGTCAGTATTTCTGCATTGAAAGAAGAGCAAACAGCTCCACTGAAGGCTTTTTTCTCGACGAAAAAGAGGTTTTCACTCTTCTCCCGACTCACTTCCGCGAAAGTTTGATTGACAGATTGTTCATCTAATCACCTGTGTGTTTTTTTAAATTGCCGGCCCTCTTCTAAACAGTTTCCAATAACAACTTCTTAGATGGTTCTGTGGAAAAGTCATGTTAGCCACCTTTAGCTTTAATTGAGGAAACAATAATTATGGGTGAAATACTTTAGCATTATTCTGACACAAATGGAAGTTGGAATGGATTTATGGGAAGTGGGTGAACTGGAGAGTGATAATAGGCATAACAGACCGATTAACTTGTGCAAAACACCTTCATTTAGTGTGCACCTGTGGAGCCATTCATGAGCTCGCTAACAAATCCAAACCGCAGGTTCTTTTGCTTGTCTACCTCCTTTTCAGGCTTTCGTCATACTCATTTTCCTTTTGTCTTCATTCAGTTAACACCCTCAGCGGGGCGCGCAGGCTCACATGAATTGCCATGTCATCCAGAGTTCCAAGATGGATGGAATAATTTACCAGCGTTGCCCCCACTCTCTTCTGCCCGTCATTGTGTGTCAGTCTTTCAAGACTTTAAAAAGAATTGCCTGAAGTGCATTGCCTGAGGCAATCTTCAAGCCCTCAGCCAAGCGCCTGGCTAAGCTGATGTGGGCCTGCGATTCATTTAAAGAGCTTTTTGGAAGGTTGTTATGCATTCCTGAAGAAATACTACATGGTGAACAAAGAGGTGTCATATTCAAAACTGAATGACATGTATATAAACAACACAGGCTAAACTACTGCAGCCCGGTCTGATCATTGGGTGTATACGGCTGCTCCAGCTTGTTTAGCTGGACAATCACAAGGTTACAGAGCTTCACTCTTTGACTCTTAAGTGCACTGCTTGGAAGTGTGGATAAGTTATGGGTTTGATAATAAGATCTCTATTGCTGGAGGAACACAATATGTCAAAGTTCAGCAAGGAAGGCAAACTTAATTGGCGTTTTGAGGAGCAGCCGTCGATCTCTCTGTCTCAGTCAGACATGAGGGTTTAAATAATGAATGTGTCTAAAACTTTGTCGACTCTCGGAGTCACTGTACTGTCACTTTTCTTGCATCTTGACACTTCAATATTTTTAGAATTGGAGCACGATTCTGTCACAATATTTCACTCATGGAAGTTTTAATACCAACATGTCAATACATCACTGCATGGACAGAGAGTGGTCAAGCAAGAGTGTGTGATGAATGTCATGTCATCAGTCTCACTGTGGTTAACATCAGCACTGACACTTTCTCTAGGGGGACAGTTTATATTCTGAGGCCACCAAGCCCCCGATAAGGTCAGGCAACAAATCAAACGCGGCGCACATCAATCCCCAGTCAGGGATGCTCTCCTGGCAGCTTCTCACATTGGCACAAAAGAGAAGTCTAAAGCTAGGAACAGATCACGTGGAGGATTGAGTTATCGCCGGGGTGGAGCGGCTGATTCATCCCAAAGTTATCCAGAAGTCGAGGCATCGTACGTGCTGTCAATCTCAAATCACAACAACGTGTGCCTCGGCGAGAGTGGGTTTGCTCCACAAACGTGACAGTCGTGTTTCGAGGGTGCAACAGCAGCATACCCAAAGTATCTCGAGTGGGCAGCTGTGTGATGTGAAGGCTGCGATGCTTGTTGGTCACCCAGCAACTTCATCACAGCTCGTCTCTCTGTCCTCACGGGAATTACCTGAAACAATGACGAGCCTGCACTGCTATTAAATAACGTGTTTACTGTTTCTTTTTGTTTTTTGAAGCCCAAGCTGTATGAAAATGTTAACTGTGTATGACTGTGCACAGAGAAACCTCCCCAATAGAGTTACTCACAAGGACTTGTTCAAGAGTCTGACCACAGTCTTGTAGTTATTATGAGCGGCAAGTGTTTGAACCCTCCTTTAGAAAGCCCTCAAAGAAATCCTATCCACTATGGGCCTTTAAGACGGGACTCAATACTCCAGCTGCAGTGAGATACCTCCTCCACAGCCTGCAGAGAATATGGGCTTTATGCATCAACTTCACGAGGCGATTAGATAAATCGAATCAGAAACGTATGTTGTTGTTTTTTATGTTGTTGAAATGGCTTCATGCGGGTGCTGAACTCCTGGATATAAGCCTAAGACTAGCTTTCTGTGTGCAGTCAAACATGCATCAGTTCAACTAATCAGTCACAAACCAGTTAGGAAGAGAAGGGATGAGGGGGGTGAAGTGAAGATTTTTTTTATTTTTATTATTGTTGCATTACTGTGTAAAGACTGCTCAGAATACTGGTTGGAAATTTGCAAAGCGCTCCACAGTCGCTTCCAGGAATAATAAATATTGCAGCTATATTGATCAAATGACAAAGCAGGATAGCCTTACGCAGCAGAACGCCACTTGGTGCACAACCCAACAGCTATAGTATGCGCTGTGTTGTTTTAAATCAGCGGTATGCGTCTTCGTATCTCAGGGGAATCGTCTAGTCGTGATGTGAGCACGATGCTGTAGAGTGAGAAGACAGCAAGGTGGACAACAGGTGTTTGCGTGTTTGTGATACGAATCTTAATATCTTAATAAAAACAAAAAGACTGATCCGAGCACATGTCAGGCTACGTGTTCGTGTGAATGACGTTTTCACATTTAATCACTGTGGGGGCTTTTTTCTGCATCTGGAAAATGAGTGGGGGCGAATGACAAATGGAAGAGAAGCGCTCCTTTCATTTCACCTACTAGCGGTGTGAAGTGTAGACTGGCTGCAACCATTCGCGCTGCTTCCGCGGGGTGGTATTAGTTCTGCAGTGTTGTTTTTTTTCTTCTTTTTTTTTTTTTTTGCAAAGCGCTTCTCACCGAGGAGCGACAACGCTCGTGTGAAAATGATTTTCAGGAATAATCCAAAACCATCATTTATGCCCGTCATGTCATTAGACCTGCAGCCGAATAAACAGATCCTGCGACAGCGTGCGTTTCTTTTTTCATTGTATCAACCTCCCCCCTCTCACTCCAGCAGAGAGGAACAGAGTATCAATCTGATGCTGTCCACCGTTTCCAGGGTGAAAATCCCCCCAAGGAAGCATTCAAAAAACTGCTAATTAAAACAGCTGAGGGGGGTGAAAAAAAAATCAACCGAAAGGGAGAAAGACAGGATAACGGGGGCATTGAGAGGGGAAAGAAGGAATACGTTTTGGAAAACATCTAGAGGAATAGAGAGTCACGCAGACAGGCGCACAGGTAAATATGAAAGCTCTTATCTCTAAGCATTGTGAGGGAACAGCGATGCTTTCACAACACTTCTTGGTATCTATATCTGCGTACAGCGAATCAATCAGCACCGGTCTGCTTGGACAGCTCCGCGCGTCCTCCCCCTCCTCCGTGTCTCTGCCTCTCTATCTGCTCCAGCTGAAATGCTGCTCGTAGCCACACACGAGCCGTGTCGATGTGTCTGTTCGCGTTTTGGTTTTCTTATGTAGCAGTCCATACGGCTCTATAGCTCTCGATTCAAATAAATAATTAAATACGAAACCCGAAGCGATGTCGATAAGTCCTGTGAAGTCGTGCCACCGCCGGATTTAAAACCTCTAATTGCCTCTGCCTTCTTCTTCTTGCAGGAACGATTCTTGGGGAGCCTGGTCCGCCAAAGGATGTAAAACGGTGCTAACAGATGCATCTCATACAAAATGCTTATGTGATCGTGTATCTACCTTCGCCATTTTGGCTCAGCAACCAAGAGAAATAGTAAGTAGGCTATTGATTTGTTATTCAGTGTGGGTTTTACAGGCCAATGTAATGGAGAAACACTGCCTGTGTGTGTGTGTGTGTGTGTGTGTGTGTGTGTGTGTGTGTGTGTGTGTGTGTGTGTGTGTGTGTGTGTGTGTGTGTGTGTGTGTGTGTGTGTGTGTGTGTGTGTGTGTGTGTGTGTGTGTGTGTGCGCTAGTGCAAATGGAAATTGAATCTTTGGTGTGCTAATCCCGTTAAATAGTAATTCAGCGGTAAAGGGAGATTGTGGGCGGTTATTTGTAGTTTGCACATACATTTGGGTAACTCAGCGTGTGCACGCTGGAGGGTGTGTGCATGCTGGTGCCTGGGTGTCAGTCAAATATACATTTGGTCAAGGGGAAAGATAACAGTTGTCAGCTTTGACGTTCTTTCCATTGTTAGTCTCTGCTGTCAGATTCTGTGGATGAGGTTTTGAAACCATGTGTTGAGCTCTTATGCCGACACGAGACTGTAAACATATTTACATCGTGGCCTCTGCATTAGCACACAGGAGGAATTGAGACATCACAAAGAAACCTATTACCTTCCCCTCTGTCAGGCCTGAGGCACTCAAAAGCAGAATGGCAAACCACATAGAGCGCCTGCAGCTAGCTCCAAATAGCAGGCCTGTGATTGGCCGGCTCACGTGGTGTCAAATGTGACTGGAAAAACAAATCACACAAAACATTTCGATGCACTTGAGCCTTTATAGCTTCCAGTGTCTCTAGCACAGATAAATGGAGAGACTCGCATGTAAACTGCCTTCAAGCCCACGCATGCACTTCAAACCTCACAGTTTATTGGGGAACCCACTGTGGACTGTTATTCAGATCGGTTGTATGGTTGTTTTGATTGGTTCCCTCTCTGGGCAACAATAAAGATTGACTGTCCTGCATGAAGCACATCCAACCTCCCACTGACTGGTCCGTCTTGCTCTGTCTCCTCCACAGACCATGGGTTACTCAGGGGTCCCATCTGTGACATTGATCGTTGGCTGTGGTCTGTCTTGCCTCTCCTTGATCACATTGTCTGTGATCTATGGTGTGCTATGGAGGTAACCGCAACACTTTGATTTCACTTTGTGCATTTTTTTACAACGTCATATTTGCTAAATCATGTGATAACTATGGTTGCTTTTATCGTTCTTGTTTTTCTTCAGATATATTCGCTCTGAACGATCCATCATCCTGCTCAACTTCTGCTTATCTATCATCTGCTCCAACATATTGATCCTCATTGGACAAACGCAGACGCACAATGTGGTAAGTGTCATTTAAGGATTTGTTCAGCACAGTTTACAAAGCATGGAGGTCCAGTGGTCTTTTGTATATATCTACGAATTGAAGTCGGATAATGGTGCAGTGAGTGAAAGATCCACGTGGCACTTCACTGTGGCCACGTCTAGGTTGACAAGAGCTCCTTTTTATTGTATCGGCCACAGTGAGCATTTGGTTGAGATCTTTACGCTGTGTCATACAGTTCATAATGCAGAATATCATGAGGGTCCTGTTCATGATTTTTGGAGGTAAACAACAGTAGAAACTCCATCATCTTCACCTGTTCCCAGCTAATTTGAGACATTTCAATCAACCCTTATTGTCTTTATTTTGAAAAGTCTCACTGGTCATTTACCAGAGGCCTAATCTACAAAATAATGCCTTTTATGAACCAGATGTTGGCTTTGTCATTGAGACTACAAAAACAAGAATATAACACATACGTGATAGCCTCTTTCATGCAAATGACTCATCTTCTTTTGAGTCTCGGCAGACAAGCTTCTCACATTTCATCCAAATGGAATATTAAGTGTTCCTAATGCCTCAATAAGATGTCGATCCACTTTGTGGTGTTACGTTGTCCTCTGGTAAATCTTAGACTGCCCCATCTGTTCGCGTTGAGAAAGTCTCTAATTGCAATGAAAGATGCGATGCCATGAAGAAAACAAAAAAAAAGATAAACCGAATAGGACAGTCAGATCACTTTGAGATGAAACACTAATGCCAGTTTTATTACTGTGGTTCAAACCTGAAGCACTGCAATCAGTTACAAGTATGACAGTTAAAGAGATTCAACAGTGTAGAAGCAGCGAGGCAGACATGGTGCACACCAAGAGACATGGCGCACCAGTCAATCAAAGACTGATGAATTATTGCGATGCCACCCATATATATCGGTGACGCTAAGGCGCAGCTTTAAAGTTCGGCTGGAGGATAAAAGCAGCGCTCGCACTTAGAAAAGTTAGAAAAGTGTTTTTGTTCAGATGTCAACGAGAGCTGAGCTTCAGATCGAGTCAGCAGGATTCAAAAGGACAACGACTCCCGTTAACTTCTTCCAATAAATATGCATCACTTCCTCTCTCTGTCTTCATATCTGGCCAGTACACAAGTGGCTGATGTAAAAGATTGTTTGGCAAACAGCAGTTGGAATTTACAAGCTGCCCACACAGATGACCTTCTCTGTCATTTGGCAGCGCTACACAATTACACATTATCCTTTTTATTGTGTAACCACAGTCTCAGTATATACCTTCTTTACCTTTTGGAAGGAACACACAGTTTGTGTCCCCTCAAAATGCCAAGATCAAAATGCCTCCCCCTATTAATGAATGAATAATGAATGAAATAATTAAAATAAAAGGTGTGTTTGGTAAACCTACATATGTCTGGCTACTGGTGACACTATGGATTAAATGTGGACGAAATGCACTACCTGTAACCATTCAGGCTAATATGAATTGACCATTTAAAAAAACAAAACAAACAGCATCCACATGCGATAAGTTCGTCCGTTTCTTTGCTGGCCCCGACATATCTGGCACACAATGCACGAAGCTTCAGGGCATTTTTAAAGCTGAGCTGATTTGAAGCCTTGTCGGATTTAATCAGGGCTCCAGTCGTCTCCTGTCTTGATTATGAGGACCACCACTTAACATGGACTACTCACTTGGCATGCTGCTAATAGGATATCTGTCTCTGAAATCTGCAAAGAGATTAAGTGGTTTTCAGAAAATCCACTGACATTCTGAAGATGTCATTTCAGCGTCTCTCAGAGGGACTCGACAAATTGATTAATTAATTTGTAACTGGCCAATATTGTTTTTTATGCTGAACATTAAACACATTTACATTTGTATTCTAACCATGGATCAGATAGTTTTGTTATGTGAAAGGGTAGCGCTCAGATGAACCCAGAGAGAATCATCACCAGACTCAACAGTCCCCCTCAGCTCTGTTGAGCGCTTTAGCATCTTTCTGCTCATTGTTTGGTTTTACTGCCTGCAACGTTACTGATTCGGTTCACTTTCATGGCTCTCATCAACCTTGTTTCCAGCAGCAGGTAGCAGGTATAGCGGCGCTTTTCTGCTGCCTGCTGCTAGTTAGCGACCAGCTGGTGAACATAGTGGAGCGTTTAGCAGCCAAAGAGCCAGATATTTCAGATATTTAGTTGGAGGCCATAAACAGGAAGCTAAAAGGAGAGTGAATATTGGACTTACATTCAGCAGGTGGCCAGAAACACGACTCCAAATGAATGCTTAAATTGTTGTTCATCTTTTGGATGTGTCATTTGGCAACTGAGTGGCGAACACATTTGCCGTATCAACTTGTTAATATGTCAGTATTGTGTTTAAAGCCAAGGGGCCAAAAGTAATCGATGAATGCAGGTATTATTAAACTCTGCATTTTTTTTTATTAACATATGGTTGCCTCTGTACAGACATATGTACATATTACCGATAATTATTGATCTTTTTTTATCTGGAGAACCGATGAAAATCAAAACTCAAATTGAATTATTTGTATTCCTAAAGCCGATGCACCAAAAGCTTAAAGATCACGAGATCCTATTATTTCTTTCAAAAAATAGACTGAATTTTAATTCTAAGTTCTAAAATAGCTAAACCAGCATTTTACCTATTCATTTCTCACAGCCTCAAAATAAAAATGTTACGAAACCAAACCAGGTCTTTCGGGGCTCGTCATCAACAATGAAAGGTACATCGCTGTTGGTTCAGTCAAGTTAAGAAAGCTGTGTGTGTCTTCTCTAACATCCACGATGCTGTGGATAAAACTTCCAGGGCCATGAATGTATCACTATGATCCCTTTGTTCTGTCTTGAATGTGTTGCTCCTGTTGTAATAATATTTGAGAAATATCTCGTGTGTTTGATCAGACATACTGTAGAGCCCGATGTTTCAGCAGTAGGCCAGCGAGAGGAGATAACATAGCCCCTGTGTGGGTTTAATTGCCATGCTGCCTGACACTGCCTCACTTGTTTTTCCTCCGTCTCTTGAACGAAGTGCATATAATTGGCTCCACTGTTTGTGGATTCAGACTTGCTCATCGTCTAATAGAAATCATCTCTTTGGTGTGGAGGTGTCTTCTGGGAGCAGGAAGTCAGTGAGCCACCTTTGCCTGTGTTTGTCCTTTGTCGTCTGTTGCTGTTCGTCTTGGATTATAGAAAGAAGACAGAGCGAAGGACGGAGGGAAGGTAGAATTAGGGTTTCTTGGAGTTAGAGTTCATTTAACATATTCATCTCATAATGAGCAGGAATGTATTACACTGAACAATTAAGTGGGTGAAAGTCAAGGTATCTGAGTGTCAACACAACATCACCAGAAAACGTTTACCTTTTATAAAATTATTTATTTTAAAGTCATAAAGTCATCTGGTCAGGAGTATTGTGAGCTAACACAGTTCTTTAAACAAATAGATTCGTACAACTTATCTGCTATATGACCGCCTACGCACCCCGATGCAACACAAGATTGTGTACAAAATGATCACCTTTTGTTTAAATGCTGCAAGTCATGTATCGTCACAGATGGCTTATCAAAGCTGGCATCTAGTCAAGAATGAATATTGAATGTTCAGGTTATATTATTGGCAAAAGCTAAATTACATGTTCTTGAACAATTATATTTAACACGACAACAAAATAGATTGACTCCAGAGCTTGTAGCAACTCTTAGTGTACGGCAACAGTCAACATATTGTGCAGCTAACATTGCACATTGATTTTTCTCACCGCATAAATATGGCAGTTGCTGAGGATCGGGTAGATGGATACACTCAGGGTATATATTGTTTATTTTTCCAAAGAAAACTTCTAGTACATCCTTATATATTCCCCAAGTACAGTATAAGTGGACATTGTCAAGCATTTTCCTTTTATACTTGCTATTCAAGAAATGGAAACTACTAATTTAGAATATTCTGTAATTTCAATGATATTAGCAAATTCAGCCCCTTTGTATATTTTCAGTTACAACATTATACTGACCATTTTAATGAGGTTTAAATAAAGAAATAATCATTCCTACACATGTTCATACAAGATGTCGAATAGAAAACATGCCCAAGGGCATATATGTACTGTATATAACACATGCAGTAACTGCAGTAAGCACATTTAAGCAATCGTATATTTTTAATTCGAAGCTTGACCGCCCTTATAGTGAGGTGCAGCAAAGAGGGATTTCATTTTTCCCTGGCTTCCATTCGAAGGTTAAACTTTTTAAATACATGCTCGGTGCATTAAAACAAGCAAAATCAACATATAGCTCATTCCTACACAATATGTCTGCCGCTTTATAACAGTGAACATCTGGTGAGGTTCAGGAGAATAATTATATGCATTGTTTTGAGCCTTAAGAGTGTTAAATATTTCAATAAAGTAGGCAGAAGTAGACAATTTGTGACTGGTGTCAAAGGCGATGCATTTTGTTGAGTGTTACTCTGTGGTTCAACAACACTTTGTCACCACCGCGATGTTGTTTGGAGTTTTTAATGTGCTCCACCCAAGCACTGTATAAAGCACCGGGGCACTTCTTGCTTGATTTAAAAGGAGGGTGCTTCAATCAAAATACAAAAAAAACAGCCTCCTCCTCCCACGCTGATCCGGAGCAGTTGGGAAGATAAAAGTACTGCTGCAAGGCAAGGTTCAGATTCTTCAGCAACATTTAAAATAAGGTTGTAGATCTTAACTGAACTGTACTTGAGATACGATTAATGTAACTCCTAAATATCTTCTACGGGTGTATCGCAGTAATAGTGATATGTATTCAAAGTCAAGTGGACTGAAAGTTCACTGCATTCTTATGAACCAATTAATGAATCTGTAAATGATGAAATAATACATTGTGATTGGCAAATAAAAACGCCTGGAGGTCTGAGGAAAATATTCGAATCACCATGTCAACATTAGTTTAATCCAATTATGAAAGAGGGTCTTCTGAAATCCCTTTTAATATTTCGCTTCAATAACATGTCACTGCTCCTTCTTTCCCCTTTTAATGGCTTGTCATTGCATTGTGAAGCAAAGTGTGCAACAGTTCAAGGCAATTAGGCTTTCAGTTTGTAATATATGGAGCGTCAAGGCTCAACCCAGAGCTGTTAGTCCGAGTTTAGTCAGGCCACGGCGAGGAATTCTTCAAATCTCCTGCCCTGACCTTAAACTGCTATTATCTAACATGGCTTGAAGTAATGCTCGTCAGCTCGTCAGCTCTGCAATGTTTTAATGTGGTCCCTTCCTCAGTTCCTCTGTTTCCATGGATACTGACACAGTGTGCTGAACATCTCCAGGCATTTGCCTTTCCAAAGGGCAGCGTGAACTCTAGGTTTAAACCTTGTTTTTTCTATGACTATGTCCATCCGCTTCTATCATAATGTCCTCATAATGTACCTTTCTCTCTTTTCAAAAGCACAGTTTTTTTTATATTTGAGGACTAACGAGGCTGGGCGGTATAGGCACCCGAGTGAAACATAACGGCTGCATATGACCCGTTTCCAGGAAACAAGGCAGGCTCTATTTTCAGCACCTTGGACAGCACATGAGCAACAGCGACACTAGAATTAGCTTTGCATCAACAGGCAGTGTAGCTGCTGTATGACAGACCCACATTTTTCCCCCTTCACTTAAAAATATGTTTTTACTTCTATATACGATTTCTTTACACAGAATATAGCTGTGACATTAGACAGTAAATTATATTTATTATTCAAAGCTTAGTCAACAAAAGATTTATAGCACAGCATGTGTGTGTGATTTCTACAAAAGCAGCTGTACGCACCTGTAATTAGCACATGGGCAGGTGGCTATGAGTCATGGGAGCGTCATATGCTTTGTTTTGATGGCTTGAAACATGTAAATATCTGCCCAAACTGACCCATATTATAAGATTAACTAGGTATGGCCACTGGTGAAATTAGTTCATGTTGAAGTGACCATGCTGAAGCCACGATATGTTATCGTCATGCGTCACAGAAAGTGGAGATTTTGGGGTTGAAATGCAAGTTTAGCGGGACATTGTTGTTCCTGTTTTGTCTTATTATTATAGGTTAAAGTATATATTTAAGGTATCTTATCAATGTTATCATACAGGCTACTCATTATACACGGATGTTCTTTGAAGTTGACCAATAAAAAATACAAACCTGCAAATTACATTTCAGTATCAAAGACATAAGGGAATATGGCATTATGACATACAGTTCATACTGAACTTGACTTACGCGACATGAACTTTGATAAATATTTAGCTCTGGGTAATTGATATCCCCAGCGGCTGTAGGTAAACACAACTCCCCTCTTCTCACACGTGAGGTAATGCAGGATTACTGTCTCGTGTGAACCCCATGAACACTGCGGGGCATGGATGGATTTAGTGTGTTTCTCTCGGTGGGGATGCAAAGTGTACGGCAGATCTCACAGTATGGTGTGGACGCCCTGGGACAATACCATACACTTCAACCTTTCCCTCTTTGTGCGGCATTGCTCAGATTATCACCGCTTCACACTGCAAACAATCTGAACTGGAGAAAAAGAGAGAAGCTTAAAATCTCTTCTCACTCACAAATGTCAGCGTGAAATGACAAGATTCTCCAGATTCTTTATTTCTAATCCTCTTCTAAACAATCGCATTTCGAGATGCCTCTCCGCGGAACAAAGACGGACAAGCTAACGAAGCTGAAAAAGTGCTGCTACACGTTGTCGATCCTGAATGCAATCTGCCGCCTCTGACGCGTGCATTCTGTATCATTTAAGGAGTGTTGTGTTTTCCTCCTCTGCTCTCTGTGTAAAACAGTTGACCTTGTCTCACATGCCTCCAGGTGGCATCTCCGGCATACCAATGATGGTTAGTGCAGAGGAATGCTAAGCCACGTGTCAGCTAGCCCGGCTCAGATCTTTACTACAATTGGCACCTCTGTTGCTACAGTTTAAACAGACTCTTTCTTTCACTCACTGCACGGGATGGTACTTCAGTGGACGGTCTAGACAGGCAAATGCAGAGAGAAATATCAATGTCATCGATTTGCAGAAATCTGTGCTTCTGATGGAGTCTGCTTTTGTTTTTGTTGTGCACCGCTATCGGGTTACGGCAACATTTTGATAGTAGCTGTATTAAAGGTGATGCATCTCTCGCAGAGAAAGCTGCATTTCTGTAAATGTGAAGCAATTCCTGAGCCCACCGTCCTTGTATATATCTCTTACTGACCCCCCCCCCCCTTGTATCAATAGGGTGTCTGCATCATGACGACAGCCTTTCTGCACTTCTTCTTCCTGGCATCCTTCTGCTGGGTTCTCACAGAGGCCTGGCAGTCTTACATGGCAGTGACGGGAAAGGTTCGGACCAGGCTCATCCGCAAGCGCTTTCTGTGTCTGGGCTGGGGTAAGCAAGCAGCATGTTTCCCTAAACTTCTTCATTATGTCCCATCATCCCTCTCGCAGCTGCCATTTTCTCTCAAGGTCTCTGGCCAAGGTGTGTTTCCAAGTATCTGTGTGTCTTTTTTCCGTCCACTGTTTCCAGCCAAATCCTCATCCTATCAGGCTTGCTGTTCTGATGCTTTTGTGCTCCAGTCAAGCTGGGTGAGGGATGGGTAAATGGACCGGCCTTGAGCAGTGGGGGGGGGAGACAGACCGGTGCGGCTTTCCCATAGCAGGTTGCAATGACCTTATGTCTGATAAAGAGGGCGTGAGCTGAGCCTTTACACTGCAGCAGTATGCATACAATGCCCCCAGAATCAGAGTTCAGGAGAATTTTGCAAAGGTAAAATGTCGAGAATGTATATAACCCTGTTCTGAAATCCTTTTCCAAAGTGTAAATTATAATATGTATCACAAATGAAATACAGGTTGGAAGCAATATACCGTATTTATTATCCATATTGCAACAGATTTTAATCAGTCAGGGTTTCAGATAATTACGTTTATCCTGCCTCCCACGCTGTGTTCCCTGAACTTGAATATCCCATCAGAATTTTTTTCATAAATTATATTTGTACATGTATGTCAATGAACACAGGAAGTAAAAAATATCTTTATCGAAATCGTAAAAATCAATTTATTCTTTATTTGATAAATGTCGGCCTGAATCCTCGTACAAAGGCTTCTTTCTTACAGACTGCTAGAAAATCTCTCCTTCAGAAAAATCTATTTGATTATGAAAGAGCCCACACTCATTCTTCTTGTTACCTAGCAACAAACAAGGCTCTCTTAGTCATTGCGGTGCCACCTCTTGCTGCAAAACAAAATAAAGAATATGGACAAAAGCTGTTCTACAAACACATGGATTTGTCAAAAAACGCCATAACGGACAATTTGATGAGAAATAACACAATCTATGTCTTGCTGTGTGACAGTAAAAATGCATTCCATAATATGCCGACTATTTATTTTTACATACACGACTTGATATAGAATGGCTCTAATCCTCTATATAGGTTACCACGTGTATTCAAGCAGAAGACAAACTGATTTCCAGAGTGACATGTAGCACACGGTACCTGTTGTCTCCCTATGCAGCCTGTTTGAAGTGCAGCGTCTCCGCCAGGCTGTTGCCTCCACAGTGATTCATGACATGCTTGTGTACACTCGGCACTCTTTACCTCTTCAGCACTGCAGAGAGGCACTGCATGGCCACAGGGTCTTCGCCTCGCGCCTCCAGAAAACTGATTACATCAATAGCACCTGCGTGCGCTGCTCTGAGAGGAAAAGCATTGATATTCTAAGCACACAGTAGTATCCATTACACCAATCTATGATGAGGAGCCATGCAGCAAAAAAAACAAAACAAACCTTCATATCAATGGTGTGGAGGGCAGTGAAATGTCTTACAGTAGAGTGATGAAATTTCACTGGGTGGTTTTCTGGACTCAATGCTGTGCTGCCATTTTGACAAAGCACAGTACAGTCTGTTCTCTTCTGCTGCTTAATGGCATTCAGTACAGCATGTTGATTGAAACGCATATATTTGATCATATACTCTCAGATGATTTTATCGTCTCATAGCTTCTAATGGAGTGAGTCTCGCCGCACTTTGTTAAATGACTGCAAGGCAGAGAGGCTGACTTCTTCTGCATTCAAATGGACTTGTGCTCTCAGTTCTGACAAGTACAACGACTTCTTGAATAACCATTGATTGTTTTCTGTTTTCAAGGATTACCAGCTTTAGTGGTTGCTGTTTCAATGGGATTCACCAAAACAAAAGGCTATGGGACACCTTTATAGTAAGTTTTTCTTTTTCTGTCTATATTCATTATTCAGTGCACACACAGTTGGTTCACGTTAACACTTAAGAGTAATGATGAAGTGCTCCTGCAGTGGCTTACTTATCCAAAATAGTGCCATAATCAAATTTCAAAATAGCACAGCAGGACCCCAATTTTGTGAGAGTTGTATCCCTGCTAGATACCAAAGGCATAAACACTGCTTAAAATCTCTTGAGCATTGTATTACCCTGTGAAACTTTGGAAATAGAGTTACAGCATATGGCACTTCTCCCCTGACAATTTAAGGGAATACAATTGTATGCTGGTGTGCGCCATTAACTTGGATGTTAATGTCTTGGTCGGACTGAACTGTTTTTCCTGCTTTCCCTGCAGCTGTTGGCTGTCTTTGGAGGGTGGGCTCCTGTATGCCTTTGTTGGACCAGCAGCTGCTGTTGTTCTGGTATGTTCTCAGACATCACGTGTCCACTCCACTTCGAACTTTTATATGCTGAGAATACAAGGGACATGTCGATTTACGACAAAGACAATACAAATAATAAACTAAACCACTGCTCCTAAAAAACCTGTAACAGTTTGTAATAATAATATCAAGACACACGCATTACAATATGATACAATAATAACACACCCACCACCCACGATGTAGTCTCAGTGACGGTACAGTATCAGTGTGGTACAAATTGTTGAAACTCGACAAATCGTTGCTGTGAAAATGCCTAACAGGAGGAACACACTCATAGTAATGAGCGTCCCACCAGGCAATGTGCTCAAGCAATTCCTTTTCATTTACCATAATGGTGCTCCATGTAGCTATGAGGTTATAAAGTATTTATGCATTCGATTTGTTCAAAATCGAATATACGAGGACATTTTAATCATCTCATATTTACATTGTGAAAATTACACAAAGAATGTGATTATGCAAATCCCTTAGTCTGTGTCAAAGGGACAGAGAACAGTGAGAACTGAGTCACATTTGTCATTGTCAAACTCCTGTGGTGGGATTAGAAATAAAGTCATTTGCGATTTTTTATTTTTTTTTAAACCGACTAATTGTCTTGGTTTGAGCTTCAGATGCACAGAGACTTGAAGTCTTGCTGTGCTGTCGTTTCCGTTTGGGATGAACCTCAGAGGAACACACGCAAAAATGGCAGAAACGACCCTCTGCAGTGCGAATGAACACCATACATGCTGTTACCACTGTATTGATACTGTAACATCAGAATGAGATGTCTCACAGACACAAAGCTGGTTGGATGAAAACGTCCCCAAATGTATTTGTATAAATACTTAATGAGCTCTTTATCTCAGCCAGAGGGGTCTGAAATAGCTGAATATTTAAAAGAATTGTCAACCCAGCTGCTATAAATCTGAAGTTTTGTATTTGCCTATAGGTGCTGCTGCTAATAATAGGAGAAGGTGCCTTTGAGAAGACATGTATTTCTTGTCAGGCAGGTCTTTTCTTATGGCTGCTGTGCTGGGCTGACTATCCGGGGCTTGCCTCATCTATTGGCTGAAAATGTCACACAGAGACGAGCAAACAATAGAAGCTTGAGGTCAAAGCTCAGTGCAGGCGGCGATAACGACATTAAATTATCTAAATGTAGAATGGCAAGCAGGGAAATGTATTTAACATTGGTTTTGAAATCATCTTTTTTGAAGTTGATTTGTTGAAAAGCTAATGTACCTGTTCCCTTCTTATTGACAGGTCAACATGGTGATCGGTATCTTGGTGTTTAATAAACTCGTGTCCAGAGACGGCATACTGGACAAGAAGCTGAAGCATCGAGCAGGGTATGACAGCACGTCCTTGTTAGTACCTCTATTTTACTTCTCAACATTCTTTCTTCTTAACTTCCTGCAAAAATACAAACATGTTTGCATTTTATTTCACACACATATGGAGATGTAGACCTCCTTTTCTTGCTGCATAAAAGGCATCAACATAAAGGGGCCAGGTCTCTCTCGGGAGCGACACAGCTTCGTGTTTCTTTGGCAGAATCAGTCCAAGATGAAAATCATTAAAACGCCCACACATTGGCTGCGTCTGCTGTTACTAATATGGCGGGGGAGAATTTAAAGTCGGGGTAGTGGCTGTTAGCATTGTTTGTCATGCTGTTGTCTCTATGTCCCACAGACAGATGAGTGAGCCGCATACAGGATTAACTCTCAAGTGTGCCAAATGTGGTGTTGTATCAACAACTGCTTTATCAGCAACTACAGCTAGCAATGCAATGTAAGTGCCCGTCAGTGCCTCTGAATCAATAAGACGATGCTACAGGGAGTCTCTGCATGTACAGCGTGTCCACCTCTACCATTTAGACCTTGAAGTCCACTGCAGCGTAACCTGATGTTTCAATTACATCCACAGTACATCAGATCTACGGTATAGCAATGTCTTTTCCTGCAAACATGCAATGTTACATGCTTATTTTACAGAACGCTTACTCTACTACTAGCATGCACATTAAAGCCCTGGAGTAAAAAAGGCGCTGATGGAGATACGGCTTTTCACTCCAGACCCTATTGTGTTGTCTACACCAATTGTCTTGCTTTTATTTCCTCTACACAATCCTCCCTTCCTCCTCTCAGGGCGTCCCTGTGGAGTTCCTGTGTCGTCCTACCTCTGCTGGCTTTGACCTGGATGTCTGCGGTGCTGGCCATGACAGACAAGCGCTCCATCCTCTTTCAGATCCTCTTTGCCGTCTTTGACTCACTGCAGGGTTTTGTCATCGTGATGGTCCACTGTGTCCTACGGAAAGAGGTAAAGGTTGATTTGAAGTCATCTTTTCTTTCACCAATGATCTTTGTTGTCACAACCATAAATAGAAACTTTCGCAAAGTTAAATATTGAATCTTAGGCAGACTTGACAGAGAATAAGACCTAATAACAAAGGCATTAAATAACTTTTAAAGGCTTGTTTTTTCAGAGCATGTAATATGCAGTTTTCTGGACATGATGAATAACTGATTCCCTCTGTCTTTAGGTCCAAGATGCTCTCAGATGTCGGCTCAGAAACTGCCAAGACCCAATCAGTGGTGACGCAACAGGAACCTTCCCTAATGGGCATGCTCAGATAATGGTAGGCACAGTAACCCACTGTTATCTCTAACCATTAGACCCAATGTCCCCTGGTTATTTATAATACACATACAACCTCCTTGTTCTCCATTGACCTTAATTTAACTCATGCTCTAAATGCTGCTTTTCTAATTATTATTCATCATTATATGGCCTCTCAAACATGAGGCATTGCTTCCCATAGGTTTATAAGGTGCTACATAATGCTTTTGCAAAGCTGCAATTACATGCAGGGTAGACACATGGCCCTCTGATAAATGGCGTTACTTGCCTTTGTTTTTTTTCTAGGCCCTAAGCCCGATTCTTTATCTCCATTTGATTGAACTTACTGTCCATGTTTGCCATGCATCCCTCTCATTCCCTCTCTCAGGGTAATGGAGGACTGTTCCCAGCCTGACCTTTTAAATGGGACACCAGTCCTCCTCATCTAGCATCACGACGCCACCGGCACATCATAGCAGTGATCTGCCATTAGCATTCGAATGCAACTCGGAGTGAAATCGTTTCCATGATAGCAGAATAGTGTCAAGGCCCCCTGGTTCAATATGGTCATTAGCAGCGAGCACAGAATACTTCCCAGCTGCTTTTTTCCATGAATGTATTATTGATATATCGTAAGGATGGTGCAGAGAAAACAATGACTGCTTTGCATTTTTTCAAAGCCTTTTGGAAAAAAAAAAAAAAAAAAAATATATATATATATATATATATATATATATATATATATATATATACATATATATACATATATACATATATATATATATATATATATATATATATATATATATATATATATATATACGTATATATATATATATATATATATATATATATATATATATATATATATATATATATATATATATATATATATATATACGTATATATCATTGATCCCAATCTTGCAGCTGGCTTGTACACGAGGATGCCTCTTGCTTTGTATACACGCACAGTTTACAGTATAAAAGGCTTTGTTTGTAGTCATACTGACCGTCTGACTGTCCTCTGCCCCCAGACGGACTTCGAGAAAGATGTGGACATCGCCTGCCGATCAGGTAACAAACAGATGGTCTCATATTATCACGATTCTCTTTGACTTGCATGTAAAACAAAGGCCCAAAAGAGGTTAGATGGTAAAAAATATAGCTGAGGTTATATAACAACCAACAATCCCCGCAGGAGTTTTTTTTTCTCCACAGTTACCAAAACACTGACTTTAATCTGAGAACAAAACAGTATTAAGAGAGCTGTTGAATATTCACTTTCGTCTTTACTGCAATAAATGTGAATAACAGCAGCTTTTCCCATCTTCAGGCAGCCGCACTACGTAATAATGTGTTTCAGTAACATGGAGACGCTGTCATAGAATAGATGCGTAGGTGCTATGTGTCTCATTTTTTCGAGGGTTTTCTTCCCCGGTTAGTGGGAGGATAATAACAGGATGATGCATGTAACTAGTGGTGGCAACTAACACGGGCGTGGAGCCTCATCTTTCTCCAATCCTTTCCGAAGCAATGAAGAACACCTCTTAAATGGATCTGCAGGGAATAACCAAGAGCTGTCAGAAACAGAGCTTGTTAAGAGACGAAAAGGGCCGTCTGGCTCTTCTGACCCACATTACTTCATGCTGTACAGTCTCGTGAAGCTAAAGTGGACATACCCGATACAAAAAAGGCAGTGCAGACAGGTGTCATTTATAAATCATGACCAGATTCAGACCAAAGTAGCACTGCGGTCGGAGAGAGACGCTTTTTACAGATTACTCTCTGGGCTCAAGGAGTTTGAACTGGTTGTTTACAAACAGGGATTGTTGTCAGCAGCAGAAGTAATATTCTGCAGTGTCACCCTTAAATACAAGTAAACTGAATACTCCAACTGTTTTCCCCCCATGTTCACACTGAGCATTTAATCAGACTCAAACAAAAAGGCGAGGGTTAGATCTTTTATGTTGTCCTTGTAATCTCCATGCGGGCCTTTTGTGAACAGACAACTGAATTCCTACTGATTCATGAGGCGAAGATTAAAATGCTCAGCGGGGACGACGAGGTGTTCTTATAAGAAGGCATTTCTGAATAGATAGCTGCTGTTTCTGATACAATATTTGGTGCATCACAAGGTTGTCACCCATCACTAAATTTGGATTAGCCACATGCTGTTAAACAGGGAGACGTTCAGGGACAAAATGTAACCTTTCTGCTTTATTTTACGGTTACATCCTCCACAGATACCTGCTGTCGTGTCCCTTTGCATTTAGGTGTAATGTCACACTCAAAGCATATTCAGTTATTTGTCTTGCCATTACAGTTGTCCCTCTGCAGCACCAAATCCTTTGAGAATCCATTTGAATTCGTCTGTTCTTTTGGTCGTATGTTGGATAATCGCAGGTTAAACGGTGACACTGGTTTCATTACGGACAAATTACCACTAATCCTTGTACCACTCTGTCCTGCAGCACTCCACAAAGACATGGGCTCTTGTCGCGCCGCCACCATAACCGGCACCCTCTCCCGCATTTCCCTCAACGACGAGGAGGATGAGAAGATCCCCGAGGGCCTGAACTACTCCACGTTGCCTGGCAACATCATCTCCAAAGTGATGATCCAGCAGCCCTCAGCTCTGCACATGCCGATGGGAGTAGGGGATCTGAAAGAGCAGTGCATGGCCGACAGCAGCGCTGACATGCGCCGCACTGTTTACCTGTGCACCGACGATGCCATGCGCCAGAGTGACCATGACATGGAAGGCCACTCGTTGCAGGGCCAGATGATGGAGACGGACTACATAGTCATGCCCCGGGCCTCTGCAGCAGTGGTGTCCGGCTCAGGCAACATGTCCACCCTCCTGAAAGAGGACACCAAGATGAACATCACTATGGATACGCTGCCACACGAGAGGCTGATGCATTACAAGATGAGTCCTGACTTAAACATCAGCCCGTCAGGTATGGACCACATGAATGTGAACCTGGAGCAGCAGTACCCCAGCGCTCCCGAGCAGATGCAAAACCTGCCCTTTGAACCTCGCACGGCGGTTAAGAACTTCCTCGCTGAGATGGAGGAATCTGCGGGGCTCTCTAGGAGTGAGACAGGGTCTACAATATCGATGAGCTCCTTAGAGGTACATAATGCTGATGTGGACGAAGCTCAGAGGATACAGAGCTGCAACAAACACCTAAAGTATTAATGTACACATCTTAAACCGATGACGTATTAACTTAATATCATGTTCTATATTCACAGAGAAGAAAGTCGCGATATTCTGACATGGACTTTGAGGTACGTAAAAACACGTTTCTTTCGATCGAGCACATGCATCGAAGCTTAAATGCAGAGAAAAGCCTTTTGTTTTGCAGTTGTGTTTGTCATTTGATTGACTGGTACTTGTTAAGCCTCTTAAGCTGATTGAAGTCACAGTTCACAGCCTTGACTCAACAAGATGTATTGACATGCTGTGCAGTTTAGGTAAAAGCAAGGCTGTCAACTGACAAACAGGGCAACAGTTCTCATCTACATTTCGTCCTCCTCCATCTCCTCCATGTGTTGATTTTCAAAAATGTATGCTTTCAAAGTCATTTGCACATTTCACATCCGATTTTACCACTGGTTTCAACAATGATTATATTGGCTTGCAAAGAAATATTTAAACCCCCCTTTAGCAGGTTTTAGCTTTTGCTCTGCATCATTAAATCAGGCTTTGCTGCATAGCTATTGTACAAACTTTCAAAGTAGAGGAAACATTAGGCTTCTGGCAGCGAGTTTGGCCTGGGGTGCATTTTGTTGTAGCTTCGATGCACACCAACCCTTAAATTGAAAGTTTTGTGCCAAGGTTTGATTGTAAGGATTTTCCTGATGCAAACAAAGCGGTAAATTAGTCAATTTGTCACAGAAGAATTATGTTTAGTTCAGATACCCCAGACATTGCAACTTAAAAAAGTTCAAGCTTTCAGTGTCCTATCACCCTTACTTTAATTATCTTGGTGTTTCCTTCATTTTGGCAGTCACGTGTATATATATATGCAGAGACCGGTAGATTTGCTTCAACCCTGGCCTATAAGTAAACGACCATGGCACTAACAAATTGATCAGAGTTGGAGGGGGTGAAAAGGAAGATGCATTTCCATTATTGGCTGTCAATACCAAAGAAAAAACCCTTGCCATTGCAGAAAGTCATGCACACCAGGAAAAGACACATGGAGCTGTTCCAGGAACTGAATCAGAAATTTCAAACCCTGGACCGATTTCGAGACATACCAAATATGGGCACCATGGTGAGTAACAGGAAACCAGGAGGGGTGGCGGTTAACCAATTAATGATAGCAGCGTCAAAATACCCTATTTAGCTATCCGGTGCAGGGCACATACTGTAATGTGTGATTGTGCAAATGAGCGGTTACAGTATGTAGCCAGAGTAGTGGACCTGTAGTGGACCTGCCGGCAGCTGGCGGGCGGGGGGGGGGGGGGGGGGGGCTGCTCCTTAAAGGCACTAAAGCATTTTCTCCACACGGCCAGTCTCAGGGAAGAAAGGCCTTTGGTAATCTTGTTGCAATAGAGTGCATCCATTCCAATGAAAGGCCATGAATGCACTTTTATTTACATGCACATTTATCTACTTAGCAACCCCATCATTTTTCCATTAATGCATGGCAGATTATTTAACCTATCAACATCTATACAAATATGACCTTAAGTTTGCTGTTCTCTTACTGCAACTGTGTGTGTGTGGGGGGGGGGGGGGGGGACGTTCCTTCCTTCTTTGTCACTTTGGATGTAGCCATTTGGCTGCATGTAATCCTTATTTCACTCACATTTCAATCACCCCTACAGCACGATGTAATTTGAAAGCCCGTTGCTTAGTTACCAGTGCAAGTTCTTTTGTATAGAATACGATAACTCCGGTACATTCTCCCCCTTTTTCTCTTTTCCCCAAATTAATCTGCTGCAGAGCTGGCTACAGACATTGGTATCCATTTTATATTCCCAGACTGGGAGCAGCTTCTCTCCCTTACTTGCAGTAGTACATTTGGGACTGTCAATGAGAGCACATTCAGATGAATGGCTCACACATGAAGCCCATATAGTGCACCAGTTTCTGAGCTTGAGGAGGGGGGGGGGGGGGAGAAACACAGTTCTGCTATGACTCCACGATAAGCATGGTCACATTTAACACACTACCATTATCCTTTGTTATTTGATGCGCTTCCCACAGCATTAATTCATTACTTTCAATTAGCAATGGGTAGGAATTCATACAATGTTATTTTGAATGAACTGACTTGACTGGAAACGTCCCTTTTTTTTTTTGTTGGAAAAATAACAGTGCAGAGGATGTCATGCCACTAATATCACACCCCACTGGCCATGTTCACAGGACAAGGCAATGCCAAACAAGAACCCATGGGAGAGCTACAATCCAGCCTGTGAGTACCAGAATTACGCCACTATGAATGTACTAGAATCTGACACCAAGGACTCACTGGAGATGACGCCTGCAGAGTGGGAAAAGTGTGTCAACTTACCCTTAGATGTCCAGGAGGGAGACTTCCAAACAGAGGTCTGAAGGAGAAGATGCAAACTAGAAAAGGAGGAGGAAGAGATGTATTTTGCACTGAATAAAGCAACAGACTTTTCTAACAGCCTTGGCATACATATCTGGATAATACGAGTGTGGCAGGGACAATATGTGCCAATACAATATAAGGACTGAGGAGAGAGGAAAAAAAGAAAATGAGGAAAAAAACATCAGTGTTACTTTTTGTATTCTCACTAG